>NC_134111.1:83805333-84121666 GCF_040939455.1 Microcebus murinus | reverse complement strand
TTGAGTTTATCTGAATCTCTGTATTAACTGTATTTTCCTATATTGTGTATTCAGGATGCTCTGACATCTGGGACCTTGCTGACTGGGAAGAGACTGCCCCTTTCAGGGCTAGCCAATTCTTAGAGAGAGCAAGCCATTCTCCCTGAGAGGGTGCCTTTCAGATGCAAATAAGCCTACCCAGAGCACAGATCTGGGCCACCCCCTTTCTCTGCCTCTTACACTCCAGGAAGTGATATTCCTTTGCACTAAACCAGGCTCAGGTACCAGAAAACTAGAGATAGCCCATATACCTCCGAGCCAATTGAAGTTGTTCAAATTAGCCAATCCTAAACGTGCTTACTCTGCCTTGCCTCTTCCAAGGAAACTACAATAAAAGTTCCTGCTCATGCTTTCACTTTGCTCCTTGCCAGCTTCAAACTTTTCTTCTACAGTTTCCTCACCTCTCTCATTCTTGATAGAATTGAAGAGTTAGGAGCTGTCTCTGGCTTTGGCTTTGGCTTAAGGGAATGTTGTGGCTGGTTTGATCTTCTTTAATAAGGGAAAAGTTTGAAATGTGAGAGAATTACCAAAATGTGACACAGACATGAAGTGCGCTTGGCTGTTGGAAAAATGGCACCAGTAAAATTGTTGCCATACATCTTCAATTTGTAAAGCACACATATCTATAAAGTGCAATAAAGCAAAGTACAGTTCATGAGGTATGCTTGTAATAATACGACCTACGTTTGAAAGCAATCTCCTCATGATTAGATTTAGGTTATGCATTTTTCCTAGGGATGTTACAGGTACTTCCTTAACTCAATGTAGTCAGGTTAGCATTGGTAGAGAGTAGCCTACTCAAATCTGATAGCCATTGAGCAGGAGACTGGCTACTAAGATTACTAGATATAGCTAGTTGTCCAACATCTGACAGATCTTTTTAACTCACACTGTCTCTATTACCTTGTCTGTAAACTAAGAGTGTTTGATATTGGTTAAGATGCATTAAGCTATAATAAGCAGAAAACTTTGAATCATATGAACAATATAGACAATTTAAGATGTCATTAGGAGCTGCCCTGTGTGTGTGTGTGTGTGTGTGTGTTTCCTTTCTCTTCCACTCTCAGCATGTTTACTAGGTCTTGGGCTATCAGATTTCATGGACATAAAAAGGTAGCAACAGAACCAGATATCCTATCATGACACAACAATATCCAATGGAATAGGAAGGATTTCCTCTTTCTATATAATTCTCTTTATTATTAAGGAAGCATTTTCCAGAATACTCTCCAAAATTTTTCTATCTTAATGGATAAAATTGCATTTTGAACCCAGGTACAAGCCAATCACTGGCCAGAGGAATCAGTACATGATGATCACCTTCTACCAATAATTACTTTGTAACAAGGGCTAAGTCTCATCATCTCCCTTACAGTTGTGACTGGAAATAGAAGAGCAGATAGATCTCTGTGTGGAGAAAAGGTAGGGGAGTTTAAAAGGCAATGACTGTCGGGTGTATATCCAAGCCATATCTCCTGACATGCTATAACATACCAAGGTCCATTTCAAGTTTTTTTTTTTTTTTTATTCTGTTCCCCTGCTTGCCATTCTTATAAAGTTTTCATGGTCCAGATAATGACTTTTTAACATATTCATCCTAGTGGCTAGCACTAAGCTTAGACACTCAGTAAATTATCCATTGAAATAATGAGTAATTAACAATTCCTTACATCATTGTATCTTGTCTTTTGTATTATGGTGGTAATTGTTGATTTTTGAAAGTTATCCTTAGCTGTGGCCTTACCTGGGGCATCTATTTACTCATTTCATATACTAATGTTAATATGATGGATTTATTTTATTTATATATTTCATTTAAATAAAACATATTGGACTTTTAAGCAATGAAAACTACCTTCCCTTTTATACAGACTTTTTTCTAGTTGCTCAGGCCTCAATGTGCATTTTGTTGACCATGAGTTGTATTTATCTTCCACTGGATGTGGTGAGTAAGCCTTTGACAATATATAGCAGATACATACAGCAGTTGTGGGAGTCAATTTGATTTGCATGTCTACCATTGCTCTCCACCCACTGAAATAGTACATGGATCAGTGTGGTTAAACACAGCAATATTAGAGTACAAAAGGGATTGACAAATTCCCTCTCTGTTTTGCATTTGGAAAGTATCAAATGTACTCAGGAAGTATAGTAACTGGTTTACAATTCTGGAAGTTGGTGAAAGTCAATTCTTTAAGGCATTTGCTTTTATTTATGTAAGAAGAATTTTATTAGGAACATCAGCTTCTAGGCATAAGTAGAATAAATGAGGTTTTTAGTTTGTTTGTTAATTTACAAACTGATGAAGACTTTAAATTAAGAGTAAAACTTTTAATTATAGGAAATTGTACAGTTTATGTCTATTTAAAAATGATAAAGGCTGAGTAATATGATATTATAAAAATGTTCTAAAGAAAATCAAGATTTTTTTTTTTGCCTGTATATTTTTTAGAGTTTTGTACATAGAACTTTGTGTCAGAATACATAAGTCCCCGTCCAAAGACCATTTCGTATACTTTAAGAAACCTTAGGAAATCACTAAATGTCTCTGTGCTTCGGTTTAGCTATTTTCAAAGTAGAAGCTTGTGGCAAATTAATAATTACTAGAATAAATTTATTATGACAGTGACTACAGCAGCCAGTTTAGGAAGAATGTTTCTGTTATATAGTACTTTTTAAATACAAAGATTTTGAATGACATAAATATAATTTTTAAAAGTCCTACTTATCTCCAATGTCCCTGCATATATTACTGCTATAACTTAACAGTTTCTCCTCCTGAAATTAAGGGAAACCTAAATACATAGATGAGGCAAACCATATTGAATGTTTGGGACTAGCAAAAAGAAAGGCTAAATTCATGAACATTTTTTGGTATTTATTTTGCTGACTTCTCTGTATCATTTGAACTATTCATAAACTCTTTAATAAATGGTTTTATTTTCTTTAATTCTGTGACCCCACTATCTTATAGACTTCCTCTTACCTTTCTGATTTCTCCTTTTTGGCCACCTTCTCAATGTTCTCCTTCTTTGCCTTCCTCATAAATAACATTGATTTCCAATACTTAATCCTCTATATCTTTCGCTTGATATACTCTCTGAAGGTAATCTCACTCACTTTTGATGTTTCAGGTACCATCTGTGAGCTAGTGTTATGCAACTATGAGCTCTAAAATGAAGTCTTTCCCTGAGCTCCAGATCCAAGTATCTCCTTAACAACTCTACCTAGATGTTCCACAGGCATCTCAGAGTTAGGATGTCTAAAAATGGTGTCTCTCTTAACCCCATTCCAATCAAACCTTCTGCTTATATTTCTTGTTTCAGAGATTGGAACTACCATCCGTCATAGGATGAAAGTGTAATACAGAATGATGTGTGTGGAACATCATTTTCAAGCCCTGGTTGCCCATATAGTCTCACCTACTGCCTCTCTCCACCTCAAAGTCTAAGCTCTAATCAAAAAGAATTACTTGGAGTTCTCTAAATATGTCATACTTTTCTTCTCTCCTAAATGTTTGTATAGGTTGCAATTCTGCCTGGAACATCTTGTCTTTATCTGATGCAGTTTTATTTGCTGTTCAGGAATCAGTATAGTTATTGCTTCTTTTGACAAACTAACTTAGACCTTTAACTCTTACTGTCAAGACTTTGCTAGACATGTCATAGGACCTCTTACTTACTCTTTAGTAAACACTATCCTTTTATGGGATTGAATGATTCAATGACCTTTTTGGTTTACAACTCTAGATAGCCAATAACTATTTAATTAGTATCATCTACTTCCTATGACATTTAACTATCTAAGTGTGACAACAATCACTAACCCAAATGAACAAGTAAATTACACTCAGATTTGTATCAGAGTATCAATTGACATATTCATAGAAAAGAATATCCCTTGTACTATATTAATCTGATGGATGCTAGATTATTAGTTAAGACAATTTCTCACTATGGTAGTACTAAACAAAATTGGATTTTATTCATCTTGTTACTCTGGTGACTTCTTGGAAATGTAGCTTAAGTTGATGATCAAAAACGTTTTGTTTTCCTTTTTAAAGTTGATTTTCATCCTTAAGAACTCTTATGTTTTATTCCATTGTAGCAGTTTATTGTGTACTACTGTACATATTCTTAAACAAAGTAAAAAGATAACATTTCCCTTTTTTCCTATTTTGGTAGTTAACCTTTGTTTTGGATAACTGAGGCTGAAAGCAAGGTCTTCAACCACTAGAGTGAAATTTGGTGACTTCTTTTGTTATAAGGAATTCATTACATACTTTATATATTTTCTAAAAATTTAGTTTTGATTCTAAATATTTAAGGCAATAAGGTTTTATTATTATTTAAACATAGTTTTATTTTTTATTAACTCAATGATTTTTGCAAACCTAATTTGCACTTGGGTATTTCGATAGTTGATTGTCTTGTGATTTCTTATTTTTTATTTTTTGGCAGAAAGTTACTATTTCTCTCTTGAGGAAGCATATGTTCCAAGTATTTATTGATGCACAACAAACTACCCCTATCTTAGTGGTGCAAAATAGTATATTTTATTCTGCTCACAGATTTTGTATTTCAGGAATTCAGAAAAGGGTATAATAAATATCTTAGTTCATTCTATGCTGCTATAATATAATACCACAAAGTAAGTAATTTATTTTAAAAAAATTATTTGGTTCATGATTCTAGAGGCTGGGAAGTCCAGGATTGAGTGGTTGTATCTGGTGAGGGCCTTGTTGCTGCATAATAAAATGGTGGAAGGGCAAGTGAACACATGAAACAGAGAGGAAATCAGGCTGAACTCACACTTTTATCAGGAGCACACTTCTAAGATAACTAACCCACTCTGGAGATAACAAAATTAATCTTTTCATGAAGTGAAGGCCCTCATGACCTAATCATCTGGGCTCTACCTTTTAATAATGTTACAATGCCAATTAAATTTCAATGTGAGTTTTGAAGGGACATGCAAACTGTAGTTGTGAGGATGGCATGTTTGGGGCTTTGAGTGGGAATATTCTAAGAGAGATAATTCAGTAGCTGGATTAATAATTTGTTGTCCCTATTCAGATTAGTATCTGAAGTTTCCCAAATAGTCAATATTTATTTACATGCCTGGTAGTTGATATTGACTATCTGGGGGACTTTAGCTGAACTGTTGGCAAAAAATGAGATGAGCCATCAACATGAGTTAGATTGGACCTCCTAACAGTGTGGTGGCAGAGTTCAAAGAAAGAATGGTAAAAAAAACCAAAAAACCCACACAAACAAAAAAAAACCACCGCCACCACTACCCCACTACCAACAAAACAAATAAAACAAAGAAACCCAATGCAACACCAAAACCAAACAAATTAACAAACAAAAAATCAAGGCAAAAAAGCATGACATTTTTATGATATAACCATGAAAATCATAAAGCACTATTTCAAGAGACTGTGTTGGAGGAGGAAAGTGCTCACAAAGGTCAGCTGAGGTCAGGAGGGGACTTAGACCTCACCACTCACTAGGTGTCATGTTATAAGAAGAGCATGTAAGCATATAAGATCAGATATATTGCATTGTTCCTCTTTGAGAAATACAATGTCTCAGCATACATTCACAACATAGCTTCTCTGGCAACCGCCAAAGTAACATAGTGGTTCTCTTGAACTAATTAATTTTATCTTTTTCAAAGGATATTTAAAAAAATTTTTGAAAGCCATTATATACAATAGTAAAAGTAATAGATATTAAGAAAACCTTGAAAGACAAGCAAAAGTAATAAAGTAGAACTATACGTTATGATTTACTTGGTAATATTCTAACTTCTAAAAATATATTTAAATTTTTTTGGTTATATTAGACAATGCCATAATAAACAGTTTTTACATAAATCTTTGACTCAGTTTGATTTTAATAATATATTTTTTAGAGCTGCAATTACCCCAACAATGGGGTTTATAATCATTGTACAGAAAAATAGCACTCAACCATTGTTAGTGTATGTTTTCTTTCATAAATTGATGAATAATTTGTTGTCACTATTATGGGCATCTTGTTTTGCATATTCAAAAAAACAATTTTAATATTTGTGTTTTTCTTATCAAATCTCAGAGTTATTGTCAAAGAACAGTCTTGAGAATAGGAATTGGATAAAGCTACCTGATTACTATATAATTAGTCATTCCTATAGCTAGATGGAAAAATAGCATTGGTCCAAAGGAATAATTAAACACTAATTCTGAGCATAGTATCATTTAACCTAATACTGAACTGTCTGCAACTGAAGAGCTGTTTTCTACAAAAAAGATACCTGCACTCGAATGTTTATAGCAGCATAATTCATAATTGCAAGGCTGTGGAAACAGTCCAAGTGCCCATCAATCCAAGAGTGGATTAATAAAATGTGGTATATGTATACCATGGAGTACTATTTAGCTCTAAGAAACAACGGTGATATAGCACATCTTATATTTTCCTGGTTAGAGCTGGAACCCATACTACTAAGTGAAGTGTCCCAAGAATGGAGAAACAAGCACCACATATACTCACCAGCAAACTGGTATTAACTGAGCAGCACCTAAATGGACACATAGGTACTACAGTAATAGGGTATTGGGCAGGTGGAAGGGGGTAGGGGGGCAGATGTATACACACATAATGAGTGAGATGTGCACCATCTGGGGGATGGTCATGCTGGAAACTCAGACTTGTGGGGCGAGGGGGGAAAGGGCATTTTTGAAACCTTAAAATGTTTACCCCCATAATATGCTGAAATTAAAAAAAGATATTATTTAAACCTCATTATTTGATCATTGTGGTAAAATAAGACAGCAGGAAAAGCACTGCATTTCTCTGTGTAAAAGTTATAGAATCTTTTCTAAAAGTTTTTCTAAGCATTTTATGAGTGTAACTTAAATTAAGTCTTTATATCTTTTTTTGATAGATATCTTCAATTATTGCATATGGTACATTATAGAAGGCTTTACGTTTTGGGAAAAAAGAAATGATTCATACATAGGACAGACAGTGCCCCTCCACTTACAATGGCCTAACTTAGGATTTTTTTTGACTTTTTTTTTTTTTTTTTTGAGACAGAGTCTCGCTTTGTTGTCCAGGCTAGAGTGAGTGCCGTGGCGTCAGCCTAGCTCACAGCAACCTCACACTCCTGGGCTCGAGCGATCCTGCTGCCTCAGCCTCCCGAGTAGCTGGGACTACAGGCATGCGCCACCATGCCCGGCTAATTTTTTATATACATATCAGTTGGCCAATTAATTTCTTTCTATTTATAGTAGAGACGGGGTCTCGCTCTTGCTCAGGCTGGTTTTGAACTCCTGACCTTGAGCAATCCGCCCGCCTCGGCCTCCCAGAGAGCTAGGATTACAGCCGTGAGCCACCGCGCCCGGCCTTTTTTTTGACTTTTGAACGTAGAAAAGCAATATTTATTTAGTAGAAACCATACTTTGAGTTTCTGCACAACCATTCTGTTTTTCATTTTCAGAACAGTATTCAAGAAGTTACAAGAGTTATTCAACAGGTTATTAAATTAGGCTTTGTATTAGATGTTTTTGCACCAATGTATACTAATATATGTATTCTGAGCACATTTAAGGTAGGCTAGGCTGAGCTGTGATGTAGGTTAGGTATATTAAATGCATTATGACTTATAATATTTTCAACTTATGATGGGTTTATTGGAACACAACCCCATCATAAGTCGAGAACCATCTGTATTTGGAGTTCAACTTAATTTAATTTTAAGATTTGATAAATTATATAAGGAAAATATAAAGCAAAACTTATCTAAAGTTTCAAGTTGTAAGAATAATTTTAATAAAACTGAAACTTCATGAGAAAGCTATTGGCCTACTCCTGTTATTAAAAATGGGGAAAATATTCTGAAACCTTATATAGAATAAAATTCCACAATATAGGGAAGGTAATTTATACTGCTAAACTACTCTAATATGGGTCAAATCAAAATCAGTACTAAATTTAGAACATACTGTGTGAGCGTAAGAATATGCTTTAATCAGTCAAGTACCATTCCTAGAAACAAGTAAGAAAACACAGCACCCAAAGGTTCTTTGGAAGCCCTTCCCCTTCCCCCCATACTCCCAACACCCCATAACGTAGGGATAGAAGCTCCAGGTGAGACATCGTAAGATCTAGGTCCTCACTATATGACCTTGAGCAAGTCATTCAACCTCTTTAGATTTTAGTTTCTTAACTGTAACATGAGGAAGTGGACTAGAGTGATCTCAACCTTCTAAAAGATTTTGTGATCATGGCTTGATTTGTAATTTAATGGGAAAACCGAAAACTGACAATCTAGAATTCATTAAGAGATATTAATTTTATGTGCACTGGGGAGGGTGATTAAACATTTGACCCACATTCCTCTCTAGCTTGTCTCAGAGGTTCCTACCTGAGAAGTGGTTTATGTAATCTTCTGATCATTCCACCCAATTAGCTATTTATGTGGCACTTAATACTAGCACCTAGTTTCCTGACAAGGAAAGAAAAAAAATCGTATCACTTACATTTAAAAAATATGTCAGGCAAATTCTAAACAGACACTTATTTGCACATAACTTTTGAATTCTTTACTACCATGTGAGCATTATATTGCAAACTCACATCCATAGCAGTAGAACTACAACTGGTGTTTGGTGGATAAATCAAGTATCTTATAACTTCTATGTGAACCTAGGAAAGGTTCTTCAGTTTCCTTGGAAGAACTGATATTGTTACAAATTACAAATTCTGTGCCTGCCTTTAGTCATTTATGATTCTTTAGGAGAAGGGAAAGGAAATAGGTAGAAAATTTAAATCTCAAAAGAAATGTTAATGTAAATTATTTTAAAATTGGGCAGTGGGCATAAAACCTGTTTATCTATCAATACTTATACTTTTTAATTAAGGATATTTTATCTAGCCATTCTTATTTATGGGATAAATTGTTACTATTTATATTTTGACTTACAGAACAAAAATGTAGGAGGAATTTTTAAAAGCCTATAAAGTTTTATATTATAAAGTAGTTACAAAAATTTTAAATTACTTTTGTTTGTTAATTATTAAGATATGCTTCTTATATATGTTTCTGACTGTGTTGGTATCATTTAGGGTAGGTATAACATAAAGTTCTTATAATCTTATATATTTTCATATAAGACAGGCATCTATCTCATATATCTTAAAGTTTTTAAATTAAAATGATGATGATAGTTAATTTTTGATATTTTAAAATTTTCAGTGTAGGGAAGAAAGTGGGAACAAAAATTAATAAAGGAATGATTCAGTGACTTAAATTTAATGAAAATTTTCCAAAAATAACATTGTCAGCTTTCTGACACCAAACTTTTTCTGAATCCAAAAGAAACACCGTGGTTATTAAAAAAAAAAAAAAAAATCTTCAATTTATTACCTTCCTCCCAGTCACTACTTGTACAATCAGCATTACTAAGACAAATATAAGGTTATCTCTGTAATTGTATTGCAGTAAAAAATTTATTTGTTTCCATAGCATACAGTGAGTGTATCAAGTATTGTACTAAAGGAGTGTTGCAAGGTACTGAACCATGACTAATTTATTACCTGTAGAAATGCCTTAACACTTAATAAGGTGTTAATTGCGTTCAGGTGACACACTGTAGTTGGAAAGATAATTTGGTGCACCTTATCTGGGCTGATGAAAGTGTGGAAAGCATTCAGGTTACACTGCAGTAGGAAGGGCAATTTCTTGCAGCTCATCAGCACCTGATAATGGACACTCAGCAGTCTAACTAGTAAACGCCATTTATTCTATCACCATTAATGAAAGGCATTTCAATTAATAAGAGAAAATAGAAATTTTGTTTTTAATGTTTTGACTTGCCTTCTTTTAAAGAGGCATTGGTATGATTAACAGGAATATAAATTGCTTATTTAAATGCTTATTATCCCTATCAGTGAGTCAATTAGGAGCTACCTTAAATGACACACCAAGGTATTCAGATAGAAAGTGAGAAATTCAGTGAGTCACCTATCAGTCCATAAGTTTCCAAAAATGAGGGTATGAACTAGGGTCAGTGTTTGTAGCTAAGTGAACTGAGTGCAAGATCATAGGATTTTATGTTGCTGTTAAAATCTATTATCACACATTAGCTTGACTTGTCACAGGTGTACAACAGAGATAGTATGCTAAAACTTTACTCCCTGTGAAAATTTCTAGTATTTTCTTAGGATTCAAGATCATTCACAAGTGTTACACACTGATCTTATTCAAAATAACAAATAATTAGCATTTATACTAGGTCTGTATGTTCTAAACCAAAATAAGTAAATATGAAATTTGAAAATGTTTGAGTCCTAGAAAATCATTGCAGGTTTTTAGATCCATGCTGGTTTATATTTTTGTAGTTCATATTTCAGTACCAGGAGTAAAATGCATAGCTGATGTTTGTATTTTCATTAGTTTCATTTTGGTTTGAATAGATACAGAATTGGCATAAATGTAATACTTATCACATAAGAATAATAGCTGACATTTATTGAGCACAAACTCTGGCCTAAACATTGTCTTAGTTTTTATCTTAGTTTGTATGTAATTTTCATAGTAGCTCTCTGAAGCAAGTACTTGTTTTAACCTCTGTTTTCCAGATGAGGAAACCAGAGCTGAATATAGTAAGACTATTGTTACATACCTAGTAATCAGAGCTTACTAGGAACTGGAGTGGGGCCAGCTTAGATTTTTTTGATGTCTTAGGATAATTTACAGTTTGAGTGAGTGAAACTTGAATGAAAGTTGTTTTATTCCAGAGTACACACCTATAAGATATATTTTCCTTTCGTGAAATCAGTTTCACTTATTTGATTTTTTTCTTTTCCTTTATTATTATTATTTTTTTTGGTACACTTATAGAATTTGGCAAGGCTATACAGTATTCTCACATAAATGCAAATCCTGAGGGGATGCTTTGTGGCACAGCTGTACCTGCCTACTGAAAGACCTTAAAGATTGGCCCCTATGTCTAAAGTTACACCTTTCCGTTGAGTTTACTAATTGGTGCTGAAAGAAATTGTTTTGTGATAGTATAATTTGCAACATTGAAGTTGAAGCATGACTCATTTATCTTTTACTTATTCATTTGGTTAATGCTGAATTACCTGCTTGTGAGTCATCGACATGGTGTTCATAAAATATTCAAATAATGAAAAGTCTAGATAAAGAAGGTAATGTTGTGAGAAACAGTAGGAAAACTCATTTATATTTACTGTATTTCACCCCTTTATGTATGCTTATGGATAATGTGTGGGAGTTGAAAAAAGTTATTACAATTTAAGGAATTTGAAGGGTCTAGTACATTCCTGAGTTAGGGAATTTGGTGCAAATCAAACAATCCACTCTAAACGTTTCCCCTTTCAAGCCTCCCATATATTTATGTATATGACATCTATCTTATGTGGGCATTAAGAATCACTCTGATAGAAAAAAAAAACAGTATAAAAATTCAACAGGCAACCTGGGGTGTGTAGTGAAAAGGCTAGGAGAAAGGTTTAATGTGAGCAAGGAACACTATGCTAGGATGTGGTCCTGTCCTTAGGAACATCCCAAATAATTAGTGAGTATACATAAGATCACGAGCGAGTGGACACATACACACACACACACACACACAGCACACTAACTGCCAAGCGAGGAGGTAAAGGAGCCCCATTTGTGTAACATGAGTAAACTGCTATAAGACTTCCTGGAAGGGGTAATTAATTTCTGAGTAGGTGATATGGAAAATTTTCATGAAGAAGGTAATATTTGAGCTGGACCTTGAAATGTGGGTAAGATTTAGAGGCATTTTGGGTAGAAGTAATGGAATTAGAAGAGGCATAATGGTAGCAGTGTGTAAGATTCATTAGATGGAGAAATGAGAGTTAATTAGGGCCTGGATTGTGATTATGACAGTAGGAAATGGAGAAAATGAGTTAAAGGAAAATTGTGAAAGAAGACTCACTGGATATCTTATGCCCCTGATGTGAATGTCCCTTAGTTTACAATGTATCCTCAGCTTGGAAGGTCCAAAAAAGCAATGATTTAACTAATTTAGCCCAGAGGTAATCGCATTCAGGGAAACTGACAACCAAACACACAAATACACACACAAACATATACACACATGCATAGAGAAATGAGAAGGCCAATTTATTTTTTGACAACTTACAAGGAAAAATATAACAGGTGAAAGAAATTAAAGTTTGCTTAACTTCTATGTTAGAGATATTTGAATAGGTACAAACTCTCATTAGGCTTCACCTGTTCATGGGTTCAAGCATAATTACTTTATGGTTTGACTTGAAACCTTATCCCACACTTTTATGATACCAAGACCTCAAACACTTACTGTTTCTCCTCTTTTCTATCTCTCTCTAGAGGTCCCCACAACTTATTTAATGGCACATTCAGCAGGTACCTTTATCTGGGTTTTCAACTGGATGACCTTGGAAAGACCCTTGGGTTGCTGCTGTGAAGGTGAATTTGCTCAAGCTACCACCTCCAATTTGCCTGCCCTGTTGACTTTGCCCACATGGCTGCTGAGTTTGCTAGGCCATCATTTGGAGCTCCCTTAGACATTGATCACTGGTTATTAGTGTGCTGGCCTTGGCTTGGCTCTGACCCTTCTGCCTCTGTCATCAGTAGCTGTACGTGGCTGAACCTGCACAGGTGTTCTTGGCTCCATTCTTTATCCTCACTCCTGATGTAGGAAAATGCAATTCTCTACTTTGTGTTTTATTCCTATCATGGAGTTTCTTAGGCCTGGTGGTTAAAACTCGTTTTAGCTCTGTTTTATTCCTTAGTGTGCAGAGCCACCATATTGACCAAGATTAGCTCCAAACTACAGTAATCCAGCTTTATCACTTTCTGTTTATTTGCTTTCCTCAGTTTCACTTGCCCCAGTGGTTTCAGTTACCCACAATCAACTGTGGTCTGAAAATATTAAATGGAAAATTTCAGAAATAAACAGTTTATAATTGTTAAATTGCATGCCATTCTAAATAGCATGATGAAATCTCACACCACCTGGCTCTGTCCTGCCCAGGATGTGAATCATTCCTTTGTCCGGTGTAGCTGCTACCTGCCTATTGTTACTGAGCTGCCCTCTTAGTTATTGGGTGGATTGTCACAGTTTCACAGTGCTTGTGTTCAAGCAACCTTTATGATATTTAACGGTGGCTCCAAAGCACAAGAGTAGTGAGGCTGGCAATTCAGAGCTGCCAAGAAAATCCATCAGGTGCTTTCTTGAAGTGAAAAGGTGAAAGTGCTCGACTTAAGAGGGAAAGTAAAAGAATTGTATGCTGAGGTTGGTAAGATCTAGGGTAAGTATGAATCTCCTATCTTTGAAATTGTGAAGAAAGAAAAAGAAATCATGGTATTTTACTATCCCACCTTGAGCAGCAAAAGTTATGGCCACAGTGTGTGCAAAGTGCTTAGATACCGTGGGAAAGGCATTACATTTGTGGGTGGAAGACACGAACACAAACATGTTCCCATTGATGGCAATCTGGTTTGGTGCTGTCAAAGGTTTCAGGCATCCACTGGGAGTGAACATATCCTGTACAGATAAGAGGGGACTCGCAGTTTCCTCTGTCTCTTTAGCCTTGTTACTGAGTCCAGGTCTTCCTTACAGACTCCTTTATCATAGTGAATTATCTGCAAATGCCTAACCTCTCTCCTTGCATTTTAGCTTCTGTTACCTGCCCCAGATTCATCATGTCACATACCTTTTATCTCTACTGCAGCATGACCTGTTTAGAAATTAACATTAGATACTCCTCTCTGTAGCAGGGTGACCCATTTAAAAATTACCTTGCATTTTGTTTGTTTGTTTTGTGTTATTGTTTTTCATCTGCTGCATGAACACTTCCAATCTGTTCTTGGGACAGGATTGCATATTTGGAAGGAATAAAAATTATCCAATATGGACAGGTAAACAGAAATTTGTATGTCTAATATCTGGATGCTTTTTGTCCCAAAGAAGACATACAGGCTCTTTTGAATTTCTGAAGGCTGCAATCTTGAGATTCTGATGGGCACTGAAAATTTGCTATGGAAAGAGGAAGAATGAGACAAAAAGTGTAAAGTGTACTGCTGTGTGATAGGAAAAACAAACTTGAGAAGAGAAATAGTCATTTCAGGTTCATGAGGGCAGAGGTCTGAACCTACTCTGGGTGAATCTTCGGACTGAGATGATAAAGACTGTCTATGGGCTGAAAATACAGGGCACCGGGAGCTGTAGCCTTGGTAGTCTGGGCATGGGGTGTATATAGCTATGCTTGGCCCAGAGAAAGTAGAGCTGCTGGCAATAGTCCTCCCACGAAGGACCAGGCTTGCTTGGGTAGGGCTTCTCTTGGACCCAGAATTACAGCTCTGGGCAGGTAGTGGAGAGTTAGCATCCAATTCCTGCCACATGTGGCAGCAAAATACAATTGCAGCTACAGACAGAGATGCCACGATGCCTTTCTTCTTGAAAGTGGAAATATGATGACTATTTGTACTGGGTAAGTCCCAGAATCCTTAAAAAAAATCCATGGTGGAAGTAGTCAGCCAACTGACTTCCTCTCAATCTGGTACAGATTTATCGTTAAACATAAAGACGTGGGATTTCTTGCCTCTTGAGGGTATTAAACAGTTCTCCAAGCCCCACAGAAATCAGTGGAATTTGCAAACTGACATGATAAAGATGTTGGTTGTGGTGAAGGTGCATATATGTTGCTTCCACCACATGTCAGGTATGTCCAGCTCTCAGTCTCAATGTATCCAGGATCCTGATTTAACTCTCGTAATATCCTGCAGTAGATGGCATCATCTCCATGTGTATTGACGCCTGTCTGTTATATATTAAGTGGCAATACTTAGCAGAGTCGACTAATTGGAAGAGAAGTTTTGATGGTCTAAATTGCTAGTATAATTATCATGATAGATTAATGCATTTGTCTTTATTAAAGAATGTCTGCCAAGATATTTAAAACATAAAATATATACTCTCAGGGCACTTTCTTCCATAACACTATTGGGAAATTTTGGCAAATTCTTACTCTTTAATGCTTATGTTTCTATATTCTACCAACCTTCTGCTTCATTAGCACTGTAAATAACTCAAATATTTGAGAAACTAAAGTATTTTGTTGACTTATCTTTAACTTCATAACTAACTTTGAGGTATTTTCTGGTATGAACAACACATTTACATTATATTTAATGGGAAGAGTAAAATATAGGAAGGCTCCTACATTTTGCATTGACTTCTTACTCAGATTTCATTTTACGAGTTTTTCCTGACTCTCCCACTGAATTAGTGTCCTTTTATCGTGTTAAGAGTCATTTTGAGGGCTCATGTCTGAGTGGCTGTATGTATGGCTCAACAATTAACAGAAACTTTCAAGTCAGGAAGAAGGGCTGATTTTTCAGGGATGGTTTAATTTTAGAAATATTGAGATTGAGATTTTGGTGGGTCAACCAGGAAGAATTATCTAGCAGGAATCAGGAAATGTTGAGGTAAGTACCTGTACCTTTAGGAGAGGTTCAAGTAGGATTTTGAATTGAAGACTGCCGATCACAAGACAGCCAAGGAGGAAGGGAGTTAAAGAGAATAGCAAAAGGCCAGGGCCAGCTCATTTTAAAGGGTGTCTTGGGGGTAAGGCGGTGGCACTCAAGCAGCATTGATTTCTTCTCCCCGTTGGCTTCTTCTCTAGCCAAATTTCTGCAAGCACAGCAGCACCAGGAAAATGAAACCCGACAACCTTCACATTAAACAATTACTGCTTCTGGTAAATCAGTCAAGCAACATGTCATGATTCCTGCCCAGGAGGAGCAATAATCGCAGTCAGAGAACAATTCAGGACCCTGTTAGAGCAACACTGTTGTCTCATTTTCAAAAACTACTCTGGCTCTGTATGACAAAATCTATGACTCAATCTATCACTCAAAATGATAAGTCACCTTATCTCATCCAAACTGCCAGAGTGGGCCCTATTGATTGACAAGAAAGTAAAGAGGAGATTCTATGCAGGAAGAGCCCATAATGCAGCTTTTATTTTTGAAAAGTATGGTATATTTTTGACCCCTTTGATAGTACTAAGTTAAAATTCATAATAAAGTTATTAAATTACATAAACACATACACACACACACACACAATTTATCAGGCAGCCTTGGAAATAAATCTTAACAAAAGGACCTGTCAATGAGATAGGACTTCCAAAGGATGTCCCCTAGTGAATGGCTCCCTTATATCCTAAGAACTAGGGAGAAGTTGCTAGTGTTGCAATTTTCCTCCACAAGTTTCTACAAGACTCCCTGTGTGTATATTGCACTTTATGGTTGATAGAGTCCATAACTATTTCATAACCTAAACTAAAACCTCAGTGCTCATATCAGAATTACTGTGTCACTAACCTTACTAAGACTTCACATTTAGCTTTTCTTTTGTGTTTTGTTTTTTAAAGCATATCTTAAGTCCCAGGAGTGGGTTAATGAAATACTCCTGAACTTCTTGCAGACCTTCCTAAGCTATAATTAAACACTTTGTTTTCCTGGATCCCTCCACACTGCTCATTTCTTTACTCATATTCTCTCTGGTGCACCATTTGTTCTACATTATCTTAAATATATCCATGTTCTTTACTTGTCATGCATATGTCTGTGGTTTTCTCAATCAGATTATAAATTCTTTCAGAACTAACAGATTGAAGAATCTCCTTTTTTAATAGTCCTTATAGTTTCTAGCTAAGTCTGAGTAAAAGTTCAGTAAAGGTTAGATTAAAATGAGTCAAATAAGTTTATAAAACAAAAGCTCTATTTATTTGCATTCAAATGATTATATGTTAAGCCAATAGTTGACCTGAAATGTATTTTTTTTTTTTTTTTTTTTTTTTTGAGACAGAGTCTTGCTTTGTTGCCCAGGCTAGAGTGAGTGCCATGGCGTCAGCCTAGCTCACAGCAACCTCAAACTCCTGGCTCAAGCAATCCTCCTGCCTCAGCCTCCCGAATAGCTGGGACTACAGGCATTCGCCACCATGCCCGGCTAATTTTTTGTATATATATTAGTTGGCCAATTAATTTCTTTCTATTTTATAGTAGAGACGGGGTCTCGCTCTTGCTCAGGCTGGTTTCGAACTCCTGACCTCGAGCAATCCGCCCGCCTCGGCCTCCCAGAATGCTAGGATTACAGGCATGAGCCACCGCGCCCGGCCTGAAATGTATTTTAATAAATCATCTCATTACCCTAAATAAAAATATGAAATGGTATAGGAATTGTCCCTATGTGATTGGAAAGAGTCACATATACAGAGTTACTAATATTGGTCATTCCTTGTTTGTGTGTATGTGTGTATAACAATAATGACAATAACAAAAACCCAAGATTGTTGTGACTGTCATTCACTTGGCTTGTAGAAATCAAAATAACTACAGAAAAAGAAAATATTATAGATCACTGACTAATAAACTGAAACAAATTTTTAGAAAAGTAAATGATAGATAAATTACTTTCTTTAAGTATAGTACTTGATTTGAATATATGCCAACTTTGAATTTTTGTAATTAAGGACCTAGCCACAGTTTCCTGTCCATTTTTAAGTCAGGATTTCTTGACACTTGCCATATTACTATAGTTTATTCTAACTTGAACAAAATAACCAATATCTTGGCTTGAATACAGGTCCAAAGCTTATTATCTGTTAAGAAGAACATAATAAAAAGCTGATATTTTCGAACTTCAGCATTGAACTCCAAGATTTATCTCAATATACTTCTTTAAAATGAAAATCTGGCAGACCTGTTAATTTGTATTATTTTAACCTTTCCAAATACCAACTCTAAGACATGAGAACAAGAGTAGAGAGAGTTATAAAATAGTTATCAAATCAAGTATCAATATCAAAACCTATTTTAGGTTTTTCTTAATCACTTCTGATTAAAGAAGGAGCAGGGTAAGTCAGACTGAAGGAGCAGTTTGTTTTCAACTCACAGTTTACTCATGTAAGGAGTGAAAGCTTGAAAGGATTCAGCAAAGTCTTTATTGCAGCTCTTTTATATGAATATGGGTTTTCACATGCCATGAAATCTGACAGTCTGTTTTCAACCTGCCAGTTCCAGATTTCTGAGTATATAGGATATAGTTAAATTAAGTAGAGGACCCAGGTCACTTAATAAATGGGTAATACTATGAAAGAGGCAGAACGATAGTCAACCTTTGCAGATGGGAGGATAAGCTGCTATAGACTTTTAAAGGATTTCTTATGATTCCTTATGATCTGTGGTATTATTAGGACTACTATGTTTTATTATAACAAATACATATATATGTTTCCTTGTAGTGGTAATATTATTACTTGTGTTTATGAAATAGGCCTTTAAATCTGAGGTTTTATAGGACCCTAAGCTAACTTTCTGTACACATCAAGTAAATAGTCACATTTATTGTATGATTTTTAAAAGACTTAGGGAAGGTCTTCTCTCAACTATGTTTTCATAACCAGATGGCTTTCGCTTTCATATAATTTCCTGGGTTAATGTCCTAGAAGTCATCTCTAACTTTTCTTTCTTCATTCTCCACCCTTCTCACATTCAACAACCTTCCTCCTATTGGGCCTTATTACCACTATCCCTGTTTTACACCAGTCTGTGTTCTATCTTGTACAAACTTTTCCATAGCTTTTACCTTTTGTAATTCTTTCCATCTAATTTTCTTCTTTATTGTTCTTTAAGAACATGGTGCTGCACCCATACAAAATACAATATGTAACACATATCAAAGTCTAGAGCTTAATTGTAGAAGGAACATTGCAACCCAAGCCTAGAACATTGATCCAGTTCTAGCTCTGTGTCATCTAGTACCTACGTGCATCTCACCTAGCCTATATCCTCCTTCTCCCTAGAGGTAAGAACTCTCTTGAGTGCTGTATTTATTACTCCCTTGATCTTTTTAAGATAATTTATTATATATAGCATTTAATTAGTTTTCCTGCTACTGGAGGTTATTATACTATTTTCCTGCCCCAATTCTTAACTATGTGATAAATTCAAACTCATTTGTGCACAAGGTCATTCATAGTGTTGCCCCTCTTACCTTCTAGTCTCTACTTCTGCCTCTCTTCCCTGACCACAACAAGCATTTTCTATACTTTTATGTCTTCATACCTTTCTATGTGCTATATGTTGGTTGTGTTTGGAGGGTTCACTTAATCACTACAAATTCTGTGTAAAGTCTGGCTCAAACATTCATCTTCATCTTCCCTACCTCTTCCTTCCTTCATGTCTTAAACTAATCTGTCCCTCTACTCTGCTTATGTGGTGCTTTGTATATATCTCTGCTGTGACTCTTATCATGTGTGAATATGTAATTTATTTACATATTTGCCCCCTTAGTGAGAAAGAGGATTTCACCAAGACAGTGATGAGTTATTATTTGTTTTCACAATCTAACATAATACTTGGAAAAGAAGTTCTATTTATGAGTGCAAATACAAATAAATACATATCTAAATGAATTAATGTGAGCAATATGAATACATAAATATATGAATAAATTAATCATTGATATATCTCTATGACTGTCTTTTTCTCCTGTCTTTAGAACTTTTACATCAACTATTGAGATATAATTCATATACAATAAACTATATCCATTTATATTGAACAATTTTAGGAATTTTGAACACTTATAAAATCACCATCACAATCAAGATGCAGAACATTTTATTCAGTGCGCCAAATTTTCTTTAGGAAATTTCTCATCACTCCTTCCAGTCACCCCAGGAAACTACTAGTTTGCTTTCTGTTGCTGTGTATTGGCTTGTATTTTTGAAAATTTTAGGTAAATGAAATCCTACAATATGTGCACTCTTTTGTTGAGATTCTTTAACTCACCATGATGATTTTGAGCTTCAGCCACATTGTTATATACATCAGTAGTTCAGTCTTTTTATTGTTGAGTTGTATTCCATTGTGTGAATATACTATATTTTGTTTATTTATGCACCTGCTGATAGATTTTTTTCTTGGTTCCAGTTTTTAATTATTATGAGTAAAGCTGCCATAAACATTCATATACAAGTCTTTATGTGGACATATGCTTTCATGTCTCTTGAATAAAAAACCAGTAGTCATATAGCTGGGTCCGACCAAGGTAAATATATGGGAGGTTTAACAAAAAAAAAAAAAAGAGAGAGAGAGAGTTTTTATAAGGCATTTGCACCATTGCATATTTCCACCTACAGTGTATGAGATTTTCAGTTGCTCCATATCCTTGCCAATACTTGGTATTAGCAATCTTTTAAAATTAACCATCTTAGTGGGCCAGTAGTGGTATCTCATTGTCATTTTAATTTATATTTCTTTGATATCTAATAATGTTGAATATCTTTCTTCAGTTATCTTATTGGCAATTCATATTTTTTTGTGGCTTGACTTTTTGTTTTCTTTTATAGTTCATGAGTGTATGTGTGTGTGTTCCATCTAAAGTGAAAAAAAATTTTGCACAATGAGTTTCACGAAGATTTTCTCACATATTTTCTATTTTTTTCCTTTTTTTTTTTTTTTTTTGTCCTAAGAGGGTCTCACTCTGTCATCCACACTAGAGTAATGTGACATATTCAGAGATAACTCACTGCAGCCTCAAAGGCTTAGGCTCAAGAAATACTCCCACCTAAGCCTCTTGAGGTTCATGCCACCATGCCTGGCTAAATTTTTAATGTTTTGTAGAGATGGGGTCTTGCTATGTTGCCCAGCCTGGTCTTGAACTCTTGGCCACAAGGGATTGATTCTCCCACCTCAGCCTCTCAAAGTGCTGGGATTACAGGTGTGAGCCACCCCAATCAGCCTTGTATATTTTCTTCTGTAAGTTTTATAGCTTAGATTTTACATTTAGATCTAGGATCCATTGCATTTTTGTTGATCATATGAGGTCAGGATCAAGGGTTTTGTTTGTTTGTTTTTCATACAGATATCCAGTTGTTCTAGTTTATTGAAAAGACTTGACTTTTCCCATTGATTTGCTTTGGCACTTTTGTTTAAAATCAAAAGACCATGCTCTCATGTGTATTGTAGCGTTATTCATAATAGCCAAGATATGGAATCAATCTAAGTGTCTTTCAACTGATGTATAGATAAAGAAAATGTAGTATACACAATGGGATAGTATTCAGTTTTAATAATGAAGGAAACTCTGTCATTGTGACAATATAGATGAACCTGGATGATGTTATATTAAGTGAAATAAGCCAGGCACAGAAGAGCAAATAGTTCATACTCTCACTTACACGTGAAATCTAAAAATAGTTGAACTCATAGAAACACAAAGAATGGTGGTTAACAGAGGTTGGGGAGTGCAAGGATTGAGGAAATGTTGCTGAAAGAATACAAAATTTCAGTTAGAAGGAATAAATTCAAGGAATCTATTGTACATCATGGTGACTATAGTTAATAACAATATATTATATATTTATAAATTACTAAGAAGGTAGATTTTGAGTTCTTACCACAAAAAAGTAACTATGCGAGGTAAAGTATATGTTAATTAGCTTGATTTAGCCATTCTATAATGTATGCATATTTTAAAACATCACATTGTATACCAAAAATGTATAAAATTTGTATTGGTCAATTTTTAAAAAAAATGTTTAAATTGCATTAAAAAAAGAAAAAGAAAATACAATGACTATATATGTATGACTCTTTCTGTACTTTCTATCTTTTTTTCTGTACTTCTAATTTTTGCTACTAACACATTGATCATGTAGCTTTACAGTAAATCTTAAAATCAGGTAGTTAATTCTCTCAGTTGTGTTCTTTTTAAAAATTGCTTTGCACTTTTAGCTTATTTGCATTTTCATATAACTTTCAGAATCAGCTTGTCAGTTTTGACCAAAAAAAAGCCTTTTGGAAATTTTCATCAGGATTGCATTGAATTTTTACGTCAATTTGGAGTTAGTATGCTCCTTTAAAATTTTAAGGCTTCTGGAAATGGTAACAACAAATTATTGCTATTATAGTGACTGTGTGGATGGAGACACTTAGCAATAAAGGCAGAAAAAGGTCTAACAGGGATATCATCTGCTTCTATATCTCCATAATTTTGCTTAGAGGTAGCCTCAAATTAAACCTTGAACCAAAATTTTCTCTAAGAGAACAAAAACAAAAATACTTATCTATACCTAAGATCCCAGCTTATAATGAAGTATATTTTGCAACCTTTTCCCCCATTCTAAAGAAAAACCACACGAGATATCTTTTTATACAAAATGCCTGTGCTTGTTTTAAAAATTACCGTTTTAATGTGCAAACAGCCCAGTATTTAGAACTAGAGGTTACTAGGTATTGGGGAAGTACCTTCCACTTGGAACCTTATCCTTTCTGCATACTTAAGCACCTACTGATAAGCAGACAAAGGAAGTGTTTTCGTGATTTAGACAGTAACACATCAGAAGAGTTGAAACCACTTTCAAAACTACTTCGCTTGCCCCTAAAGGAGTTTTCAGAAAGCCTCAGAGGACAAATGCACAGAACTCTAGCTACTTGAAATTTTTCTTTGACCTTTTAAAGGGCTCATATTTTCCTTCATCTGCCTTTGTTTGTTAATCACTGAGTTATTTCTGTTACTTATTTGGTGTTTACTATGTTCACATGGACAGTTTTTATTTAGAACAGAATTTTGTAACATTCATAGCATGTGTTCTTTGAAAAGTGCTGCTCAAAACTCTTACCAATAGAAGATTTCAGAATGCATTTCATCATGGAATTGAGATAATTGCTGAACGAAAATGGCATTTTTCCTAGTAGGTAAATATATATGATATTAGACTGTATATCTGGAAACATGGACTTTAAAATTTACTTATTTTACTCTGTACTCTTGGAAATATTCTTTTTGCCATAGCAAGGGTACTACTTGGTACTCATTTCCAAGATGAAGGAAATGTTCCTTAGAAAGGCTCCAACTCTTCCTGGAAAATAGGAGGTATATAAACACTATCTCTAAAAATTGGTTTAAATCTCTACTCACAATTCAAAAATTCTTTTCAATAATTATTATCACAGCATTTCGTGTTTTAACTACAGTAGCAGTGCTGATTTATTCATTTAAGAAAATATTTTCTAGAATGTAGAAGGTAAAAGTATTCAGATGCTTAGAAGCTTTGGTCTTATGAATTTGTTTATTCTTACACAATTATCATCCATGAAATTCAAGAAGATCTAAGAGAGAATCTAAGATCGACACTCCTCCCCAGTCACCACCAAAGCAATTAACTCAATCTAAACTCAGATTAAAACAATTGGATTTTTGGCACAATTTCAGGAGTTTCACAAATTCTTGTGTTACTTTTTTCTTGATTTCAGTTACATGTGTTATACATACATTTTGCATATACATAAGCACAGAGAGAGGGAGAGAAAGCAGGAGAGAGAGACAGACAGACACTGTTGATTTATTATGTTACTACTTTTTGTTGAAGATCTAGCCACTGTTTCACTTTTAGACTTGATAAATCATGCTTATTCATTAATACACTTAAATCAAAATTGCCCAGTATTCAATGTGTGTCTTTTTCTGATACCAGCATGTGAGGATACCAGGATATGAAATGGTCAACAACCATAGCTGTTGCTCTGAGTCCTGTCTTCCCATGTGTTTGTCTCCTCTCTATAGCTCTCTGTAGCCTCTGGAGCTGTTAGAACTGTGATTACCACCTCACATGCCCTCCAGGGAAAGAAGAAAACTCTCATGGCTGAGAGCTTCCCACATACCAGGTGCTCTGTTAGGCACGTCCATCATACATGTGAGTCAGTGTTTCCCAATGGTATACGCATGCCTGGGGATATACAGATAATTTTAGGTAGGGTGATCACATCATTGATTGTCTAGACTGGGATACTTTGTGAGTAAAAGGAACATTGTTAATAATTACAAGACAACAGAAATAAACTACCCAGGCAACTCAAAAATGTGATTTCCCTAATTTTAGGAGATACATATTTAACTTTGTGACACTTTCTATTTATGGTAAGTGATAATTATGATAATGATACAATGTATTCTTTTGAAATGTATTTCAGGGGAAAAATAATAGTAAATAATAAAATAGGTGTTAGCTAGACTCAATAAAAATTGTGAAACATAAGCAAGACTGAGGTTTGGAATAAAATATGTATACTATGAAGTACTACACAGCCATTAAAAATGGTGAACTAATACCTTTTGTAACAACCTGGATGGAACCAGAGACCATTCTTTTTTTTTTTTTTTTTTTTTTTTTTTTTTTTTTTTTTAGATTTTTTTTTTTTTTTTTATTTTGGCATATTATGGGGGTACAGATTTTAAGGTTTCAATAAATGCCCATTCCCCCCCTCCCCCCAAAAGTCTGAGTCTCCATCATGACCATCCCCCAGATGGTGCACATCTCACTCACTATGTATGTATATACCCGCCCCCCTCCCCCCTCCCACCTGCCCAATACCCTATTACTGTAGCACCTATGTGTCTACTTAGGTGCTACTCAGTTAATACCAGTTTGCTGGAGAATATATCTGGTGCTTGTTTTTCCATTCTTGGGATACTTCACTTAGTAGTATGGGTTCCAGCTCTAACCAGGAAAATATAAGGTGTGCTATATCACCATTGTTTCTTAGAGCTGAATAGTACTCCATGGTGTACATATACCACATTTTATTAATCCATTCTTTGATTGATGGGCACTTGGGCTGTTTCCACAGCCTTGCAATTATGAATTGTGCTGCTATAAACATTCGAGTGCAGGTGTCTTTTTTGTAGAGTGTCACTGGATCATTTGGGTAGATGCCCAGCAATGGGATTGCTGGATCAAATGGTAGATTCAGTTGTATCGCTTTAAGGTATCTCCATATTGCTTTCCACAGAGGTTGAACTAGTTTGCAGTCCCACCAGCAGTGTAGGAGTGTTCCTCTCTCTCCGCAACCACGCCAGCATTTATTGTTTGGAGATTTTTTGATAAAGGCCATTCTCACTGGGGTTAAGTGATATCTCATTGTGGTTTTGATTTGCATTTCCCTGATGATTAGAGATGTTGAGCATTTCTTCATATATTTGTTGGCCATTCTTCTGTCTTCTTTAGAAAAATTTCTGTTCAAGTCCTTTGCCCACTTTTTAATGGGGTTATTTGATTTTTTCTTCCTAATTTTCGTGAGTTCTAAGTATATTCTAGTTATCAGTCCCTTATCGGATGCATAGGATGCAAAAATTTTCTCCCATTCTGTAGGCTGTCTGTTTACTTTCATAACTATTTCTTTGGCTGTGCAGAAGCTCTGTAGTTTGATCATGTCCCATTTATTTATTTTTGTTGCTGCTGTGATTGCCTTTGGGGACTTCTTCATAAACTCTTTGCCCAGGCCGATGTCTAGGAGAGTGTTTCCAACTTTTTCCTCTAGAGTTCTAATAGTTTCATATCTTAGGTTTAAGTCTGTTATCCAGCGTGAGTTGGTTTTTGTGAGAGGTGAAAGGTGTGGGTCCTGTTTTAGCCTTCTACAGGTGGCTATCCAGTTTTCCCAGCACCATTTATTGAAGAGGGATTCTTTTCCCCAGCGTATGTTTTTGTCTGCTTTGTCAAAGATGAGATGGCTATATGAGGATGGTTTTATATCAGGATTCTCACATCTGTTCCACTGGTCAATATTCCTGTTTTTGTGCCAATACCATATTGTTTTAATTACTACAGCTTTGTAGTATAGTTTGATATCTGGCATATTAATGCCTCCCATTTTGTTTTTGTTGCCTAGAATTGCTCTTGATATTCGGGGTCTTCTTTGGTTCCATACGAAGCGTAAAATTATTTTTTCTATATCTGTGAAGAATGCTGATGGGATTTTAATAGGTATTGCATTGAATCTGTAGATCAGTTTGGGTAGAATAGACATTTTGATGATATTGAGTCTGCCGATCCACGAGCATGGTATGGATTTCCATCTGTTTACATCCTCTGCTATTTCCTTCCTCAGTGTTTCATAGTTCTCCCTGTAGAGGTCTTTTACCTCTTTGGTTAAATATATTCCTAGGTACTTTAATTTCTTTGTTGCTATTGTGAAGGGAATTGAGTCTTTGATTTGGTTCTCAATTAGATTGTTGTTGGCGTATATGAATGCCTCTGATTTCTGTGTATTAATTTTGTATCCTGAGACTTTACTAAATTCATTGATCAGTTCCAGGAGTTTCTTGGTTGAATCCTTGGGGTTTTCTAGATACAATATCATATCATCAGCAAACAGTGAAAGTTTGATCTCTTCTGCCCCTATTTGGATACCTTTGATTCCATTTTCTTGTCTGATTGCTGTAGCCAAGACTTCCAGCACTATGTTGAACAGAAGTGGAGATAGTGGGCAGCCTTGTCTGGTTCCAGTTCTAAGTGGGAATGATTTCAATCTTTCCCCATTCAGTATGATGTTGGCTATGGGTCTGTCATATATGGCTTGTATCATTTTTAGGTATGTCCCTTCTATGCCTATTTTCTTAAGTGTTCGTATCATGAAAGGGTGTTGAATTTTGTCAAAAGCTTTTTCTGCATCTATTGAAAGAATCATGTGGTCTTTGTTTTTGCTTCTGTTTATGTGGTGAATTGCATTTATAGATTTACGTATGTTGAACCATCCCTGCATCCCTGGGATGAAGCCCACTTGGTCGTGGTGGATTATTTTTTTGATAAGTGTCTGTATTCGGTTAGCTAAGATTTTGTTGAAAATTTTTGCATCTATATTCATTAGGGATATTGGTCTGTAGTTTTCTTTTTTTGTTGCATCCTTTCCTGGTTTTGGTATCAGAGTAATATTCGCTTCATAAAAGGTGTCGGGGAGGTTTCCGTACTTCTCAATGTTGTGGAATAGTTTCTGCAAGATAGGTACTAGTTCTTCTTTGTAAGTATGGTAAAATTCAGGTGTGAAGCCATCTGGACCGGGACTTTTCTTTTTAGGGAGATTTTTAATTGCTGTTTCTATTTCAGCTGTTGAGATTGGTCTGTTCAGGGAATCTATTTCTTCCTGGTTGAGCCTAGGGAGGCTGTGTGTTTCTAGAAATTTGTCCATTTCCTCCACATTTTCCAGTTTGTGTGCATAAAGATTTTTGTAGTATTCATAAATTGTATCTTGTATCTCTTTGGGATCAGTTGTGATATCTCCTTTTTTATTCCTGATGGAGCTTATTAGAGATTTCTCTTTTCTGCTTTTCGTTAGCTTAGCCAACGGCGTGTCAATCTTGTTTATTTTTTCAAAGAACCAACTTTTTGTTTTATTAATCTCCTGAATAGCTTTCCTGTTTTCAATTTCGTTTAGTTCTGATTTGATCTTGTTGATTTCACTTCTTCTGCTGGGTTTGGGGTTGGTCTGTTCTTCTTTTTCCAGCTCTTTGAGTCGTTTCATTAGATTGTCTATTTTTGATCTTCTTGCCTTTTGGTTATAGGCATTTATGGAGATAAACTTTCCTCTCAGAACTGCTTTAGCTGTGTCCCAGAGGAGTTGATAACTTGTCTCTCCATTGTTGTTTTCTTCATAGAAGTTTTTTATTTCCGTCTTGATTTCTTCATTTACGAAGTAATCATTTAGTAGGAGGTTGTTTAATTTCCACGTTTTTGTGTAGAAATGTGAGTTTCTGTTAGGGTTGATTTCTAGTTTTATTCCACTGTGATCTGAGAAGGTACATGGTATGATTTCTATTTTTTTAAATTTCTTGAGATTTTCATTGTGTCCTAGGATATGGTCAATCTTAGAGAATGTCCCATGAGCTGATGAGAAGAACGTGTATTCAGTGGATTTTGGGTAGAATGTTCTGTAGATGTCTGTCAGACCCAATTGTTCTAGAGTTTTGTTTAAGTCCATTATTTCTTTATTAATTTTCTGTTTGGAGGATCTGTCTCGTGCCGTCAGTGGGGTGTTGAAATCCCCGGCGATTATGGAGTTGCTATTAATCCATTTGCTTAGCTCCAGTAAGGTTTGCTTTATGAATCTGGGTGCACCTAAGTTGGGTGCATATATATTTAAAATTGTTATCTCTTCTTGTTGGACTGTGCCCTTCACCATTATATAATGACCCTCTTTGTCTTTTACTACTTTTGTTGGTTTAAAAACTAAATCATCTGAAATTAGAACTGCCACACCAGCCTTCTTTTGGCTTCTATTTGCTTGGAATATTGATCTCCACCCTTTTATTTTTAGTCTATGTGCATCCTTGCAGGTTAAATGTGTTTCCTGAAGACAGCATATACTTGGCCTGTATTTTCTTATCCATTCAGCCAGCCTATGTCTCTTGAGTGGAGAGTTTAAGCCATTCACATTTATTGAGAGAACTGATAGGTAAGGTAGATTACTGATCATTCTGTTGGGTTGGATGTTGTTGCTATGATTTCTGTCTTGAGCCATTGTAATATCTGGCCTTTAATATCTTTGGGTTTTGGTTGTTTTTATATCCGTGGATTATTATTATGATGTTCCGTGCATAACGCTGTTTTAAGTACTTCTTGTAGGGCTGGTCTTGTCTTGGTGAATTCTCTGAGCCTTTGCTTGTCTGCGAATGTTTTTATTTCTCCTTCATATATGAAGCTTAGTTTTGCAGGGAATAATATTCTAGGCTGGGCATTGTTTTGTTTCAAAAGAGTGAGAATGGGGCCCCAGTCTCTCCTTGCTTGTAAAGTCTCATTAGAGAAGTCTGATGTTATTCGAATTGGCTTTCCCTTGTATGTCACTTGCTTCTTTTGTCTTACAGCTCTTAGAAGGGCCTCTTTAGTTGATACTTTGGTCAGTCTGATGACTGCATGACGTGACGTCTTCCTGTTTGCATTGAATCTCCCAGGGGTCCTCTGGGCTTCTTGAACTTGTATATCGAGATTTTGAGCAAGGCCTGGGAAATTTTCCTCTATTATATCTTCAAAAAGCTTGTCCAGCCCTTGAGTGTTGTCTTCCTCCCCTTCGGCTAAACCTATGACCCTCACGTTAGGTTTTTTCACATAATCCCACAGCTCTTGTAGACTTTGCTCTTTTCTCTTGTTTCTCTGCTCTATTTCTGTGACTGATTTATTTAATTGGAAGGTGTTATCTTCAAGCTCTGAGATTCTTTCTTCTGCTTGATCTACCCTGTTCTTGAGACTTTCCACAGTATTTTGTAGTTCTCTGAGTTGATTCTTCATCTCCAGGACTTCGGTTAAAGTTTTCTTCACTGTGTCAATCTCTTTGTTGAACCTTTGTTCCATTTCTTGGAGGTTTTTTGTGTTTTCTTGGTGTTGGTTATTGAGTTGTTGTTGCAGCTGGGTGAGTGTTCTTATGATCCACATACGAAATTCCTTTTCTGTCATATTGGTTGCCGGATTTTGGTCGGTGTCCGTTTCTAGGGGGCTGGTGCTCCTCCTTGGGGGTGTGTTTTCCGTTTGGTTCTTCATATTTCCTGAGTTCTTTCGCTGATTTCTTCCCATGTCGATCAGTTGTTGTTTCTTTCCTTAGGTTATTGTTTGGGTATTCACACACCTTGTTTAGTTTCTGAGGCGTTAGGTGGTGCCCTTGCCGCTGGTCTCCGGGCTGCTCCGGTGGTCTCAGCCTCCAGTTCTCCTCCGCAGCCTCCTCCCGTGGAGTCTCCCGGGGTCTCAGGTACCCCTCCTTCCGGCCCTTGTCCGCTGTATGCTCGTCTTCTTGCTTCTTTCCTCTAGTTTCTGCTAGAATCGGTCTTTTCTGCAGAGACCCTCTGTCTGGCCGTGTTATTCGTCCGCCATCTTGCTCCCTCCCAGAGACCATTCTTATAAGCAAAGTATCGCAAGAATGGAAAAACAAATGCCACTATGTTATTTTCTATTAAATTGGAACTAACTGATCACATTCATGGGCACATATGGTAGTAAAACTCAATGGAAACCAAGTAGGTGGGAAAAGAGGACAGGTAAATTTATACCTAATGGGTACAATGCACACTACCTTGGTGATGGGCATACTTATAACCTTAACTCAAACTTCACAAAAGCAAATCATATAAAAAAACCTTTGTACTCCCTGTAATATTCTAGGGGGAAAAAAAACTGAGGTTTGTAAAATGTTCCATTAATCATAACAAACCTGTGGAGATGTTAGTATCTTTTTTTTTTTAATTAATGAAGAGACTGATGTTGGAAAAGTCAAGATTTTGCTCAAGATTATACAGGTAATAAATAGGTGAACTGATATTTAAATTCAGTACTAGTATGAGTGGCAAATTCATGCTTTTTTCTCAATGGGAGCTCTGATTTTTAGTTTTATTTTAGCCAAGGTCTAAGATTTTCCCTGTTTCTCTTAAATTGAGAAAGAGTGGAAAATTTCTTAAACAACCACTGCACTCTACGTTCATTAACAGTTCCTGGGCCAAATGAATTGTTGATGTTGCAAGTTGTCTCCACTGCTTTACAACCCATTTTGAACTCAAATAAGAAAATTGCTCAAATTTGTTTTTTGTCTAGCATCATTTCCATACTCTAAAATAAATATAAAATAAACAGCAAGTAATAAGTCATTAGCAAAAAAAACATAAAGGGAGAAATGTGCATTAAAATGATTTATAACATAACCACAGTTATTTAAGAATGTATTCCAACATCTAATGACAAATTTTACAATGCTAAATCTGCAATTACTTTTGTGCCAACCCAATTAATACAGAGTCTACCTTAAACTGGATCAGAAAATTTTCCACTCTTTCTCAATTTAAGAGAAACAGTCTTATAGTCTTATAGACTGAATGTTTAAGTCCCCCTCCCCTCATATGTTAAAATTTAATCCCCAATGTGATGGTATTTGCAAGTGGGACATTTGGGAAGTGATAAGGTCATGAGGGTGGAGCCCTCAAAGTTAGTGAGAAACAGAAGCCAAAAGATATTTGAACATAAAACCCAAACATGTGTATATATTTAATATATAGGTACTATTTTGAGTCCATATATTGAGTACTAGTAAGGTTTAATTCTTTTCTAAGGCAAAATACATTTAAATGTTAAGTTCTTATTTTTTCTACTCATTCAATTGGATGATCTTGCACATCCTTTGGGCAAGTGCATCCTGCTCTGCAGACCAAATTTAAGTAAATATCTATAGAAATCAAGTGGTTGATACCACCTTGATATCATCAACCTCAGTGGTTGATACTGTCTTTTCTTGAAGTATCCATCTCTCCACCACTATCCAACTTTTCCTCTTTCAAAACTGAACTGCCTTTTGTGTCCCTCACTGGCCCCCCTTTCCTACCTGAAGAACATGATTGATCTGGGAATCGGTTCACAAGTGGTTGAGCAGTTCTGAGCTCCTAAAATGAGGAAACCTTTCCCAACTCAGGTTACTAGTTGGTAACTCAGGTTGTCAGATCAACAGGTGATTTTGTGGGGAGCAGGGGATCCATTATTCAGTCAGTACTTTTAGCTCTTCTCTACCCATATAGCAACCAATGCAGTAGTTATGATAAGTCCAATCATTACATTTTACAAAAATAACTTTAATATGCAGTAAATACAAAAACTAGTGAAAGGGAATATCATTTCTATTCACCATGCATATTTCAAAGTGAAATGGGAAACGGAAACATGAAACAAGTGAGAGCCAAGTTATTCCTTGACAGTCACTGCTACTTATTCCGCAGCAAATTGTATGGATCCTCTTTCAAGTGCCAGCCACTAAATGAAGAATATTGTGGACTAGACAGGACTGAGCTAGAATCCCTGTCTTTTGAATGAACTCTTTTATACTAGGTTGATTTGCTGCATTTAGCCTACTCTTTCATAATAGCAACATTTCTGATATTTGAACATTCCTTTAGCTGTTCTCTCTGCTCCTTCTAAGACTCTAAAGAGGCAATAACTGCTCTTATTTATTTATTTTTAAAAACGCATTGTCTATAGATACACCTGGTAACATGACTCACCAGCTACTAGCCATCCCACACAAAGAGACAGGCTTGTTTGGGGCCACAGAAATCTGGTTTTGAGGGGGTGCTGTCTGGTTTCACAGCCATAATTAGACTCCCTTCTCTCTTCATTTGAGTCCTTCAAGGACACCTCTGAATGGCTTTGCACAATGCAGCAAGACGCGGTTTTGTGCAGAACTTAGGGCACGGGGAGGAAAAGAAAAAGAGAAAGAAAACTTCCCTGTAATAAATTGGCAGAAAAACGTTTCTAAAGGTTACACACCACCCACACATTCCTTTTAAATGATCAAAGACTTACAAGAGGTCATAGAAGGAGAAAAGAAGAGGAGAGAGGGAGCCTGGAAGAATTTTTTTTTTTTTAAGTTCTCTGTATTGCAATTCTTGCAGAATAAGTAACAAATTAGGGCTCTTGTTACTCTTTTGGAAAATTTTCTGATCTAAGGAAAGAAACATTAAATTGAGCTGGTGAACTGATATCTCTAAAGTGAAAAATGCCCATCTCTTTCTATCCCTCATTCCAAATTCTACAGTTTTCTCTATAAAATCTTATAAGTATTCTTTTCATTATTTTTCTTAGGTTTAATTTTTGTGGTCCTCTTTACTTCCTGGTTTCAGCAGAATACTCTGAACTTGTCATCTTGATATTTCTGGCCCATCCTCAAACAGGAAGTACTCAACATTTATAAGAAATCTGTTTCGACATGATTTTCTTACCCCTTGGTAGTTTCTAAACTCAAACTTTGTCTTTTGAATTGGCCTTAGTTTTGTATGCATCTTGGATCGTTCTTTATTGCTTGGTTCTGACCCTCCACTCATTTTCATCAGGTAGGGTGAAATGTTCCCTTGTCTATATTTTCATACTAATATTACCTCAGTTAGAACTTTACTCATAATATAAATTTGACGTTCTGGCCTAACCCTGATACTGTGATCTCCTCAAGGGAAGAAGCTGTTTTCTACATCTTTGCATCCCTAACTCCTAGCAAACTCTCTGACAAGTAATGGATACTCAATAAATATTTGCTGAAAGAATTAATAGCTTCTTTTTTTTTGTTTTTAATTTGCAAAGCTCCAGGCATAAATCTGTGGTTTTCCTTGACACTTTCTACCAGGTGCAAGTGGCTAGAGTCCAGACATTTTGTTGTTGTTTAATCCCTCTTTGCCATTTGTTGCCCTGCCTTTCTTCCCGGTTTCCCTGTTACCTTGGTCCATACACAAACAGAAGATTTCTATCACAGTACAGAAGAAAAGATATTAAAAAAAAAACCAAAAACCCTTAGAAGGTACTTTAACTTTTCAACTAAAGGAAATTTTACAACAGGTTTGTGCTTGACTCTAATAAATACTCTTTGATTGCTTACTGTATGTGGTAACTTGCTTATCGCCGGGATTGTATGAGTGATATTCTAAATAAGACACTGTCTTCTGCTCTTCAGTAGCAGGTTCTGTTGTGCTTCCCTGGCTGCTGCCTTCTCACTTGACTCGTAAGGTCTGAGTTGTCCCTAACTCCAGGTACCTTGTTTGACTAATGCAGTGCCTTTTCTTGACCTTTGGTTTCAAGGCATACCTGGTTTAGAAAACTGTTTCACTTCTGCCTTCTTCTGGGCTGAAGTCAGAATACACTTCCTGCTGAGGCTAGTGCTTGCTTTCCAGAATATAGTCTGGTCAGAGTCTATGTGGTTGCTGTAAACAATCTGACACACCTCAAAGTTCATGACTGCCTGTGCAGGATCTCTTAATTTGACAACTCTCAACATAGTCCAAGTGGGATTTACTGAGCCCTCACTTTTTTTTTTTCTTCATTTTATCTCCTCAGGTTAGAATTCAGCGTGGAATATTATAGAATATCATCTTTTCCAAAATATTTTAAAGCAGATTCTTTTAAAGAAACACCTAATTGTTTTATTTATTAAAGCAGAATTTAAGGATATGTTCTTATTTATTTACCAAAACTACATTTTCTTTGTAAAGATTTTCTATATGTGTGTGTGTGTGTGTGTGTGTGTGTGTGTGTGTGTGTAATTTTTTTTACTGGTATGTAGACATAAATAAATAAAAAAGGACACATTTGGTATAGTTGCTTTGTTAATTGCAAACACTTTGGGGGTAGATATTTATTGTTTTGCCTTCTCAGAAGAATTCCTCAGCTCTGATCATGCCATGCAGTTCTGACGGTAGCTGCCAGTCAGAATCACCTCTTCCACTGGCTACAGGGTAGATCTGTACACAGAAGATACCATGGCAATTGTTCCAGCCATAAGTAGGTGACCCAAACTGAATTGCCCAGGGTCCTTCCCTTAACTTTGCCTACCCAGAGCTAGAGGTGAAGACTTCTTATCTTCTCTGGTTATAACTCTTGGGCTATAAGTTCTGAGCTGCCTACAGATATGTCCCATATAAAGCAGGATAAGAGACTAAAGCTGACACAGGGCGTGAGGCACATATGGGGGAAAGAAAATCTAGAAGGTACTGTGTTATCTCCAAGCTATGTGCTCCCAGTTTGGTCTGTCGTTTCATAATATGAACCTATGGATTATTAGATATTTTACTTTAAACAGAGAACAAAGCAGCTGGAAAATTCCTTAGATTAGTAAAGTGGACAATTTAGTAAATTGTAAATGGCATGCAAATATTTACTATCTCAACAGGTACACTGCATTTTTCATCTGAGAAGCATTGCATCCAGCAAGTGGCACCTGTGACATTTTTCATTTGCCTTTTTTTTTTTATCATGGACCTTAACAAACCCTGATGTAGTGACTGAACATTTACTATATGTGGTAGCTCTTCTGAGCTCCTATTTGTACTACCTTATTTAATACTTACCAAAACTATATAAAGTAGACACAACCATTTCCCCAGTTTGTAAATGAGGAGAGTGAGATGAAGAGAGCCTGAGTGACTTGTCACACAGCTAGTTAAGTGGTAGAGCTGAATGAGGAAGCCAGGCAACCTGACTCCAGAGCTACACATATAAACACTGTCATACATTACCTTTAAGCAATTCACTCTCCAGAGAATTTCAAAAATGAGCATATTAAGGACTGGCTGTTGCTAGAGACCATTCAATAGGTCCTAAAAAGACTTAAGATAGTTCACATATTCCAAGAACTCATTTCACTTGACAGTGCATAGTGTTAAGTGTCTTCTTTGGATAAAATTTAGAAATACTAATAGTTTAAGGTCTGGATATTCTCTTCTTCCCTTGCATTTTTGGTTTTTGTAAAGTGGATTTTAAACTGCATTCTTCAGAGTCTCTGTAATGGCAGGAGAGGAGGAAATAAGCTGTCAATGGGCTCCCCTAACTTTAATATGAATGGTGTTTATCTGTACTACATCTTGGGCTTTCAAATAAACTCCTTGTTGAAAACAGGATTGTTCCACTAACAACAGCAAAAACGAAAACAAAAAAGTTGGAAAACCATTAGACTGGATGGTCTTCAAGAGCTATTCAGTGGGAACCTTGTATGCCTGTGAATTAGCATGAATGGCCATTTTGCCAATACAGATACTTTCACATCAATATAATCCAACAAATACTTGAGTGCACACCTGGTGAAAGCACTGGGGTTTACACAGAAGGAGTGAATTCAATATCAAGATCAGAGAGCCTTCCTGGGAGACAGGGGGTAGATAGAAGTAATGTACAAACCAACAGAATATGCCTTAAGTAAGGTATCCAGAAGGGTGCTTTGCGGCTTCTTGTTATGTGGCACACTGAGAACAAAGGTTTACCTAGCATGTCTCCAACACCAAACCTCCCAAACATTTAAGGACAAAATATGCAAAAGCGAATGTCATGTTAAAGGCTCTGAGGAGAGGAGCTGATGAGAGAGGTGGTACAAAGGTTTTGTTTGTGAACGAGGAGTAGGGTTTTGACAGGTGCAGGTGAGGAGAAGGATATTCCAGGCAAAGGGAATGCGAGAGCAGAGGCTCAAGCATTTAGAAGCAAGTGGAGTGATCAAGTGCCTTGACTGGCAGAGACACAAACAGTAGTGAGAGGAGGAGGCGGGTGAGGCAGGTAGAGGAACCTTGTAGTGTAGCAAGCAGGTATGTGATGGTCATGCTGAGAAGCTTGATTTCATCCTCTAGCATCAATACAGAGGAAAAACTTCTTAGATTTGGTTTTTAGAAATACAGATATTCTGACACTGTAGAGTGTGGAATACGGAGAGAGAGATTGGAGGAGGAAGAGAGACCAATTAAGAAATTATTTAGATTGTATAAATCAGAAAGAATAAATCCTGGAACTGGGGAATGGCAATGGGCCTTTTGATTGGAGACATCAGGTAAAAGAGATGAGGAATATCTTTCATTATTCATAAATCACTAGAAACATTTTTAAAACTTTATTTTAATTATACAATTGAGTTGAATGAATGATTCAAGGATTGTGAAATTGTCACAATTTCTCTTTGTTCTTTAAAGTTATCTGGTTGATAGGTAGATACCTTCAGCAAAATTGCATGCTGATTGCTATGGTTTGAATGTTCCCTCCAAAACTCATGTTGAAATGTAATTATCATTGTGATGGTATTAAGAGGTGAGACAGTTAGGAGGCAATTAGGCCAAGAGGGTTTCACCCTCATGAATTAATTAATGACATTTTTATGGGAATGGGTTAGTTTTTGCAGGAGTGGGTGCCTGATGAAAAGGATGAGTTTGGCCCATTCCTTTCTTGCTCTCTCTTGCCTTTCCACCTTCCACCATGACATGATGCAGGACAAAGGCTCTCACTAGATTTGAGGCCCTCAAGAACTTCCCAGCCTCAAGAACTATGAGATAAAAATTTCTGTTCCTTATAAATTACCTAGTCTGTGGTACTCTGTTATAGCAACAGAAAACGGACTAAGGCACCTATCTCTGTCTTTGCATAAGGGTACCATTTATACATATGTTCATAAGTGATTTTTCTTCTATCATAACCCATGGCTATCTGGAACTAGCACTTGAAACTGCTTTATAGACATGTCTGACAGTGATTATTTAAGTCGATTATTAGCTGATTAGATAAAATGAGAGTTTCAATATGAAGTAGTTTGCCCATTTAAATTTTTCTACTTTTACAAGTGGACCTTTTTCCCTAACAATTAACTTTCCCAATTATATAAATATTTAACATGTGTCCAAAGGAGACTGACAGTTCACTTCCTTTCTAGTGGTGAGGACTTTGGGCCTTCTACATTGATCTAATCTCCTTTTTACACTGATCTGGTTAATTTTACTGGAAGTATTTTTGGTGTAAGTGTTGGTTGTGGTGCTAATGATAGTGGTAGTCGTTGTTTCCACAGAACATTTAATCTAATTTTGTGCTACTTTTGAATAGTCAAAATTATAATTTGGAGAAAATAGTAAAATAACTCTAATCAAGTCCTTCTCAACACCATTTATAGCAGTTGTATAACTAAAAGGAGATTAATGAATAATTGATATGCCAAAATGGCAAATCAAGGGAGAGATCAGGGGAAGAATTATTGTTCTTTTTAGAATTTCTATTATATTTTTCTTCTTGTGTTTAAGAAAGAAGCTCTGTCAAGTATGTGGAATGTGTTTATTTTTAATAGACTTTTTGTGTCTCTGTTAGAAATTTACTATCTACAATGTTAGCTCTAAATTCCTATTTCTCTTTTTCCTTGACATTATATGTAATATGAAATACCCCCTTTTTAAGCGCATACTTCAAATGAACTTAGCTTGGCATTCCTCTTTAAGAATTCTTCCTAGTTTACATGTTTCATCTTATGTTTTATTTTTTCTACAAAAACAAAACAACAAGTGACTGATTCTATATCTAGCCACTTCTTCCCCCACTAATTCTGGTGCTATATATGTACAGAAACTGTTTGCTACATAAAGTTCCATGATTCTTTATGTAAAGGGATTTTTTTAAGTCTCTGAAAAGTTTTTCTGTGATGGATGTATTAGCTAGTCTAAATCTCTATGTTTCTTGTTGGTTTCTGGACAGCTCAATTTCAAAGTCAGCTTTACCATTTATAGCTAAGCATGCACAAAAGATGTCATATTCATTCCCCAGAAACAGCACCCCACTCCCAGTTTCCCTCAGCCCCATTAATGGTAACTCCCTCTCCTTTATTCTGTGCCATATCTTATGTGAAACTTTCTGAAGCACCACTTTTATTCCATTTCCTCATTGCAGCAATTGCATAATATCTTGTTATACATCACTGTCAGTTCAGTTTTCCCAAGATATTCAGTGTTTGGGAGACAGAAGACAAAACGGTCTGGAGACAGCACTTATTGAAGTAGGCACAAGCTTTATTGATGACTTTGGTTTATGAATCTCTTCCAAGCAATGCTGTCTCCTGATACACTCTTCAGAGAAGAGAAGTGAGCTCACATCCACATTCACTGTCCGCGTACCTGTCATCAGTGTACTCTGTGCTCACATCAGTGCCCCCTTCCAATGTCCTGTTACTCCCTCTTGCCTCTTCTCTTTCTCTCTCTCCCTCTGTCTCTCTCTTTCTAATCCCTTCATTCTTGACCTTTGGCTTTTAAGCCTTTTTGATGCCAGACTGCCAGTTTCTGGGCCTAGAATCCAAATCATCCTTATGGGTTAACAATATATTTATATTAAAAAAAAGAGATAACTTAAATGGGTATCTGCCCCAGGTCCTTGGTTCCTCTGGATAATTGTGAAACTAAATTAATACTGTAAACATCATCTCTAGAATCTCCATGTTAGAGGTTAGGAAGGATCAATAGGTACTCAATCAATATTTGCTTATTGAATAAATGAATTAATGAGTGAGTGAATTGTTGGAGGTTAGTCTCTTCATTCTTCCACTTGCATTCTATTTTTTAAATTCCACTCAAAAATGAGTGGCAGAAGGAAAGGAAACAGCAGGTAGAGGGAATGTCTAGCTCTTCTTCATTTGTTTTCCTGTATCGCATTGTGTGTCACAAATGGAAATATAAATAAATACTAGCTTCTTAAGGGCCTCTGATTTCTGTTGCTTAGATGTGAACAAGCTTCAGTAATGTTGTCTTCTGGCTTTAAAGAAGCCTAGTTTGGTATATAAAGGAGAAATAAAAGTCTTCTTTTACGAATTCTGGCATCAATGCAAATTGAAAATCTCCTTACACTTTGGTTGATGATGAAGATGAGAGCAATAGTCAATTTAAGAAGGGTGGAGTAAGAAGCAAAACCTGTGTTCAAATGGTTTTCTTCCTTTTGACCTGCTTCTTCTGCCAAGAGCAGGATGCCTGAAACCCTAATGACTGATAATTGTCACAGTGGTACAGGACTTTGTACTCTGAAAAGCATGTTCACACATATTTCTCCTTTAATTCTTATAATAACACTATGAGTCTTATCTCCTGCCACTCTCCCCATCCTTATAGTCACAGAAGTTTTCTTGGTATTCTTGGACCACATCAAACTCCTCCTTGCCTTGGGGCCTTTGCCCATGTTATCCCTGTGTCTTGGAATGTTCTCTCCACCCTTTACCTTCCCACCCCCTTTGCTTAAATGTCATCCCTGAGGAGATGTTCTTTGACCTCCCAGATTAAGCTACATCTTTGTATTATTCTTTTTTATTTGTTCCCCTTACTTTTTCTTCGTGGTGATTTTTATAATGTAGTATATATTGTTTGTAAACCTGGTTGTTCGTCTTCCTCTCCAAATAAATGATAAGCTGTTCCAAAATAGGGATTGTACCTAACATAACATCCACTACAGTCCTTGCACATGATAAGCGCTCCACAAATGTTGAGTGAGTTATGACAAAGCAAGCATTTGAGTCCCCGCTTTACCAGTTGGGAAAATGAGAGTCAAATGGATTATGTGATTTGCCTGCATCTGTCACAGGCATTATAAGTGGTAGGAATGGAAGTGAAAGCCAGGGCTTCTGTTTATAATTTGATGGCAGGGCACTGTCCCTTATCCTTTCATCAACTTCACTGTCTGTTATCTCTGAAATAGTTGGTTATTTGGGCCAATGTCTAGGGTGGGATGGGCAGGTGGAAGTGATCAGAAGTTCTGGGGAAGACTCCAACTTATGGCTGGGTTCTCATTTTCCTGTATCTTTCTCAGGGGTGGATATCTTATTTCCACACACCTATTCCAGTTGTCATGACATAGGTTTCAATACACCAACCCCAGAAATTCCCACTGCTAAGTGCTGTTCATACAATGTGAAGAAGATAGTCCAGGAATTTAAAAAAAAATATGATTTGAGCTCCCAGAGCTTATTTGGGCATAATTCCCAAGGATCACAAAGGAAGAGTAGCTTAGTGGATACCTGTAGAATCCAACCTGTCGTGCTAGATCTATTTTTTATTTGTATACCTGGAATTACTTCAAAACAACAAATCATATATTTTTTTTTACAATTTCTAAATACTGATCAGTGGGTTTGTATTTTATTCATTAGTGGTTGCTATGGGTGTGAATTTTTTTCTAAGTGTAGGCATTCTCCACGGCAGCTCTCAACAAATACCCTCCAGCTGAAAGTGGATGTGTCTGGCATTAAAATCACTAACATTCAGGCTGAATCAGAGCCCTGTGTTTGTGGGTAGATCACCTCATCTCTCATGCTGCCATTAATGACTTGCATTCCTGAGAGATGGAATAAGCCATCTGAATCAAATCAACAGAGTCCCAGCTATTTGTGAGGGTTGGTGTGGCCCCTTTGATGAATTTTCATAAATTTTTAAATTAAATTTAATAACATAATTCTAACATTTCTTTAATTTTTAGCCAAAAGATCTAGACAATTCCTGATTTGTATTTAACTTTAGGTTGGTTTTTTGGTCTTATGATTTTATTTTATTTTTAAAATCTCAATTTGAGATGATGTATCCAAATATTTGAAGCCTTAAATTTCCAAGGTATTGTATATTTTGGTTATTTTTTGTGGGGTTTGGGGGTTATCTTTTAAACTTAGAAACCTCAATTTAAAATCTAATTATCAAAATATAAACTAAGCAATTTTAGATGTTCTAGAATTTTTGGATAATCTATAATTCTTTGGAATCTCAACAATATAGAGTTGGAGATGAAACATAAATAATAGATAGGCATTGCAACAGAAAAGAGGGGGGAAGAAGGAAGGCCAGGCTCGTTATGGCCTCAGCCTAGGAATGGGTTTGGCTTGCTCAGAAATCCAGGGGAAGTTAACCTGGGCTATAGCAAATCTGAGGTTGGCTGAACAGGTAAAGTGGTAGCCAGGTTATAAAGGACTTGTATGAACATTATTTATTTAAACATATATACTATATTGAAGTATAATATATATAATCATGTTTTACTTTTATGAATTGATTATTGCTAGTATAATTTATTTAGATATCTATCTTAGGAAACTATGGGGTAACCCAAGTTGTTTCTCATCTTGGAATGACATGTACTCAGAGGCCCTTGTGCCCTGTGGAAATGGTGGGAGTAGTAGGTAGGTCTATAAATGAGGAATGGGGATATTTTGTAAAATCTTCAAACATCACAAGCTCATATAATAAGGGGTTTGTGGATTCTATATAAAAAGCCCTGGCATGATACTTTCTTAAACTGGAAGAGCCTACCCTGAGCAAGGAGAGATCAGTGCCCAGAGCCTTATTTCCGACCAGAGCCATAGGAGCCAAAGGGAGGTGGCTGAGTGTTTGGATCCTAGGGATCCTACGTGGTTGGTTCTTTTAACCCAAAACTAGGGAATTTTTAACAAGTTGGCGCCTATTTGTCTTTGTGATGCTAGAAAATGAATATAGTGCCTGGTACTAAGTTGGAACCCAGGGCATATTTATTGAATGGATAACTAAATGAAGACTTGATCTGGTGGCACAATAAATTTATTTTAAGTATCCCTAATCAGCTTCCTTTCCCATTTGTTCTACAGCTCTTATTGACCTTGTTTATTCTTCTGAGGCCCCATGCTTTGCTATTTTGGTGCTCACTCGTATTTCCTACTTCTCTGAAGAGATAGAGGTTATCAGCAGAGAATCTCATAATATTCTTTCCCCTTTCCCTAACACCTCCCTTGACAGGCATGTTTACATCTCAGCCATTATTTTTCCCTTTCCTTTATTCATGTCAAAAAATCTCCTGGTGCTCTTATCTTTCAGGGACCTTCCTCCATCAGTTGGTTAATTCATCACAGTCTCTCTTTCCTGTATTCAAACTGTCAAAAATCTTAGATTTAATTTAATTTTTATGAGCAAATAAATATATATTCTAATATTCAACTAAAAATTGTGATCAATGACATGAAAATATTCCGTCTCACCCTGCCCCACCATGGGACCCACTACTGTCTTGGTGTTGTGGAAGAAAATAGTAAGGGGAGTTTACTTTAGATTGGTTGTTCTAGAACACTCTCTCTAAGGAGATGACCCTTAGCCAAGACATACTAGAAGAGGAGTCAGCCATTCAGAGAGATAGACATGGAAGAAACTTACTAAACAAAGGCTCTGAAGTAAGAGTTTCCCATGTGACAGCAATTCAAAGAAGAAAATTGTGGCTGGAACACAGCAGAGAGACGAGAGGCACAAGAAGAGTTAGAGGTTCACCCAATCGGTCATTTCATCAAAGAGGTGAGGTCAGAGGGGGCAGCAGAAGCCAGACCATGCTGGACATTGTAAGACAAGGTGAGCAGTTTGAATTTTATTCTAAGTCCAAGGCACACCCAGAATCCCTGTTGTAAGGAAATTACTTTTACTGCAACATGGAGAGAAAGAGAGGAGAAAGGGCAAGAGTAGAAGTAGAAAGGCTGCTTTGGATACTGGGGAGAACTCCAGATGAAAGAGAATGATGGTCTAGGCCAGGCGTCCTCAAACTATGGCTCACGGGCCACATGCGGGTGTTTTTGCCCATTTGTTTTTTTACTTCAAAATAAGATATGTGCAGTGTGTATAGGAATTTGTTCATTGTTTTTTTTAAACTATAGTCCGACCTTCCAATGGTCAGAGGGACAGTGAACTGGCCCCCTGTTTAAAAAGTTTGAGGACCCCTGGTCTAGGCTAAGGTGAAGATTGATACAAGTGGACACATTTAGGGGCTAGTTTCACATCTGTGATCTCAAGAAGTAAAATACTGAAGGAAGTCATGCTGGATTATCTCATAGTCAACCTAAGCATGAGTTACAGCACCATTAAGCAGATACACCAGAGACAACATGAAAGAAAAAGAAGAAAGATTGAAAATATTACAAAAATCTAGATAATAAACATTTGCAAATATATGGATGAAAATGTTGCTTGGTCTACTGGCTGCAATTCTTCCTACTCCTCAATCGATGTGAAGCCATGGGGACCACTGCCATCTGAGAGTTGCAGAAAAATGGAACAAGTTTCAGGATTTCCCAGTTTCTTCACAGGCACCCCATGTTACTCTACTTCTTGCTCATTCTTCTCCTCCAGACTACTCCATCAAGCCTGCTTTCTTCAAAAATCTCCAGAGGAGATAGAGGTATCAGTGTCTGTGGAAATGTACACCTCACAAGTTTGGTAATGTGATATGGTCTTCCAAGAACTTCCACCTCATGCACTATTCCACTATGAGAGCAGCCCCAGGAAGGCCTCCTACAAGTATTCAATTGGAGAAGATGATACAATCTTCCATTCTTACAGGTCCCCACCACTCAGACTTTAAAAGTGATTCCCCTGGAGGCTTCCACTTCTCTTGGCCTCTTACCATCATCACTGCTTTCTCTAGTAGGCTAATAACTTATTCTGACAAGATTTCACTTCTTAGTTCCCTTCTTCATCCCTCCTTACGTATTATTGATGGGATGAGGGAGGATAGGGCAGTAGCTGATTTTAGGAAGGCTAATTCTTCTCTTTCCTAGTAAGGCTCCAGTGGAGGTACCCGAACCCAATATCTTAGTGCCAACTGCTCCCTTTAGAGTGTGGGGTACATAGAATGGATTGCTTTCACACATGCATCTTTACTAATCCCTGGGCCACAGGAAAATTTCCACACGATGTCTTCTTATGTTTGTTTTGTTTATTTGATTTTGTGATGATCAAAGTCAACATTAAGAACTGGACAATAGTTCAAAACACTCTTGTTACCTTTGTTATCTCTTGGATTTTTTTTTTATGGCTTAAGATTGGATTCTTACTGGGTCTAATACATTTTATGTGTTTGTTCTGATTTATCTGCTGGCCATGAGCATTTCTTGGATGGTCTTCTGTAACTTTCTCTTTACTAGTTGTTTGTTCATTCTTGGCTTTCTTTGTACGGATCTGTCTGTCACTTTGTCAGGTGGTTCTGGGTATGATCAGAATGTACCAAGATATTTCAGTCACGACCTGCTTTAGAGAAGGATATAGTTATCATCTTCTTTCCCTTGTTCTTACCAAGTTTCTTTGAGTTTGTGATGCACAATTGGAATAATAGGTAGAGGGGCAGAACTGGAGAAGCAGGAGAATAGAGAAGGAAAGAAAGTGACAGGAAGTTCATCAGGAATGTGGCTTCTGGGAGAGATTTTAGATTTTTAATTGTGAAAGATCAGATTGAAGGACATCTGTGGGGTGTGGCAGACTTGGGAAGAAGAAAGGAAGGGATTTGGTGAGACAGTGCTGTGGGTTATGAATTAGATTCACAATAATGGTTTTTAAGTGGTGGGAATAAATGTTGTAGTGCTTTTATAGTTACTTTTTAAGGTTGATCTGCAATTCTTGGAAGTTGAATTTGTCCTAGACTATGCTGTGTGAGTCTCTGATTTTATTCTGGTTATACAAAGGAAACATAGCCTGATAATTTAAAAATGTCTGCTGTTTCCTTACACAAAAAGAGGAGAGGGCTGGAATCAATGGCCCCTGTTTAACATAGCATCTTAACAAGGTTTTCAATCTGCACAGATAGGTTATGATGGGCTTTTTTTCCCCCAATAGGGCAGGGAGTGAAAAGATAAATTTATTTGCATAAGAAAGTAAAACAAATAGGGAGACAGAGGCAAATACTAATAAAAGGGGGAATAATGGGTGCAGAGAGCCAAACAAGACAATGATCAAGGAAGGAAAATGGACAAAGTCAGAAAGAAATAGAAAGAGAAATTTTCTTATCTCCAGTGACTATCTGATGAATTTTTAGCACTATGTTGTCTAATATTTAGTGTTCAGTTGGCCTGTCTACTGTGCTGTGTTCTAATTTCTCTTTGCTACTACAAATCATTAGGAAAATTTGGTTACTAATAACAGCATTTTATAAATAGTACTTTGTAAGAATTAAGGAATGAAGGCAGTGTCCACATGGGGTAAAGCTGCAAAGGAAGAAGATAGAGGACACAGAAGGCAGGGAGCAGAGAGAACATTAATAATTCAGTGGAAGCAACAACAACAAAAAATCAGATCAAAAGGTGACCAGGTTATAACAAGCACTGCAACAATCTTTGCATGTTTAGGAACGGAGTATAGCGAGTCTGGGTTTCCCACAAAATTGAGACAGGTAGTCATACATCCTATTTAAATATTAAAGGAAATAGTCACATTAGATTATAAAAGATCTTAGGGACACCCAGGTGTTAGGGACATGAGGTTCATAAATAGATGACTTTAACTCAGAGATAAGACCTTGGCTTTTGATGCTGAAAACTATATACTACAATGGTTCCAAATTCGCTGTGTACAAATAAAATAATGGATATTCTCTGGCAGCTTTTATAATATATTTGCTTTGTGTCATAATTTATCAGTGGCCAGCACAGTTTAAAAAAGCAGCAATCTTTGGTCTGTGGGTAGAACTGATTACCCATAAATGAAAAAGAAAATCCTGTATCAGGTGGTAGAATGCAGTACATGGGATTTTTGGGGATTAAAGTTTAGAGTAACACAGACTTTTCCCCATAATTCAGTAAAATAAAGAGGCTATCTTTCAAAGAAGACATTGTAAAACAATTAGTAGCTATGTCTTCATGCCTGGGTTCCATGTGGAGTTGTAGTCTCAGAATTCTAAAGCTGAGAAGGACTTTTGTGACTTTGGCAGTGACTGCTGGTGACCCACTTGATAGATATTCTCCCCTCTGCCTTACTAGCTGAGGGCAGAATACTCTATTCATGTTGGCGACACAGCCAGCTGAAAAAGTATACTGTCTAGCCTTCCTCGCTGATAGGTGCAGCCAAGGAATCATAAGTACAAGCCATTGTGAAGGGCTTCGGAGGTAATTTAAAAGGGCAGTGGCTTCCTTCTGCCTGAAACATAGATGTGCTGGCCAGAATGTCAGTATTATTAATATTTCATAGCCACGAAGGTTCAAGCCACATAGCCAGGATGGTGAAGCCAAAAAGTAAGAAGGGCTGTGGAACACCAGTAACATTGTGAAACAGAAATACTTGCATTAGACTTCTTTAAAGTATAAAGCATATTTATAACTGAACACATTCACTGCCTGATGTGGTAATTATTTTGTAAGGCTCTTGCATTTTGTATCCAAAGAGGCACGGAGAACTCAACCTAGACCCACCTCAATGTTATTCTTGCTATATTATGTGCATCCAATATGAGATTAGAACAAAATTCATTATAACATAAAATATTGTAGGTATTTCTCTGAGACATGCTTATCAACTAAAGTCAAAACTTCAAATTAAATACATTCAGTCCAAAATCCTATAAGAATTTTCAATTAATAATTATGAAATGGTAAGCAAGGATCATGTATATTCTCCTGGGTTGAAATCATGAACATTGAATCAAGTGGCTTCATTCTTTTATTCATTGATGTGTATCAATTCCTATTGCAACAGTTCAGGTGAGGCTGTATTTATACATGGATAAATGTAAAACAGCCTCCCAGGTTTACACTTGCCCCTGCTTCTTGACTATATTTCTTCTACAAATTAATTTACAGTAAAATATATTCTCCCCTCTACTTAGAAACTATTGTGAGCTCCTTGTTTCTGACTTATGAAAATCTAAACTCTTTAGGCTGGAAATTCTTGAATTTTCTACATATACCTATTGCTGTCTATGCCTTTAAATCTTTTCTCAGACTCTCCCTTTTACCTTTTACTTACCCTGTTTCACCTGTCTCTCAAAGTTCAGCTCCATAACCAACCCAAAGCCAAGCCTCCCTCCATTCTTTGAACTTGGTTGGTGATTAAGGCACTTATATTAATAGTCTAGCTGTTTAGCTCCTTGAGGTCAGTTGATTTGGCACCATCCCCTCTGGGTTCCTCACATCTCCCTGCAGTTTCCTTTCAGCTTTTGTTTCTCAGAATTTATGTAAACCTTGCATTCATTAAAAGTTACAAACTGGATGACTTGGAAAGTTTTATCATTCTCTCTGCCTAATTTGCTTTAGTCCTCAGGGGAGAATCAGATTTCCTTGCACAAGTGAAAAAGCAAACAAACAAAAAACCCCAAACCACAAGGTGATGGGCCCAGCTGAAATCTTGGTAGAGTTAAACTAAATTTCCCATTTTTGTATAATATGTTATATATGCAGTTTTACAAAAGTATCTTTGGTCTGTGGGGAGAGCTGATTACCCTAAGTGGGGGAAAAAGGCTCACCTAAAACATATCCTTTTTACTGATTTATTGAACTAATGTTACTTTGGTTATTTTCTCTTTTTACCCACATGATTTTAATTATACCCAGTCTTGGATTAGTCTTGCAGAGAGTTCACAAAAAAATGGGCATGCCAACACACACATTTCAAACAAGTTATATGTTATCGTGAGGAGCTTAAGGGATACAGAGGCTGGGGGAGTTCAGAGAGTGGGAATCCAAAATCTCTGTAGTTTCCTTGGAGAACTGGGCTGGGGTGGTGGGCAGGGCATTTTGCCTGTCTGGGGTGAGGTTCTGCTAGGTCTTGCTTAGACCAGATCAGACTTACTAAATTTCTTATACCCCACCCATATCACCCCAAAATTCTAGTAGTTACTTAACACGATTGTCACAACTATCTTTAAAACATCATGTCACCTGGCCCTAACATCTCAGTTTCTAGTACAATTCCTAGTACAGTTAGAATTGAGTGACCAGACCACAATTATGTAAAACAGGGACAACTGGTAAAACAGAGGCAATGATTTAGCAGGTGTTATATAAGGTTAGCAAGAATTGAGCACTACCAGTTGGCCAAGGGATTATCACAGTTTAAAACTTGGTTTTCTGTTCAGCTCATGATGTGTACACATACATGCACACATATAAAATACATTACATATATATCCACAGATACACACATATATAGATTTATACTTTAATGAAGATAAAGCATGCCTATCCAAAGATATCCATATGTATGTGTATATGTGTGTGTGTGTCTATATATGTGAAAAAAACCATAAACTACCTGTGTATGCATGTGTACCACCTTCTCTTAATAAGTTATCACTTTAACTTCATTGTTGTTTGCTTTTCTGGAAGACTATAATATCAAAATAGCTACTTTGAATAGGACAGCTTTTTGAGTCATAAAGACAGTCATAACTGTTTATATATATATTTTTAATTACAGAATATTATGGAAGTACAAACATTTGGGTTACCTAAGTTGCTTTTGTACTGTTTGAGTCAAAGTTATAAGTGTGCTCATCCCCCAGATTGTACCTGTTGGGTATGAATTTACTCATCCCCTCTCCCCCCTCCCACCTGCTTCATTTCCCACAAATATAGTTATCTCTATATGTGCACATAAATGTTGCTTGATTAGTTCCAATTTAATGGTGAGTATATGTGGTGTTTGTTTTTCCATTCTTGTGATACTTCACTTAGAAGAATGGTCTCCAGTTCCATCCAGGTTAATACAGGAGGTATTAGTTCACCATTTTTTATGGCTGAGTAGTACTCCATGACATATTAATACATATACCACATTTTATTAATCCACTCATGTATTGCTGGGCACTTGGATTGTTTCCACATCTTTGCAATTGTGAATTGTGCTGCTATAAACATTTGAGTACAGATGTCTTTTTTATAGAATGCCTTTTTACTCTCTGGGTAATTACCAAGTAGTGGGATTGCTGGATCAAATGGTAGGTCTACTTTTAGTCCCTTGAGGTATTTCCATACTCCTTTCCACAGAGGTTGTACTAGTTTGTAGTCCCACCAACAATATATGAGTGTTCCTATGAACACTCCCTGAATCCACACCAGCATTTGTTGTTTTGGGACTTTTTTGGGGGCAGGGGGTAGGATGTGTGTTTGAAGAACAGAAAGGAATCCAGTCAAACCTAGCTAACAGAGAAGACTTTTATCAAGCAGTATTGCTTGCTGTATGTAAAAGGCCTCAGGCCATAATCATAACTTAAGTATAATACTTTCACAACACACCTTACCCTGTACCACAATTTTTTAAAGGATACTGGCCAAATAGAGAATCTTTAACTTTGGCTTGTAAACTGAGGCTCCCCACTTCCACCTAAAACCTAAGAAAAGTAGAAAGCCTCAAAGTTCTACTATCATGAATGTTAATGATTTCCATTCAAGGAGGCAGCAGCCATGCTTCTTATGAACAATGCTGCATCCTTAGCACCCAGCGGATGGTACATTTTTTTTAATGAATGGATGAATATGTGTCAGGATAAGCAAATCCAGAGAGGATCATTGTGAAAACTAAATGAGACAATATATTTAGTCTTTCAAAAATATTTAATTGACAAAGATTATAGAAATGAGACAATATAAGTAAAGTTCTTGCTCAGTGTCTGGCATGGAGTTTGTGTTTGGTAAATTATAAAAGCTATTCTCACTGAAGTGATATCTCATTGTGGTTTTGATTTGCATTTCCCTGATGATTAGAGATGTTGTGTATTTTTTCATGTGCTTGTTGCCCATTAGAAGAAAATGTTGGAAAAACTCTTATAGACCTTAGCCTAGGCAAAGAATTTATGAAGAAGACCCCAAAAGAAATCACAGCAACAACAAAAATAAATAAATGGGACCTGATCAAAAGTTTCTGTACAGCCAAGGAAACAATCAATAGACCGAATAGACAACCTACAGAATGGGAGAAAATATTTGCATGCTATACATCTGATAAAGGGCTGATAAATAGAATCTATAAAGATCTCAAGGAAATCAGCAAAAAAAAAAATCAAACAATCCCATTAGAGAGTAGCCAAAAGACATGAATAGAAACTTTTCAAAAGAAAACAGACTAATAGCTATTTGTATTTTAAAATGACATTGTGGATTAATTTCCCATATGATCATCTGTTATTATTGTATTTAGGCTTCTATATGACAGAAAAACACAGTAAGTTAGATTTGATTTAAAGACGTGGATATCAAATGAACTGAAAATCAATATATCCTGAAGGAAAGTAATACATTTGTGAAACAGATTTAGAAAGCATGGGATTTTGTTTCCTTTTAAAAATCTATAGATCTTAAAGGGATTCAGTTGGTCTCTTGACTAATAAGTAGGCCAATTTGTTTATTTATAATGCTCACCTCACCCACTAACTTCTTTTTATCAGATTCTGCTAGCCTCCTATTAGAACACAAACCGTATTGCACCCTCAAGTGTATGCTACCCTTCAAAGAGGGCAAAACATGTTTTTTTGAAGACTGTGCACATAATAAATATCCATTATCAAGGGAAGAGTGGGGGCCTTTTTAAGCATTAAGGGTCTCACATAAGATTTACTAAAATAAAGAGCTATATGGGATAGGGAATTACAGAACTGACTGAGTAGCAATGCCAGATTTTGCCTAGAACTTTGTGTTGGAATTGAATGAAGAATGCCTCTTAGGATGGACCATACCCATTGGAAGAAACCACAATGTAGCATGTGGGAAACAGGTGAGAACATAGCTCTCTGTGAGCTTTAGGAAAATAACTTTGGCAGCACCATATGGGATACATTAAGATGACAAGAATCTGGAGCCAGGAGACTGGATGGAAGGAACAGTCATGTTCAACAGAAAGAACACTGGACCTGGACTTGCTTGGTGGCAGTAGAATTGAAAAAGGAATAAATAATTTAGCCCCATGTGCTTTAAACTTTTTGGGTAATAGCCCTCTTTGAAAATCTTAAAAAAGCTGTGGACTCTTTCCATAGAAAGGGAGTCCATACATGGGTTCACAATTTTGCCTACAATTCCAGTAGTTTTACAGACCCTGTAAGGTCATCCAAGGACCCTAAATTAAGTAATTCTTCTCTAAAAAGAGACTGTTACCAGGTGCGGTGGTGCATGCCAGTAGTCCCAGGTACTCAGGAAGCTGAGGCAGAAGAATCTATTGAGTCCAGGAGTTTGAGGCTACAGGACACTAGGATCACAGTGGTGAGGAACCACCAAACTCCAGCCTGGGCAACATAGCGAGAAACACCATCTGTAAAAAAAAATTTTAATAAAATAAAATTAAAAATTAAAATGAAAAGAGATTATGGAGGTTGAATACATATACTGGGTCCCATGCAGTGGGGAGCTGAAAATGCCTCTGAGATGATAAGCCTGGATGTTTGGGAGAACTACAGAAAACGGGATGTCTGGAAGATGAGCTTGTTAAGGAAAAGTGTGTTACTACTCTGTACTCTCTACCCTTAGCAGGGAATCTTGTAATGATTTGGTTCTTGCCTTCTCTCACTCTTCTGAACCCTCTACTAAGACACATCTGGATTAATTTTAGTGAATGGAAAACAAGTACTGTAGATTTAGTGTACTTGAACACACATGGACATATTACTTGTGACATAGGACCCAGGAATCTGCATATCTCATTCTTATATTCATGTCAGTCTTGCATATTTTAATAGCTGGAAATTAATTTCCCTCATTGGTATTCTAAATATGATGAATGTATTCAGTATTCATGTAGCTCTGATATAAAACTATATGGAAATTCTGGTACAATTTTAGTAATTAATGTCTGCCAATTATAAAGGGTTACAATTATAGCACTCACAGGGAATTATGCAGTATATGAAAAATATACAAATAATCAGAGAAATTAATTTCCGATACCCAACCCTTCTGATAAATGAAGAAAACTAATTACTAGTTAATCATAATGTGAAGAATGCTAATAAATGGTCAAGAAAGAAGAATACTTTATTTTCAGATAAAAAGAACTATGAAGACAGTTTAGAAGACTAAGTAATGAAATCATTGTTAATATCAATTAAATATTAAATATAAACTCTGTCTCATTATGACATTTTTGACATGATAAGACATTTGGGTCAACTTTGTAGTTCTAAATAATAATAAATCATAAAGAAATTTGGAGTGGGAAGAGGCCTTCCCTTAGAAATTATCTAGTCCCACAACATTTTCACTTTGCAAATGAAAAGCTGACACACAGAAAATTTTGTTCAGTGAATTACCAGAAGAACTGGTGCTCTGAATTTGGAAGAAAATCTTTGTTTCACTATTAAGTCAAAAACTATGGTTTATGTTTCACTATTAGGTCAAAAACTATGGCCTTCACAAATGGTTCTCCTGTGAAGAACTAAGGTGCCAAGGGTGTTGGGTATTTTCTTGTCCTCAGGCAAAGGGTATATTTTCTTATGAATTAACTTTTCTCAAAGTAATGGATAATATATTGGAAGCATTATATTCTATAATCCTAACATGTATATAGAATCTTGTTAATGAAGTACGTAGTTATGCCATACCTTGCCAAGTAGCGGCTTAATTGAAATACTTTAATTTTATAAACCCTACTGACTTCTCTATCTATAGGAATTCTCTATATAGTAAGAAGGAGGGAGTCTGCTGTTTCTGTGCCAAAGAAAAGAGCCCTACCCCAAACATGTTACAATATTGCAGCTTTGATAGCTATAATGGTAAATTTAAAAAATGAGGGAACCCAGTTATTGTATTGCTTACTTACAAAATAGACATTCTATACATTATTACAAATAAGTAACATTATAGATCTACAAATACATAAAATGGTACAAAGGATACGTCTGGGATGGTAGGTAATCTGGTCATTGGTTCTTGCCAGAGTCTGTGGGCTAAGCCAACAGCCTAGGGACAGACAACAGGCATTAGGCACAAAGATATCTCAGAGGAAAGGCCAAGAGCTACCTCTGTTTGGCTTAGCCTTCCTCCTTTAACTTATAAAGAAGGAATCATAGGGTTTCACAGCTAGAAGGGACTCAGGAGTAGTGTTTTCTCAGAGTGTTCTGTGACCAACTGCATCAGAATTACCTGTGGTATTTATTACCTGTGGTATTAAATGCCTAGACCCTTCCCCATACCTATTCAATTTAAATTAGGGATGTGGGAATATGAGTGGCATGATTTATAAGGCTACCCAGGTGATTCTTATACTTGCTAAAGTTTGAGGTCTATTGACCAGTGATTAGCATTATCTGGGAACTCATTAGACATGACAATTCTCAGTCCTCACCTCAGACCTACTGATTTAGTAACTGGGGTGGGGCGAGTAGTAACCTGTGTTTTAACAAGCCTTCCGATTGATTCTAAAATGAGCTAAAATTTGAGAACTATTGATTCCAGATAACCCTTCTACTTGACCTAGAAGGAAACCAAGGCCAAGGTGAATAATTGGTTTATTAACTTTAAAAATAAAAATTGGTTTATTAACTTTAAAAATATTATGAGCAACAAAATAAATCAAAGTGAACCTTTAGAAAACTAATCCCTGACTTATTTAAACTTGAAGTACACCAAACACATATTGTATCTGTCTGTTTCGTATTTGTGGGCAAAAAGCTCAGAGATATAACAGTGGTGGTAAAGAAGGAATGGATTTAAGTTTATTTTATTTTAATATATTTGCATTTTCTTAAAGATCTGTGAAAACTGGGTTCAAGACCGCAAAAATGAAAGAATTACCTTTAATATGCCAGAAATGCTTTGCATTGACTGGAAGAAAGACTCAATTTAAATCTAAAGGATTATTTCTAGCGTTTATGACATAGCAGAAGAATTTACACAGTTTGTTATTAGAAATTTGACTATAAAATGTTCAATATTATTCAAGTTTTGAATAGGAAGTATACTTTGTAAAATTTTTTATGATTGCAAATTCAGACATTAGAGCTGGAAAAAGAACTTATTTGGTCTGTAAGGTGGTGTCTTTGCCCAAACAGAAGCTATGCTCACCTGCATAGTGAGAGATGAAATTCTAGTCAAGCACATGGCTAAGTTGGAAGTTTCACAATTCCATCACCCCCTTTCGCAAATACAATTGGCATCCAACCCACTATAAACTTTGCCAGAGAAGGAACAGAGAACCTTGGAGCTCATTGTGCAAATGCTCTGCTTTATGTATCTTGTTTCTTGTAATACTCTCAAATTTCTGAGTGTCAATGAAAAAATGTTCCAGGGGAGAGATTGGTCCAGCTTTGAGGTCCATATCCTGTCATTGATTTCTATACAACACTCTCATCGACTTCAATGGGAGTTCCGCACTTGGATCAATGTCAGGATATGGGCCCTTACATTTAGATGTGAAAGTATTTTAATAGTGGTTGGCAAACTAGTGATGAATTAGGGTGAAAGACACAAAGAATTGGGTGGAAATTTTCAGACCTATAAGCTGCCCTTAACCATTAACAGAGTTATTATTTTTTTAAATGCAGTGGGAAATTTGTGTATGTTGATTTTGACCAGCAAGTGTCCCAGTACACTAATTATATTACTTGAATCTATTCTGTGTTTCTTATAAAAGTGTGGAAAGTAAGTTCATAAGTGATCAAGCCATTTGAATTATTGATAAATTGTCCTCTGAACCAAGGTGTAACAAAATCATTTGCCTTCCTCTCTCAACTGGAGGCTCATGGCAAAATCTACCACCAGTACGTTGTGGTTCAGGACATTATTATATCCCTAAAAATTAAACTTGAAATACTTATGTTTAGCTCTTTCAACACTCTCCTTGGATATAAATCTATCAAGGCAGAGAAGAAGCCAAAAAATAAATTCTAAAAATGAATTTTTTCCTCTTCTGATAATCCATTCTAAGTGTTTAGCAGTCAAACCATTAGGGATGTTTACTTTTAGCAAAGTACATATACATACATAATACATACTGGGGTATATGTGTGTATGTACACACATACATAGGCTCTCTCTCTATTTCTATATAGAGAGTGTATATAGTCATGAACTCATCTATATATACATATATATATGGTATGTACAGTCATGAGCCACATAATGTTTCAATTGACAACAGATTGCATATATGATGCGGCCCCATGAGATTATAATGCCATATTTTACTGTACCTTTTATATATTTAGATATGTTTATATACACAAATACTTACTTATACACAAATGCCTAATATCGTGTGACAGTTGCCCCCAGTATTCCGTAGAATAACATGCTGAACAGGCTTTTAGCCTAAGAGCAATAGGCTATACTATGTAGCCTAGTTGTGTAGTAGGTTATACCATCTAGGTTTGTATATATACACTCTAATGTTCACACAAGGAGGAAATTGCTTAACAATACATTTATCAGAACATATTCCTATTGTTAAGGAAAACATGATTGTACATATATATGTACATATACATGTACTATGGTATATATGTGTGTGTATATATATGTATGTATATATGGGGGAAGAGGGAGAGAGGTTTTCTATTTCTAAACAGATGTAAAGAATATATGGTTATAATCTCCATTTAAGTGAAAAGGTTAATTAAAATTTTAAGCTTCTGTCTTTCAGGCCAAATACTGCATGTCAGTTGAAGCTTTCTTCACTTGCCTCATTTGCTAAACATTTTATGTCTTTGCCATCCTCTTTCTTCTCTGAGGAAGTTATGTTACTATGTGTGTTTATTGTGGTATTTTACTGAAGTAAAGTCTTTGTTTTCCACCATGAGCATTCCTGGAGATCCCGGGATCATAACGGGAAAGCACCTAATACTAAATTGGGAGCCAAATGTGGCTACAATTCCCAGATTCTCCACTGGGTTTACTTACTCTATTAAGTCACTGTTCTACAAGCTTTAGTGTGAAGAGTGTTGGTTGTAAATGTTTTCTTTTACTTCACTGTAAATGAAGATTCAGTTACAAACATCTCTTTTCCTTTCTGACCTTCGTCATAATCTCCTATTGCATGTTCATCAATTTAAGAGAGGGGCAAAAGTTCAAGGTTTTTATTTCAATTGCATCAAAATATCCATTCCCATAATGCTCCCATTCATAGAGCAGCCTACAGTTTATTGCTAAAGTTATACAAGTCTGCTCTTCAAATCTCATCTATATTCTAATGCATAGCAACGTGGTTATTTCTAGTACAGATAGTTATGTTTAAAATAAACCTAATGAGGAAAGACTTTTGTAGGAAGGAGTGATATATGATTTAATTCTGTGCTTTAGAGCAAAAGGACTGGCACTTATGCTTCCATCTTTCTTTTAAATCTCACACTAAACATTGCATATTCTTACTGCCAGGGTTGTAGAGATTAGTTACTGGAAGAGTACATATGTGGGAAGGGAGGAGGAAGAAAGCCTGTGCCAGGAAAAAGCAGGAAAGAGAATATTTTTGTTAATGGAATAACTGATGAACTCATAATGACAACATTACATAAATGTGTGTACAGAATAGAGAAAAAATGCTAATGTCAATTGAGACACATAAAATGTGGACATTGCCAGATGAATGTTTTCTCTGTATGTATAACTGAATATTTGACTAGTTACTGTCAATCTGTTTTTAAATTGATTTGATTTTAAAGCAAGACTCCCTGCATAACTCTTTGCACAGAGAATGATAGATAAATTCTGACACAGTCCTTTTCTGTAGTTTGATACGGCCAGCTTGCTACCCAGCACTATTTATGCACCTCAAACAAAACCAAATGGAGAATTAATACGTAGAACAGAAAGACAAATCCAGTAATTGTTATGACACCCATTGTAGCAAAGGCCAAAAAGCATTCTAAGAAAGAGTGGGATAATAGTTACCATATAGGAAAAAACTAAACATTATTTAGCTCTTACTGTGTTTTTAACTCTTACCAACCCAGTATCTCTGTTTACTTTTTCAGCATTTATGTCATATGATTTATATGTATTATTTACCCATATAGTAAATAGGTATTAAATTTGTCACAGATTTTGACGAAAATAATTGAAATTTGTAACGTGTTTGGGATTCACTAATGAAAGAAACAAGGAAACTACTATGATTTAATTGCTCTTTAAAATGAAAGCTTCAGAATAAATTAAACCTGTAAGCATTTTTTTAAAAAACCTTTCCAAAGCCTCAGGTACACCATATATGATTTTTTTTTACCCTAGTAGCAGCACAGATATGAATTGAAAGTTTGCTAACTTAAAACCTTACTTTGTTTAACACATATAAAAATGACTCAGGAAGGCATCTTTGACAAAGTTACACGACCATGCTTTTAAATTCACTAATATGAAAAGAACTTTTACCAGCCTTCTTTTTAATGCTCTTTTTCCTCATCAATGGACAAAATCTAATATTTGTTTCTTAATTGGCTTGCATATTATAGACATGTAATAAATATTTTGTTGAATGAATGTTGATTCAGTAGCTATCCAAGTTAGTTGTTACTTAAAGACCAAATTGGTGGTTATTATCTGTGCAATTTTAGTTTGTGCTTTCTTATCTATATACATGGTAAGATTAAGCTTTCTTTATTCTTGCTTTTTTTTTTTTTTTTTTTTTTTAGTATAGCTGATGAGTGCATAAAGCTTCCTTCAGGGTCAATGCAAACTCAAACTCGTGTCATTTAAAGTGATAATCCAGTGAGATTAACTTCACAAAGAAACATAACAAAATAGAGCAAGTGTGTGTGAGTGTGTGTGTGTGTGTGTGTGTGTGTGTGTGTGGTGCATTGTGTGAGAAAGAGAAAATGAACTCAATTCTCCATTCTGAAGCTGGACAACAGCTCATAATACAACTTTGGATTTATGCCCTTTACTGCTAACCTCAAGAGTACTGTGCTCATGCAAAGCAAGTTACCACGTCCCATTATTTAGGGCCCATAACAATGGGTGGCATTTGCTGAGTATAGCCCCACCCAGTAATTTTTCTGGTGTGCAGCTGTGTCTGGGAACACAGCTGTGCTTCCCGTGAGCCCTCCAACATTTTACTATGCAGCTGTGAGAGCTGCTTAGGAAATTGTTAGGAGGCAGCTGCAGAAGCTGATGCTTGTAGCGGTCTGCTGGAAACTGACCTGAGTCAGGATTCAGTGGTGAATTTGAGATTACTGTAACCTCCATATTCTGAACACACATTGATATATGCTCTAGAATTTGAAGGAAACGATTTAGGCTTAGATCTCTTGTGATATTTTAGTTATTTGCATTATAGATCTCACTTGTCTCTCAAATCATAACCCTATTAAATAGCCTCCAGATATGTTAGTCAATTTCCATGTGAATAGTCATATCAGTAATGTGTGTGGTTCTAATTGCATTTGAGGACTGAAAGATGTCCTTTAATTAAGTGTTTTAAACCAAGTGCCAGCTCCTGTATCTTTGAAAATTAAATCATGTACTTAATATACTATACTAAGTCAGAATTTGTCCCCTTAAATTCTCTTCTAAATGTGATTTGTTTTTTATAAGTTTAACATCTTCTATTCATATATGATTTTATATTTTAGCTAAATCCTTTCTTTTATTAGATAGAAAGGTATTTGTAAACACTGATGTGTGCTCAGTACCATGGCAAATTTGGTAAAGAATATAAAAAATATAAGATCCATTTCTTGACTTCAAAGATACCCAAGGCATAAGCATGAAATGTTATATTGCATTTGATTGAAGCCCCAAATTAATGACAAAAATGAAAAACATAAGTGAAGAACCATCAATGTGTGTTAAAAACTTTAAAGAGGAGGCAGGGAGAAAGTAGCATTTTCAACATTAGGTCAGATTTCAGGGAAAAATAAACTTGTGAAATTGTCCTAGAAAATGAAAAGTGAGCTTCATGAGCAACAGTATGAGAGTGGGGAAGAAATTTGGAATATTCAGTATATAGACATGGACTCTATGAGGCAGACGATACACATTAAGGAGTGAGAGATTCAGATCAAATAGGTAAAGAAGTAAAGACTTTTAAATGCCTGGTGAGTCATCCCATATGATGCTGTGGAAATTGGAAAATACTGGGGTTTTTTAACAAGAGGGAAAATCTGCTTAAGTTAGGATGGGTGAATTATTTACCCCCAGAACCTACCATTGGACCAGATTCAAAGTACATACTCAGCTAAAGTTGAATACAATGTTTATTGCTAAATCAATATGATAAAGTTCTAAGTATAAAGTGAATTTAATCAGTGTATCTGTCAGAGTTTCAGCAAGAACAAAGTGCATTCCACTGGGACTTGTGAAGAAATGTTTTAAGGACAGTACTACTTACAGAGGTGCAACCAGATTCAAGAAAACCAACAAGGGTTGTTAGTCTATGGACTAAAAGCTGTTAGCTCTGGAGACCAGACAGTCTAGGGGAGGAAACAAGAGTTATTGACTTCAATTGAGAGTTGGAAACATGAAAAAGGAGCTGATAAACAGAAGCTGCAGTATTAGTAAGCATGCCAGAAGTGTGTGAAAGCAAGGAAGAAATGAGAGGACTATATACTTCTACTTCTCTCATCCTGCACAATGACCACCTACTGATTACCCTCATTGGCAAACCCAACCAGCAGCCAGAGAGCAAGGGAGAGAAGGGGAGGCAGACTGTAGAAGTCAGCCTCCCAGAGCACAGAGTGGCGCTAAGATGAACGGAAAATAGATCTAGGGGAAAATGGAGAATAATCAGCTTTTTAAAAATCATTTTTTAGACTTCTTAAACTTTATTTCCTAAATGTAGAGACAAAGATTTTTGTCTGAAATTGGGTAAGATAAACTATATTGATTTTCAGTTTATATATGTCTAATTAAAATGCAATTATGCTTCCCTTTAATACACCAGAATTCTCTGGTTATAAAACAGTGTCTTGACATATTGTGTTAAAAGTAACATGGAACGAAGTTATGTACAGATAGTTCACCAGAGAAGAAACTCAGATGGCTAATAAAAATATGACAAAATATTTGACCTCATTACTAATTAAAGAAATGAATTAAAGAACAAATTAATCAAAGAAAAAGTAGGAAAACCAATGTGATTCCATGTTTTCCTGATCAAACTAGAAGGCCAAGAAGAAAAGTAGATTCTCAGAGTTGGTGAGAGTGTGCTCTGACAGCATTGTCTTATATTGATTGTGAGAGTGTAAAATTGGTACAATTTTTCTGGACATCAATTTTACAAATTATAGAAAAAAACTTAACTGAATTCATTCCCTTTACCCTAAAAAATTCTATGTAGTGAAATTTATCTTAGAGAAACAAGCATGAAAATAGGTATTACATGTTTGCTTTACTCTTTATTTAAAATGGGAAATATTAGAAACAACTTAAATAATTGCCAATTCGAGTATGGTTTAAAATGATATATCTTATTATAAAATACTGCAAGTGATTGGGACTGCTTTAAAGGAAATCTATCATGGCAAATGTTAATTACAGTATAAAAAGTACACAATGAAATGCATTATTTAGCTGGAAAAAAATGGAAAAAGATGAAAGATTATAATGATGAACACCAAAATGCTAACAGTGGTAATCTCTGAATGGTGGTAATTTTTTTCTTTCTACTTTTCTGTTTGTTTTTTTTTTTTGTAGCTTAGCAGTTGTGTGAGATGATACTCCTTGTTCATGGCATATTATTATTATTAGTCTCTGAAAGATCTTTTCTTATTTTATATATTTCCTTTATCCTAAATCCTTACTCTCCTCCCTCCCTTGCCCATAGTCAGCCTTTAATGGCATGATGTTTATGATCTTTTATGTGATTGTTTTCTTGTTAAATGTGAATTGTGTTTTGTGCATATATTTTTAATTTTGATAAATGACAATGTGATGTAGGTTTATTTTGTTTCTTACTTTTAGAAAATTCAGCATTTTATTTTTAGAATCCATTCATGTTGCTATGTTTACATCTCGTCCTCCATTTCTTACTTCAGCTTAGTGTTTCGCCTAGAAACTATGGATTATTTTTATAATCAGAAAAAAATAATAAAAAATACCTTTCTAAAATGCTAGATTGGCATTATGTATTCCTCAAATTAATCCTTTTTTTTGAGACAGAGTCTCACTTTGCTGCCCAGGCTAGAGTGAGTGCTGTGGCATCAGCCTAGCTCACAGCAACCTCAAACTCCTGGGCTCAAGCAATCCTGCTGCCTCAGCCTCCCAAGTAGCTGGGACTACAGGCATGAGCTACCATGCCCGGCTAATTTTTTCTATATATATTAGTTGGCCAATTAATTTCTTTCTGTTTATAGTAGACGGGGTCTCGCTCTTGCTCAGGCTGGTTTCAAACTCCTGACCTCGAGCAATCCGCCCAGCTCAGCCTCCCAGAGTGCTAGGATTACAGGTGTGAGCCACCTCGCCCGGCCCTCAAATTAATCCTTGAGGGAAAGCTTTATATACAGAGGTTTCCAAGAGCTCTTTGAGTATGTATAAGTTTTAGTCATTAGAAATTGAGACTTTTTTTTTGTTTTCTTTGTTTTGTTTCATTTGTTTTCTTTGATAAATCAGGAGGCAGAATTCTGAGCTGTAGCTCTTGGATATTTTACTTTATGGACTGAGTAAGCAAAGTCCATTTGAGCTGTACAGAAAAGTTTAGCATGGTCTAGAGTAGCAGCTCTCAAACATTTTAGTCTCAGGAAAATTTTTCTATGTGAAAAATTATCAAAGAGCTCAAAGACTCTTTTGTTCATGTACATTATGTCAACTGATACTTATCATATCAGATATTAAAACCAAGAACATTTAAAAATAATAGAATACACATGCATATCTATTAGCTAGATATCATCACATATCATGTACCCTCTGGAAAATTCCACAGTCTGCTTGTGACACAGTAGGAATGAAAAGGGCAATCAATATCTTAGTATTATTATGAAAATAATTTCATCCTATGGACCCCCTAAAAAGGTCTTGGGGACTCCAAGGGTCCCTGGATCAGGTTTTGAGAACTGCGGGCCTAGAGTTTTCTATTCTCTTGCATCAACACAACTTTTACTAGTTCCCAGTCCAGAGCTCTGAAATAGCACATGCAACAGCCCAGTCTCACTCGGCAGGTTTAGTCCCAGGATTATAATATTGTCACCGCCTTGATTATGTAATGTTAGCCATCACACTCCTTCTCCCATTGCACGTACATATTTTTTAAATTATTGGACAAAATAGAACTTGATATAAAAGTGATGAATGTATTTTCTTATTCAAAAATCAGGAAGCTGGATGTGACATAGGTTTTCTTTTTTCTTTCTGTTTATTTTGTTAGCTTAATGATATGAAATAGCTTATGAAGACATAAAAATGAAATCACTTTTTCTGATAATTTAACACATTGTCCTTATTTTAAAAAGAATAGCAGTATATGGAATTCAATTCCTAAGTTTTTGTAGCTCTGGAGGTTTCATATGTCTTCTTAAACAGGCTAATCAGTGGCACCAATTAGGTAAACTTAACAACACCCAGCATGACAAGACTCTAATACTGGGATGAGGAGTGTAGACTCTTGCTTGTATTGACATTGTGTGCTGGTCTGGCTATACGAAGAGACTTCTCAACTATTGATACCTGTTGAGCATTAGGCATTACTGAGTGCCTACAGAATTCAGAGGCCTATGGGTTAAATCATTGATTGGGGAGAGAGGCCATAGAAAGATTAGGCAGACAAGTCTCTTCTGGAAGAGGCAGGCCATTTTGTTGAGTAGATGCTGGTAGGACAAAGAGAAAAAAACCAGAAAAACCTGAAAATGGAAATTTCAGAGGGGTTTCACTGTGAATTGCTGAGAAGCCAAAGCAGTACAAGAACATCATAATAGCAGGACCACAGGTCACCACTGAACAAAACTGTCACACAAAATTTGTTTTGAAGTCCTCCACTACCCTTTTCTCTTCTTCCATTGCCCTATTGCTGTCACAAAACAAAAGATGTCCTAAGACATCTAAGACATGTCCTCGCTCTGTCGTTTGTAATGACTACCACAATAGCTACCATTTGTTGAGCCCTTGCTATGTGCCAGGTTCTGAGCCAGGTGTCTGTGAATTATCTTACTTATGTGAATTCTCAGAACAATTCTATAAAGTAGGTTCTACTGTGGCCTCCATTTCACACATGGAAAAATCGAAGCACAGATAGTTTGAGTAATTTACCCAAGATCACACAGCCAGAAAGTAGGGTGCCACAAATTTAGTGTTACCCTAGCAGAACAGTTTGTGTTTTCAAAGACCAAGCATTTTGCCCAAAAGAATAACTCTGCAAAGTTGGGGTTTTAGATACTTTATCCTCCTGAACTAAGACAAGGATGAATTGTTTCACAGTGCAGGAAAGTGGCTTCCTTCAGGTCACTTCACAAAGCCTTTAAAGACCTCTAGTTTGCACTTCTTATCAGGAAATATGTCTATTATTCTGGGACACAGATGAAGGAGAATTTTCTAAATACATTTTGTAAAATATGTTTTAAAACTAGAAATGCAAAGACCTTTGCAGCAGTGGGATTCAGAGAGTCCAGAACAATAAAGTCAAAGTGATAAGTGTAATCTCTCAGGAAAGGTTATTGAATAGGTTTAAAATTTTATTTGCTAAGGGTTGTCCTGATTCTATTGTACTTTTACATGTAACGTGTATAGCTTGTGTACCATCAAGCACTGCCTAAGAAAAAGATGGCCCTTTGAAGTGTGAACTCTTTATGGCAGAAAACAACACCATGACCACGGAATAAAGAGGATTAAATAGTAAAACGGACTTTGAGCTCGCTCAGAAGAACGCATGGCGTGCTTGCGCCACCTTATGGACAGATATATATTTGCACGTCCTTTGGAAGCTGAAGCAATTTTTTCAAGTATTTAAGTTTTGTTTAAAAGAATTAAAGGTTTAACACCATAACTTTAAACTAGATACCCATTATTCTCTTTCATTAGTTATTACATTATAATTAAGGCAGAGTTATAATTTCCAAAAGTAATGTTATATGCCTGTATATTTTATTCTATTTTGGTGATTTAAATATTACCTGTTATTTTTAAAATAGTAACAATAAAATAATCTTTTTTCCTGCTCCCCTCCTAATTTACACCTGTGAAGGGGATATTAATTCAGGTATAATTCAAGACAATGCAAGCAAAAATTATTTCATGCATAATCTTTTATATTCAGTGAGTAATGCATATCATGATCAGTATCCAGGGTTCCAGCTTTTTTTGTTTTAATATGCATTTTAAAAATTCATGAATATATGTCTAAAGGGGTATATACCACTCACAATAGAGACATGTAAAAAGAAAGCAAAGTGTCAACTGATTGATGGAACTTTCAAATTCAAAGACTGCCCAAGCCACAGTTTCCCATTAATTTTGCTTCATTTTAGTCAGGCCAAAAATTTATAGAGTTTAGGTAAAGAATTATATATGCAGGAAATTTCACTACACTATGTGCTTCTGAATTTGAACCTTTTTTCTATTATTATAGCTTAAAGGGATAAAATTGTGTCACACCACATCCCAATTCAAACGAAGAAAGGAACTCTTTTCTCCTTTCTATCTTTAACCTATTATATATGTAACTCCTATAAACAATGAATACTTCTGAGACTGAGAGCTATTGTATTCTAATCAGAATCTTTTTATAAATACTTAGAGATAAAAATAAAGTGATCAAATATCATTTCATAATTAACGTACCCCTATTTAAATAACAATAGAGAGTTTTTATTTAATTAGATCATGGTAGAAAGTTCTTTAATAAGATGGTACTATCTGATGTGATTTGGTTCATAAATAAATCACAGTCAGCTCTGGATTGTTTTTATAAAGAATTATCATGACCTATCTTTAATCTCAGGCTAGATTTATCCTTAGGCATCCTCTCACTCTACCTTATCTAGGCAGTCTCACCTCAGGAAAACCAAAAACTATTTTAGTATAGCCTACATAAAAATAAAGGTAGTATAAAAATAATAATAATGCATTTGAAGTTGAAAATGGCGGGAATGTAGGGACTATTTGGTGTGTTAAATTTTGAATAATTCAAACCATCAGAAGTAGAATAATATTTTTTAAAAAGCAGTCTACGAAAGAGCAGGCCTGGGTTTGAATCCTAGCTCCAACATTTACCAGCTTAGTTTGGCAAAATATTCAACCTCTTAGAGTCTTGGTTTTTCTCATAAGTAATAGCATTACAGAATACTACAGAACTGCTGAGAAGAATGAATGAAATAGCGTCAGTAAAACAAGGATGCATATAAAGGGAAGAAGAAGAGGAAGCAAGCAGCATATATTGAACATTAAATCTTTCCCTCAAATAGAATAAAAGACATTGACAGACTAGAAAGCATTGGCTACAAGCTTCAACTCAATGAAATCTTTGGATTAAAATTGAAATGCAAGTTAATTTGTATTGTTTATCTCATTTAAATCCCTTTTATTTTATAACACAGTCATAGAATTTATTCTTCTTGGAAACCCTAGATATTTTTCTGTACTCCCATGCTTAAGCTAGAAAGTTAGGAGTCTACCTCAATTTCATACTCTTCTTCATGGCCCAATAGAAAGCAAATGTGGTCAATTATATCTCTAAAACATTTCTGAAATTCTTCCTAGTTTTCTCTTTTGCTTTTGTGTGCCCTTGTCCAGGTCACCTTCATCTTTAGCCTGTAATATTTAAGTAGTCTCCTAACTGGTCCTCTGTCCTTTTATTCCTTCCACCCTCAATCTGTGTTCTCACGAAACAGCCAGCATTTCTGTCCCTGCCCTCCTTCCTTCCCCAACTTAAAATTCTCCTCTGGCTTCTCTTTGCATGTACAAAGAAGTCCTTATTCCTCATTCTCACCTACAAGGCAATACATGTTGTGTCCCTTGCTTACTTCTAGGACCCATTCACAAGCCACCAGTCCCCTGTCCCTTTATGCCTTTTCACATTGGCTTTCCTCCAGTCCCTTGCTCTGTTCATCTCTTGCTGCCTCAGGGCCTTTGCCTTGCACACACTTCTTCCTTTTGCACAGCTAGCTCATTTTCACGCTTTGAATCACTTCTTCATTTCCTCAGTGAGGCCTCTGATCCTCCCCGCACACTGAATCTAAGAGTCTTTCCTTCCTTTCTCCCTTTTATCTGTCTTAGAAAGAGCATCACCTATGTACCAGAACTAGTCTAGACACAAGACAAATTAATATCTCTAATTTCAAGTAGTTTTAGTTCTAGTACAGAAAATAAAATAAAAAATTAAGCTGTAGAGTGTGATAGAAGGTGGCAAGTATTTTGGAGAAAAATAAAGCAGGGAATGGAGCCGAGAAAGTGTAGGGTTAAAAACTCCAGTTTTAAGTAGTATAGCAAGCAAAGCCCTCCCTGAGATGGTGACATTTGTATAAAGACTTAGGGAAGCAGGGGATGGGTCCTGCAGGTTACAGGGGAAGATCCTTCCAGACAGAGGGGAGCACCAAATGCAAAGGCCCCGAGGGGAAACACATTTGGCATGTTTGAGGAGCAGCAAGGGGCCAGCAGGTTTGGAGTGGGTTCAGCTTTTGTAACAGCAGTAATCACAATATGAAAATTAATTAATTTAAATAGTCCTTTTATTTCTCCTGTTTCTCATTTTGATTGATCTCTGAGAGGGGAGTGGTTTCTGTTTTATTCTTTGATGTATCCAATATGCAAAGCACTCGGCACAATGCCTAACACACAGTAGTGAATAAAATTGATGAATGAATGTTTTTTAGGTTAGTGATGTTGAGAGCAAATGATATGAGTTGTATACTGGGGCTGTTCTTGGATTTGTGTTTATGTTAGAGAAGGAGATGCTGGCTGATTGTGTAGTAGCTCCCAACACAGGGGCAGGCCCTTCCAGAAACAATTACAGAAAACGAGGTTGGCTGTAAGCCATCAAATAATAATAAAGGAAATTGCATGATCTCAAGAGATATTTTTCCAAGTAATTGCTGATATGGTGATGAATTACTCTTCCCCACCTCAAAGCTACTGTTGTCTGTAGGAGAAGCACGGGCAATTAGAGTCAGTGCACTTTGCCACAGGCTTGGACTAAAGATTCGCTGGTACCTCCTTGTCCTTGGGTCCTTCCTTTGCTAGATCCCACTCTCTGAACCTATCTCTGTAACCTTAAGCTAAAACATGATGGAGGAGGCAACGCATTTCTTTGCCTTAGTTATATCCTTGTTTCTGTGAACACATGCTGATCATCATGATCTAATTTGCCAAGTGGCAATTTTATTGTACTGTTTTCTACCTTTTCATGAAAATCTCAGAATCAATGCCTTATGGGAGGCAATATTTTCTGGCCTTTTAAAAATGGGTTTTTCATTAACATCAGGCCAGCAAACTTATCATGTGGGGAAAATAAATCTAACAACTTAACTGAGGATGCTCCTAAGGATGACCCAGTGCTTATTTGATGAGTTTTCTAATGCAAGAAGTGGATTAATCCCAACTTTTGGTGATGAGTTGTCATGATTGGAATAATAGCTACAGGAAGTCATCTTTCTTCTGCCATGTTGGATTTGAGTAGATGTGAAGATTTCTTCCTAATTTTTCATTCAGGATTAGAAACTCAAATAACACTCTTCTCAAACTTATCTCTCACTAATTCTCTGAGTGTTCTTATGCAATCTGCCTTCATTCCTCTTCCTTTTCTCAGTTTTCCAGACTACCACCCCCGCTATTCTTCTCTCCTTTACTGAAGATTTAACTGGTTTGAGTTTATTCATCAGTTTAGCTATCAGTTTTAGCTATCATCTGTACTTCACAGTCTCCTAAAATCTGTATCCACCAGCCCTCCTTTCTCTCTGCATTTGCAGGTCTCTATTTCCAATTAGTTGCACATCGCACGTTTTCACCAATTTCTTACCTTTAGGTACTTCAGTACTAACCTGTTCCACCAAACTTATCTTCTCCCTTGTACTCTCTTGTAATTTTTGTTTTCATTTAAAGATATCATTATGAAACCTATAAAATAAAAAAAAAATCATAAGGCATTCTCTTTCCCTCCACACATTCAGCATTCATTTATTCAACAAATATCAAACACTAGCTGTGTGTCAGGGACTTGAGTAGGCTCTGGGGATTAAATTGTGAGCAAAACCACCTGTTTCATGAGGTTTACCCTCTATTGTATCACTAAGCTCTTTTTATTCTTTATAATATATCAATACCCCCTTGTCTCCATCTTCATGGTCATTTGCTATGGTTTAGGTCCTTTCCTGCTTTGATAGTGAATGACCACCAAGTTGATTTCAGTGCCTCCATTGTTTTTCCCCTCCAATCAACCTGCACTGCCAACAGAGTCCTCTCTTTTAGACACAAGTGACTTTGCAACACTATGTGATCTTCTCTTACTACCTTTGTTGGATCTCCCAGGTTGACACGATAAGGTGTGTACTTCTTAGTAAGATATATTTGCCCTGTCTTACCTTTCCATTTGCATTTCTTTCCTCTCTCTTTCTCCGCACCCACCTCATGTTCCAGGCACACAGAGCTTTGTGCCACATCCTCATCATGTTGCTTTCATGCTACTTCTGTCTGGGAAACCATCTGTTCTTTTCAGGTTTGGTGAACTTATAAGCAGTCAGTAGCCAACTCAAGTACCATTCTTTCTTCCCTGATCTCCTCTGCTTCCTGGTGCTATGTATGATGGTTTATTGAACTTATGATAGTACTTTCTTGTATTACCTCCACCCACAATACATTGTTTATGATCTCCAGTTTTAGTTTCTTTCAGATGAAACAAGAGGGAAGAGCACTTTTGAAATGTTTCACTTGTAGAATCTTTATAGATTTTTATGTTTTCTCCAAGTCTTTTTTTCTTTGTATTTCCATCTTCTAGAAGAACATCTTCATTGACTCTTTCCAAAACAATTAATCTAATTATTTTTTCCCTACATACAGTTTTTAGTATATTAACAGAGTTGTACAACCATCACCAAAATAAACCTTAGAACATGTTCATTACCCTAGAAAGAATCCCCATATTCAGTACTAGTCACTCCCCATTGGTCCCTAAAGCCCAGCACTAGGCAACCACCAATCTTTCAGTCTACTTTCCAACTATATTGATTTGTCTATTCTGAACATTTCATGTAAGTGGAATTGTAAGTTATATGGCATTTTGTATCTGCATATTTCACTTAGCATAATGTCTTCAAGGTTCACCCATACTGTAAAATGTATCTGTACTGTATTTATTTTTATGGATGAATGGTATTCTGTTGTATGGATATACCATATTTTGTTTATCCATTTATTGGTTGATGGATATTTGGGTTGTTTCTACTTTGTCCAATTATGAATAATGCTGCTATGAACATTCACATATAAATCATTATGATTAATTTAGTTTTAATAGAAAGAACTCTTTTTAACTCTTATTGTGTAGTGGTTAAGATTATGGATTCTGGAGTTTGTGTTCAAATTCTGCAACTTTACTATCTATGTGACTTTGGACAAATTTCCTACTTTCTTTTGGCCTCAGTTTTCTCACTTCTAAAAGGGGGATAATAATAGTATCTTCCTTTTAGGATTATTATTAAATGGATTAATTTATCTGAAGTATATAGAACAGTGCCAGGAGCATAGTAACTGCTCTATAAATGTTTGCTATTAATATAATCATTTTTATAATATATATAAATTATATAATTCTAGTAATGGCTGTAGCTGTTACAACAGGATTAGTAACAAACATAACTGATTCCTGATAAACTTAACTTGTGGGATCCCTACTTGCTGGGATCATTCAATGTGCAGTGCACATTAGTAATTACTTTATAAAAGAGATAATTAAAGTTGTTAAAGTTAACCCATTTGGTCACTTAAAGGAAGGTCAGTTAGAAGGGCTTTTACCATATTGAGATTGCTCACAAAGACCAGGTTAAAAATTATAGTTTAGATAAAATTACAGTGAATTTTTGTATGGCATCTTTATATACCATATTCTATTATTTAATTTGAGCCTGCATTAGAAAAATAAACAAATATGCATTCAGGAGGGAGTTCTGTCTATAAGTTCCTACATGTTAAATGTGAATACTAATACCAACTACATCTATTTCAAAGATTGTTGTGAGGTTCAAAGAAGATGTGTTATAAAATCTATGACCTGAAAATCATTATTGGGATAGTTTAAAGGTTTGTATATTTGTTTTGGGTCAGGAAATTGGAAACAACCCTAATAATTTATGGTAAAAAGGAGATTTAATGTAGGTAATGTGGAAGGTTGGAACTTCAGAGGAGTTGGGCCAATAGTTTCAGCTGCCTCTGGGGACCAAAATGGGTCCTTCACGGGGAAACTACTCAAAAGCCTCAGGCAAAACCCCATGTGAACTCTGCCCAGTCCACACACATGCTGCAGCTGGCTCCTGAGAATAATGGCTTATCTTTCTCTTCTGCCTTCCAAATCTTAAAAAAGCTTCTCTCAGTGAAGGACTCTAGCTGGGTCCTTACTGGCAAAAGAATCTGGAAATGCAGTTTGCAAGCTTTATAACCCTGCAAGCTCAGAAGGTGAGCTCAGAAGGCAGGGATGATACTGAGGCTCAAGTGATCACCAGCAGTGATTGGTAATTTGTATTTTAAGATATTTCCATGGACACTTACCACTTGGTTGAGTATTGTACAAACTTTTCTGTTTTCCTTAAAATATATGGCTCGTTTAGATTGCTAACATGATGAGTGGGAAACCAAGGGATGACTTTTAAGAGCTGCATGCACTTTGAAAATTCCATTTGAGTGCCTTCCCTCCAAGATAACGGCTGAAGAAGAGGTCAGTATCTTGGGCTTTAGTAAAGGTTGGAACTTTGCCCAACTTAGTTGGCCACACAAAACTGAAAAAGGTATCAAATATTTTTGAAGCATCTTAACATGAAACATTTTGAATGAGACAAGAGAAAGCAGAGGGCTCATTTACCAAAGCTGAAGGTGATCAGCTTATAGGTAACAATTTTAAGTATATTTAAAAGTGTGTTTAAACTTAATCTTTTATAAGAAGCTTTGAAGTAAAGCAATGGATAATATAGGAAATACAGTGTATAAAAGCTGTATCTATTCGTTTGTCTATACATGTTGGACAAACTTTTTTTCTCCTCCTTCTATGTGACTCCAGAGACTAGGACAAAGCCCAAAGGACCATTTGATACTGCTCATTAAGGCTGAAGAAGAGATACCAACTTTTTAAATAGAAATCTATCCCATACTAATACTTATCTTGGCAATGTCAAGAGTCTGAATACATTTTTATCTTAAAGAAACCCAAGTTCATTTCAAGTAGAACTAGAAGGAGCTGAATTACTAACTAAAGGTGAGGCCGAGAGAAAGATCAGTAGGCCTGGGGTGGGGTGGTCAAGCAGAACAGAATTGGCGGTAGGAAACCATACAGTGCATTGTCTAAAAGAGCACACTTTTAAGAGCAAAATAATTCATTAAACATAAATAACATTATATCATGTCTTGAAATATTAACTTATTTTTTGATGAATCTTTAAAATATGACATCTAATATAATTACATTAAAAACTAGTTTCATAATGCTTCGTGATGTTTCATAATAAGCTAGCCAAAAGGAAATCAAGAAAACAATCCCATTTACAATAGCAGCAAAAAACATAAAATACTTAGGTATGATTTTAATCAAGGAGGTAAAGACTTTTACACTAAAAATTATAAAATACTGATGAAAGACATTAAAGGAAACACAAATGGGAAGATAGCCATGTTCATGGACTGGAAGAATTAATATTCTTAGAATTTCCATGCTACCCAAAGTAATCTATAGATTCAATATAATTTCTATCAAAATATTCCAAGGTAATATTTCAGAGAAATATAACAAAACGATTGTTAATGTGTATGGAACCACAAAAGGTCAAAACTATCTTGAGCAAAATGAACAAAGCTAGAGGCATCACACTACCTGACTTCAAAATATATTATAAAGCAATTATAATCAAAACAGCATGGTTATGGCATAAAACATAATCTTTGCCCAGTGAAACAGGATGGAAAGCCCAGAAATAAATGCAGATATTTATGGTCAATTAATTAATTTGTTTATCTATTTACTTTCTTTCTTTAAAAAAAAAATTCAAGATATTTAGGAGGTACAAATGTTTTAGTTACATGCATATACTATATAATGTTGAAGTCAGGGTTTTTAGTGTGCCTGACACCAGGATGGTGTTCGTAGTTCCAAATTGGTAAATTCGTTATCCCATACTTTCCTCCCAACCTTCCCTTTTCTTAGTTTCCAATGTCATTTATGTCTCTTTGTGCCCATGTATACCCACTATTCAGCTCCCACTTATTAGTGACAACATATGCTGTTTGTCTTTTCATTCCTGAGATATTTCCCAAATGGCTTATTAATCATTTAACTATTTATATTTTCATTTCATTTATTTTATAAAAATTCACACATACTGTTACATCGTTTTAGTTTTTTCTTCATGCCTTAATTTCAATGTTATAGGTAAACTTCATCTCCTAGTTATAGCAGAAACTTCCTATCCCTTCTATACACTGGTTATTGTGCCACCCTACTTATTCAAAAAGAAAAAAAATAACAGAAATTTAGACATATGAGGTAGAATAATGCAAAGGTTAAAACCATGGACTTTTGAGTCTTAAAATATGAGCTGAATTTTAGCTTTCTTCTTTACTAACTAAATAGTCTCAGGCAAAATTTATGAGTGATATAACCTCTCTCAGACACTCTTCTCACCGATAAAATGGAAATTGTATTTTTTTTCTCAGGGTTCTTGTAAGACTTAAGTAAGCCTAAAACAGTGAGTACATTGTCCATCATGAAATAAGTGTCATAATATGTTCCATGAACCATTCTTAGAGCTTTACATTCATTATTTAGTCCTTCCAACAACCTTATCCATAAGATATATGCTATTGCCACTGTTAGTCAAGCTGCTTATTTGATGCTTCAGCCATAACTTTAAACCCAGATATATTTAACTTCAGTGGTAAAATGCTTCTTCTTCTTCTTTTTTAAGCTTAAATATAGTTTACATGGTAAAATGTGCAAATCTTATAAATATAATTTGAATAATTTTTGCATTCCTATAGACTCTTATAACTACCATGATAGATCAAGATATGAATTATTTCCATCACTTCAGAAGATTCCCTCATGGCCCATCTAACCAGTGCCCTCCCTCCCTCTTCTGACATAACTACTAGTCTGACTTATAACACTAGAGATTAGATTTGCTGTTTTTTGAACCTCATAAAAATTCAGTCCAACAATATGCAATCTTTTGTGTCTGGCTTCTTTTATTCATCCTTTTTGCTGTGAAATTAATCTCATGTTGTTGTAAACTATCAATAGTTTATTTTTCTCAATTACTGTGTCCTGTTCCATAGTATGATTATGTTGCAATTTACCAATTTTATTGTTAAAAGACATTTGGGCTGTTTCCAGTTTTGGTCTTTTATAAGTATAGCTGCTATAAACATTCTTGTTTTATGTCTTTTGGTAGACATATGTTTATTGGTTTCAGATAAAAACTTAGGAGTTAAATTGCAGGGTTATAGGGTATAGATTTGGGAAATTCCCAAACAGTGCTTGAATTCTTAAACATCATGTCATTATCATTATCTTCTTCAACAACATTACCATCATTGTTGGCAACTTTAGAAGTCTGTTGTGCCAACCAGTTATTTACTCTCTCTGAACTATTTTCTGAACCAGAGGGATATCATATGTGTATGTGAAGTCAACACTTCTTCTTAGTCCATAGCCTATTGACATAGAGGTATCCATCACACACAAGCTGGGATAACCATATTCTCTCTCAGGAATCATTTGGGACTAACAGCCATTCACTGTCTGTGTTTCTGGAACATGAAAACTTGGAAATGTAGTACAGGTATTATGCCAACTAATTAAAGAGGCAAGGGCAGCCAAGTTGGAGAGAGAGAAGAATGAACCAGTTACACAGAAAAAAGAAGAGAAATATTTTCTGGATTCCTGAAAGTTTTCCAGTTTCTCATCTCAGTCTCTAATTAAAGCTTGGTGTTTTATCCTATTGGTAGATTGTCTGAAACACTCCTGTGTTGACTAAATTCTTCCCTTTTCTATAAGCTTGCTAGAATGAGTGATACCAGTAATCGAAAGTATATTCCTAAAATAATTTTGTACTATATCATTCCTCGGGTTAACTGTGCCAATAATTTAGAAAATTATTTCTCTCGTGTCGATCCACATCTCTCCAATTACAAGCCTATATAGCAAGTGGGTCAGCCAATGTATAATAGGAAGGTAATAAATGCTCTGATTTCTGCAGCACTGAAAGTAAAATGTTCCCCTTACAATGTCACCGGCAACATGGTTTTACAGACAGCAGAGGAAAGCTTCATTTCTTCAGAAGGCATCCTGCTCTGTCTGCTCTTTGGCTCAAACAGCAACTCTTAGGAGCTCTAAAGGTCTCTTAGTTTTCTCAGTGGCTTTTAGCACTCTAACTCCATGCTCCAGTACCCCCACATCCCCTCACATAGTTCCAGTTCTGTAGCAGGAAAATTACGTGTACTGTACTTACACATTGCCAGAATTAACGTGTTTCTTCCCAAGACACAGAGATGTTTTAACACATATGCAAACAAGAGGGACCCTTTGATTCATCACTCTTGTGAGTTAGAGTTCTTGGGAGCAAGAGGCACTTGGAGTGTGTACATTGAGGAGTACTTTGGAAGGATACCGTTTGAGGTCAGATGCCTTAATCTGGACGAGTTGGTAGAGAAGTTGTGTAATTTAGTTGCTCATCCACCTTCCACCCTCACTGGTCCATTGACCTGACTTGAAAAATAAATGTGAATGCCTAAGATCATCTGTTCACTTAAACTTGGAGAAACTAAAGGAAGCCTCTTACTCGTTTCCTTCTTCTCTCCCATTCTAGTCTACATCTTATTTGTATCCAAATGCAGGGGGTGGTAGTGAGTGGCTCACAATTATGCCAGAGAGATTAAACAGCCAAATTGAACTAATTAGCATCTTTTACCCTAATCTGGTTTATTTTAACCTTTTCCTTCACCACCAATGAAATTTTATATTTCTATGAGAATTTGTTCCACAGCTTGAGTGACTAGAATCCTACGGAGAGTGTGGTATCAGAGGAACTAAATTTGAGGATGAGCTTGAAAGACCCATGAGAGTCTTGAAAAGACTCTCAACTCTAATTCAAGGACAAGTCTTGAAAGTCTTTATCTATTGTGTTCTCACCTGTTGCTTCCTTCCATCCTGATAAAGTGTTGATCTCAACCCAACTATCATCTTTCACTTCCTCCTCTCTCCATTAGAAGTGCCCTGAAATATGATGATGATGATTCCTCCACAGGCCCTGAGTTTCTATATCTCAGAATCTTCAGCTACTAGGTCATCAGCTAAGGCCAGATGGCTAGACGTGGGAGTGGTACTCCAGGTGGATTATAACCAGACAGACCAAGCACCTGGTTAGGGACATGAGAAAAGCAGGGCCCCCCAAACCCAAGACAAAACTGAAATACTCATAGTGATAACTAATGCTTATTCAAGGGCTACTATGTGCCTTGTACTGCTGTAAACACTTGACATATAGATCAACTCTTTTAACCTTCACAGCTGTACTATGAGGGATCTACTACGATTATCCTCAGGAAACAAAGGCATAAAGAAGTTAATTATTGTTCAAACCACAGAGTAAGGGGAAGAGCAGGAATTTGGACTCAAACCATCAATCCAGAGTCCACACTCTTAATCTCACCTCCCAAATAAAATAATTGATATTTTAGGAAAAAAAAATCTTGAAAAAACCAAGATCTTGGTTGGACTAACAATTATTTCATAGTCCAACCTAGAATTATTTTATTTTCAGTTGATCATGGATATGTTTAGGGAATGTACTAAAATCTCTCTTCTGTGTTAGGGCTCTAGAGTTTTTAATCTGACTTTGTACTATATTTATCCTGTTAGGACTTGGACAGTTTCTCTGAACCTCAGTTTGGTGTTTCGTATAAAAGGGCATTAAAATATTCATTCTACAGGGATGTTTGGAAGTACAATGGTAAAATATTTGCAGGCTACTGTAGTACAGTAGTACATTATAAGTATTCAGTAAATGATAAAGATAATAAAAGTAGCTATCAATTAATAAGTGATTATTAGGTGGCAGGCAATGCCTATACATTACTTCAGATAATTATCTGGAGGCATACTTACAGAAAAACACAATCAAGTTAATAAATATAGTAGGACTTACGTTCCTTTATGTTTTCTGTTTTTTTCATTGGCAAGGCTTATTTCAGGAGTTCTGAGTATCACAAGAGTATTTTAACTTTTAGTATACTTCTTAAGAAGAATTATTCCTAGGTCACTGACCCTTAAGAAAACAGAAGAGAATGCCTTCTGCGTGTCAGCATTAAAGAATAGAAACTTTGTACCAGAAAGTATAATTGGGTAATTTAATTCTCAGAATGTTTATGTCAGATTTTCTTATAGCTCAGTTTCAAAAGTATTCTGTGGTTTATGAGTGAATATGCAGAAGGTTTTTGGTTTGGTTTTTAAGTGATTTCATTTTATAATAAGATGAACATTTAATGAAAACAAATGTGATTTTCTGAAGCACAACTGCTATGCTTTATCTCTAACTGGTAGGTATAAATTAATGTGACAAAGGGCCCATTTTTTTTTTATCTTACATAAAATTGAAGCATCTAAAACTTATTTCTTCTTAGAGTATCAGAAATGAAAATAGTGCTACTGCCTCCTCTCCCAGCATCATTTTTGAATCTTTGACATTTGAATTCATGTTAGCTTTCCTTCTTAACAGTTACTGAAAATATATATTTTGAAACTCAGAAGTAATTCCCCCTTTCCTAGCAGTTTACTTGTGTCATACAGTCACATGGTTTTGGCTTCTCAGAATTTGACCTAGAATGATTTGGAAATGTTGAATATTGGGAAAAATAATTCCATAATTATTTTATTATTCCATTTAGTTAGGCCACTAAACGATCCAGCCTATAATATGTGTGTGTTTGTATGTGTGCATTGACATATTTTAATTGATGAAGCTAATTTGTTGTTCAGTATCTAAAGAAAAAATGGTATAAAAGCAGAAAATGTTCACTGTGAGCTTACTGAGAATTCAGATGTAAATTATTTCATATAGCAGAAGTTCATAAAAATATAGATAGTGTAGAACAAAAATCAGCCAAGAAAAAAATTGAATTAAATTAAGCACCAGCAGCAGCGCATTAAATTACATTAGGATTGACAAGAGGGTTTTCATATGGTGTAATAAAGTGCTTTCCAGGGTTCTGTGACCTCCTGGATGTACTTGTACAATGACTGCAGAGCAAGCATGGGAGTGTGACAGTCCTTCATATTTGCATTAACGCCAAAGAACATTGTAGAAGTTAATGAAAAGGAAATGTTAGAAAAGATTTCAAGGTTATTCTCACATATTTATGGGAATATTTATGTACAAGGTTATTTATTTAGTATGGGATTGTGTCTTAACAACCACAAGAATATGTATGACCTTGATTGATTTTTTTCCCAATTCTCAGGCTTCCATTAATCTTTCTCTTTATGTGTAGCATTTCAGAATCTCCATGAATACAGCATCTTATTTCCCCCATAGTTTTATTTCCTGCTAAATTGGAAGCAAATGGAAATACAAATTGTTTTTCATCTCTGAGTTTCCACTAGGTGATGAGACCTTGGTTAATGAGGATAAAAATGATCAAATGTTTCAATTGTCCTTGAGGAATATCCCAACACATATGTGTGAATGTATCTTATGTTTCAGCAGTTGCATTGTTTCTATTTATCAAATTTCAGCATCTAGTGATGTATTCATTTGGTTTTTCTTTCTAATCAGCTGATGTAACAAACCACCTTAATAGATTTCCTAATAGTAAAATATGCTTACATTCCCAGGAAAACCTCACTTAGTCATGGAACCTGATTGTATTAAAACACCACTGGATTCAATTTACTGCTGGAGTAGCTATTCAGAATTTTTCATTGGTGATCATAAATGAAATCAATCTACAGCTTCCCTTTTTGTCATATTTTAAGATTAAATTTAAGTTCTAAGCTTTGTAAACTTGAGTATGGAAAGGCTTTCAAAGTTTTTGTGTATTATAGAATACTACAATAATCTGTTTTCTGAAAGATAGGCAGAACTATGTGGAATTGATCTAGATCCAGCATCTTTTTTAATGCTAAATAATCAGGGGTCTTTTTCTATTTCTTCTATAGTTAATTTATGTTCAATTTTCTGTTTCTCTTGGTATAACTGTAGTAACCCATATTTTTCTATAATGTCTTCTGTTTTCTCTAGATATTAATATTTCTTCCATATAGCTTATAACCTTTAATTTCTTCCTCATTTGTGGTTTTATCTATTTTTAAATTTCTAAATGTATGCTTTGTTTTTCTCTCTTCTTTATTGTCAAGGCTATGTCTTCTTTTATTTGTCTTTTCAAAGACCCAGCTTTTAATTATTATTGCTATTGGTTTTTACTTTTCTATTTCATATATATTTCCTTTTCTCTTAATAAAATTTCTATTTTTAAATTTATTTTTTCTTTTCCTTGTTTTCAGGGTGGAAGAAATGGTTTATTTGTAATTTTTTATTAATAATTAAAATTATTTAAGGCTATACTTTTTTCTCTGAACACAGAATTCACTAATCTTAAGAATCTTATGGTGATGTACTCTTATTTATGCTAATTTCTAGACAAGTTGCCATTTTTATTTTTATTTCCTTTTAATTTGAGGGTTATTTAGAACAGCATTTCTTAATTTTAAAGCATTATATTATTTGAGAGGTCTTATATATTTGTTGTTTTCAAAAATTTTAGGCTGTCATAGAATGTGGAATATAAAAACTTTGACCCTGGATTTAATTTGTGATCAATACTGATGGATATTTTTTACATGTTTTATGGATTAAAAGGGAAAATTAATATTCTATTTATAAAATCAAAGTTTTAGACATATCTATTAAATTGAAATTACCAATTAAGTGATTTTTGTCTCCTATTTTATTTTTTAATTATTTGTCAAATTCTGGGAAGCAAAGTATTAAAATATGTCACTGTGAAGTTTTATGAAGTTTGGATTGAATTGATAGCATTTTGTCTTATCGGAAGCAAGATTTTTATGACTATTGAGGATTCTCCATGGATTATTCATTTTGCCATTGCAAATTTATTATTTTTGTTCTATTAACTTCTTGCTATTATTTACTATCAATATTCTAGTGTTTTTTCTGTTTTTTTTTTACATTTGCTTTATGTATTTTCCCTGTTTTTAATATTTTTTGTTTCTTTTTAAAGGCTTATTTCTTACAAGTAGTATATATCTGGGATTTCTTTCTTGATGCAATCTTGAAATCTTTGTCAGTGTAGTACTAGGATCCTCAAGGACAGTGATGGTATTTAGTTAATTTTTATCCTCATTAGGCAAGGTCTCATGACCTATAGATATTTAGAAAGGGAAAAGTGTAATCATATTGACTTCTGATTTCTACATATTAATTATTTCTCCTTCTCAACCTGTTCCCTTCTCTTCTTCCTTATTCTTATTGTTCACGTGCTGTATCTCCCAACTCTAACTTTCTCATATCTCTTTATTTTTTCTCATATTTTAAAATTTCTTCATATTTTTTCTATTTTATGGTCATTCTTCCATTTATTCTTCCAGTGTTATAATTTATTGATGACCATTTCTTTTTTCAATTCCCCTATTAAATTTTAAACTCGGAAATCATATTATTTGATCAATTTCAGAAACTTTTTAGACTCTAGTCATATCTTTTTAAGAACCCCAGGATCTCACTGAGATACATTTTATACATTTTTGATTGGCAAAAATTAAGAAGTTTGATGACCCCAAATTTGAGATCATTGAGATCTCTTATTCATTGCTAGTAGGAATGTAAAGATATAACTATTAATAGTTTTAATAGAATTAATAGTTTGGAGAACAATTAGAAATTATTTTCCAAGTTGAATATTGCCATGAATTAGACTCATCATTCCCAAGACGATCTATACATACATGCACTAGGAGACATGGGAAGGAATGTTCATAGCAGCATTATTGGTGACATTAAAAACTGAAAACAATCCTAATACACAATAATTGATGAATGGATATATAAATTATGGCACACGCAGTTTTATTACATACAGGTTAAAATGAATTAATATATAGCAACTTTGTGTGCATCAATCTTATTAACACCAGTTTGAATCATAAAGCAAGTAACAGATTCTCTATTTTAAAAGTTCACAAGACAAGTAAAACTATACAATATTTAGGCATATCTATTTAAGTAATAAATCTATAAGTAAAATAGAAGCCCAAAATTTAGAATGGTGGTTATCTCTGTGCAAGAGGAGTGACCAAAGGGGAAGTAACACACAAATAAATGTAAGTAATAGATAATATTCTAGATCTTGAATTAGGTAGTAAACTAATAAGTACTCATTTTATTTATTAAAAACAAATAGGGCTGGGTGTAGTGGCTTATGTCTGTAATCCTAGCATTCTGGGAGGCCGAGGCAGGAGGATTGCTTGAGCTCAGGAGTTGGAGACCAGTCTGAGCAAGAGCAGCAAGAGAGAGACACTGTTTTTACTAAAAATAGAAAAAATAGCTAGGTGTCGTGGTGCGCATTTGTAGTCCCAGCTACTGGGGAGGCTGAAGCAAGAGGATCACTTGAGTCTAGGAGTTTGAGGTTGCTGTGAGTCATGATGGTGCCACTACACTTTACCCAGGGTGACAGAGCAAGATTCTGTCTTTATATATATATATATATATATATATATATATATATATATATATATCTTTCAAATTAAATTAAAAAGTTAAGCTCTATTCCTAAACTTAACCGTAAATCATGGGTTTTCCAAGTTGAAACACATCATAGAAATTTTCTGGTAAAAGATAAAACATTAAAGATTTTACCTTATTTATTTTGCTTTCAAGGTTCCAGTGTTATAGTGACCATCTAGCCACCATCCCACCCTCCCAGTGAATTTTATATCAGAAAAAAATTAAAAGAAAATGCCATGTCTGACCAATAACGATGTTTTTGTGAACAAAGGATATTGATTAATCCAGTGCTGTGCACTGAAGATTTAACATACATGTGCTTGTGTCCGTGTAACGTGTGTGTTTCTTCACTTGATCTTAGCCGAAAGGCTGAGAAGTGACTATGTGTGTGTGTCTATTACTACTTAGAATAGTTCTGCCTCCATATAAGTTCCTTAGTTTTGGTCTTCCTCTTTACAGTGATAGTGTCTCCTTAAATGTCTTCAATTTATCTTTGCCTGCTTCTATGAGACTATGTGGGGAAACCCCAACACCTGTGTAGATCAGCTGTTGAGGTCTCTTGGATAGAGAGAGACAGTGGGGAGATTTTTTTCTGGTGGTAAGTATAGCCATGCACACAGTTGAAGAATACTGGGATACCCTTCTTATCCTTAGAGGCAAGCAGGGCCCAACAAAACAGCTCTCCACCATGTTTATCGGATTACCAGAAATTGCAGTGTCTTTTGGAGATACATAACAGAAAGCAGGCAGGGTACTGCCCCCTTGATGAGTCAAGGTGACCCCTGTCCTCAGAAGAATGACATCCCAAAGCACTTGCTGTATCCGTTGTCTCCCAGGACTCCATGAAAAAGACCAGCTTTCTGTAAGCAAATGTTATATTATAAGGCACCTCTAATTTTTCCAGGATTGGTTTAAATCAGTGGTTCTAAATGTTGGGTTACAGAATCACTTGGAGAATCTGAGGGAAAAAAATCATCCTGATTAACCCTCAGGATTAATGAAATCAGAATTCCTGGGAGTAGAACCCAAACATCAATATTTTCTGGGTTTCCTCTGGTGATTCTAATGTTCAGTTTATCTTGATACTACAACTTCAAACACAAGAGTAGAGGATTAAGCAGAAGATGTAGGTGCTTTCTTTTGGTAAATTTACCTCTGCATATATAACAATCATATTGGCACCATACACTTTTTCTCCTCCAGAGGGTTTAATCAAGTTAATCAAATTTGAATTAAAACCAAGAACTGACCCTAAAGAATGCTTCTACAGATTGATTTCTCCCTCTGGTGAACACTGCCAGTTACTTGCTGGGATACTTCAGTTTCTTAGCTATAAAATCCCACATTTGTCTTCAGAGCAGTCACCTACTCAGTTAAATATGGAACATTTAGCCTCCTTTGCAGCCAGGAGTAGCCTTGCAACACAGTTCTGACCAATGTAATATAAATGGTTGACTTCTGGTTGGGGTATCTCAGGAGGATATTTCTTTTTCCGAGGGAAAAAAAGATAAATTAACTTGACTTCTTTTCTCTTATTTCTTCTTGTCTGGAAAGAAGATATGATGTCTGGAGGTGCAACAGCCATCTTAAGACCGGGCACAGTGGCTCACGCCTGTAATCCTAGCACTCTGGGAGGCTGAGGCGGGCAGATTGCTCAAGGTCAGGAGTTTGAAACCAGCCTGAGCAAGAGCGAGAACCCCGTCTCTACTATAAATAGAAAGAAATTAATTGGCCAAGTAATATACATAGAAAAAATTAGCCAGGCATGGTGGCACATGCCTGTTGTCCCAGCTACTCGGGAGGCTGAGGCAGCAGGATTGCTTGAGCCCAGGAGATTGAGGTTGCTGTGAGCTAGGCTGATGCCACGGCACTCACTTTAGCCTGGGCAACAAAGGGAGACCCTGTCTCAAAAAAAAAAAAAAAACAAAAAACAAAAAAACCAGCCATCTTAAAACTACAGTGACAAAAGCCACTTTTAAATAATCACAAAAAGATTTAAGAATCCTATTAATAGCTTCCTGATATGGTCTTTTAGCTGCTGCACAAGCCCTAGATAATCTAGGTTTGATCTTTTGATGAGATAAATACCTCCCTTCCTGTAATTCCTGTACTTTTAAAAATATATATATATATAGTGAATACACTGCTATTTGACACAGTTTTTGTAGGGTTTTCTAAAGGTTTTGAATTTTTCAATTTGACTAAATAATGAGTCTAAAATGATCAAACATGAAAGAATTATGAAAATTAGAAGAAGTGGTAGCAGCATATGCCTGTATTATAGACCAGGGCCAGTCAGAACAGTCTGCAGGGCCAGCTAGTGTCTCTGAGGACACGTGTCTGAAAAAGTCAACAGTAACCAAGTGTACATACAGAGCAGAGTTCAGTTAACTATAATGGATTGTTAGGGTATCTAGATTTAACTGGGAGCCTCTGAAGTTACAAACTCTATTAGAACAACCACCCAAAAAGAGTTTCTAAACTATTCATGTCTTCTAAAATTTCAAGTCGCTACCTTAGGGAGGTGGCAGAAGTAAAGTTCTGTGTGCCTCAGAAGCTGAGCTCTGGGCCCATCAGAGCCTGTAACCTTGAACCCGTCAGAACCTTGAATGGGGTAACTTAAAACCTAAAAGATCTAGTTCCGTAATTAAAAAAGTTGTTTCTTATTGAGCCAAAGTTAAGCTCTCTATAATTTTCACCGGAGATAGTAGAACTTGTTTAATGGAGGCCGTATTTTAAACCTTTTTTGTACAATTCCAAGGATGTGACTTTAAACCTCTCCCATAGATCTCGGGTCCGTATTTCAGCTGTAGCTGAAAACAAGCTACTACCTGCCTCATCTTCCCAAATTAAGCATTTATTTTCAGCTGGTCTCTTAGATTTACATATTATCATATTTCATTTTGTTTAAATGTCTCTAACGATAAGCATTTTTGAAAGGTTCTTCAGCATCAGTGGATTGAGTGCTTGCCTTATTGCCTTCTTTATAATGGTTTCTTATGGCATTTAAAAATGGAAGTGTGTTTTCCTTCATATTTCCTGAATACCAGGTCTCTGTATCTCCCCTTCCCTAAACTGTACTACATTATTTTTATTCTGGGAGAAGGATGATTTTTGATCCCAGATATCCTTAAGAGAAAGAAGATAGGAAAGAAAAAAAGAGAGGTAATCAACATTGATATAGAACAATAAAGTTTTTTCTTGCTAGAATAAAATTTTTATGAGAAATGAAAATTATCTTACTGTAAGTATACTCCGAGTTCTTATAGTTAATTTCTGGCTGGAAGAATCTTAGTGTGTTCTTTCTACATTGTTTCACATTGGTTTGTTTCATGTGATTATATTGTCAAGGAAAACTAAATAGATAAATCAGAGAATCTGACCAAGATCAGTGATGAAAAAGTTCATAGAAGGCTTCTTGTCTTCTACTATTATTTTCTTCTCCCTTCCCTTCATTACCCCAGTCTCTTTTCAAGATCAGCTCTTGAAGTAGATACTCTGAAGCTTCCCTCTCCTTAGTCACTAAAATGACATAAAAGTTTTCTGTTTGTGGGCAAAATTTAATCCATATGTAATTAATTGAATTGCATTAACACCAGCTGCCATGTAGTGATACTCAGTATGTAGCAGGTACTGTGTTTAGCATTTTGCCTATATTCTCTCTCATAATCTTAAACTAGGGAGGTTGATACTATTCTCTTGATCTGGTAAGGTAAGGACACTTGTGCTTAAAAAGATTATGCAACTTGATTAAAATCAAACAGTTGGTAGAGGATGGGCAACCTATGATTTAGATCCAGGTTACCTTACCTTGCCCTTAAGTGCTTCACATTACAAATTGTACTCCATATACAGAATTAGAATCTGAAAATTGGAAGGACCTTAGAGATTTTCTTACTTATCCCAATGTATAACTACTCTGTGCAATATCTCTTACATCTTCTTGAAGTCTCTAAATGATGGGAACTTCACTTCATCCTGAAGAAGCTTCTTCCATCTCAGAAAAGTCTACAGGGAATTCAAAAATTACTTCCGTCTGTACTTCTGTGGATAGGGCCTGATTCTCCTCACAGGCATCATAAATAATCATTTAATCCCTTGTAGAATGGCAGTATAGTGTAGTAATTAAGCCTCATGTATAAAATGAGGATAACAATCATAATGATGCATGTGACATTAAAACAGTGGAGAGGGTTAAATGGGGTAATACATGTAAAATGCCTGTTACTTTGTAGTTTATAAAAAGTGTTACATTTCTTCCATCAAAGCGCAAGCATTCCTTTAAGGCCCTGGGGATTTCCTTACCTCTTCTTTCTGGAAGCATAAAAATGAAATTTCAGCAAAGTGATAATTGGCTCTAAATGATGAGCCTATTTTAAGCCAGGATTCTACTACTGTTTTATCTTTAATCTTTGGCCTCATTTAATCTCTGACATTTATGTTCAATTCATTCTTATTTATTGTCTATGTTTTGGCTTAGCCTCTTCAGATTAATAACTTGTTTATATGACTCACCAGCATCAGTACAAGCTTTGACAAGTTTTTATTTGTGTCTATTAATGGCAAATGCTGCAATTTGAAGGTGAATGTGTCCAGGATCCAATATCTCTAATGGTATACTCTGGCCTCACTGCCCTAGATACCTGGCTGTGGGCAGGAGATGAACACCCTTCATATGGTGGCCTCTCAAATGTCTGAGGATAGTTATTATATCCCTTCTCTAGCATAAATGACACCTGTCAGATTAACCACTTCTTATATGACATAGCTCTTCCTTGTCCATGTGTCAATGACATTTTGTCAATTCTGCCAAAATTTTGTTTTCCAAAACAGGACAACACATTCCATGTTTGATCTGATCTTTGGAAGGAATCACTCTTACTTTCTATGTTTAAACAACCTAATCTTTTGAATTAAAGTGACAGGAAGGCTGGACTGTTCACAGTCTTTTTTGAGCATAATTATGATGTAGTATAGAAGTGTGATCATGTGTGTATATGTGTGTGTGCGTGTGTGTTTGCATTGAGGCAGGATATAAAATAGAGTGGTTAATTCTTTCAGGCACTTAACTTTTCTTCTGTTTTAAAACTACGGAAAGAAAACATTTATGATTCAGTTACACCTAAATATTTTTTTGATATTGGTTAATAAAACTATCATTGAAAGAATTCAAACAAAAAATGTTATTTTATTCAGTACATTTTTATTTATAGATGAGCCTTGACTTGGGCCAAAATGCCCCAAGGTAAAAGTAAGAGGAGTTTCATTGGCATTTTATTAATATATTTGTTACTTTATTTGGGAACATAAAGATAGTTTCCTGGTGGAAGAGAAAAATAATAAGAAATAATACCAATTTGTGAATATTGAAGGTTTTTTTCCACTCTAGAAAAAAGGGAATGAAAGTAAATGAGTGCAAGTATGCAGTAAGTGACATATGCTCAAAAGAGAAAACTCTTTTGAGTGATGAGAATAGGAATGTAGGAATTTCATAAACAATGTCAATTGTTAAGAACACACACGTGTGTGCACACACGTACACTCATACTTTATACCCAGGTGTCATTTTTCTTGGTGCTGGTGTGGCTACAGTGTTATGTCAACAGCAGTAGCTTCCATACCGCTTAACTAAATGGGCAATCTTTTCAGGTCTTCATCTGTTATTGGCAGGACATTTCTTTCCCAGAAGGAAATATTTCCTTGAAATGATTAACCCTGTGTTTAAGTACTGTTTGCCAGTGTGACCTAAGTGCCACTGTAGTTCCCTTGCAGTTCACAGTTCTGTCATTTTAGACCTGACCGCACACTTACTTCTACTCATCTGGCACTCATCCTTTAAAACTGTGAACTTAATCTTCATATTTATCTTTTTATTAGGCTATAAAATCTTTAATGGCAATTAACGTATTAGGCTCCTCCTTGCATCCTTTACAAGGCTTAGCATAATATCTTACATGTAGCACACACATAATAACGTTTTTATTTGGATTTTTATGAATATATCTTGTCTCTGAAACTAGTTTCATGATGGCAAGGGCAGTGACAGGTAGAAATTTGTCTAAAAGCTCTATTCACCTTAATGAAACTGTTCCTTTAAGATAAGGGGGTATTCTATTGGGTATGGTTATTCCCATCAAAAGGTAGTCCTGGATGTTAGTTTAACCTCAAGCCTTTGCTGTAGAAACTTACCTCCTCTACGTGCCCCTGTGTTGGCTTCTGACCCTCTGCCTTGTGCTCTTATTCCTTGGTTTGCTCTACTCTGATTTTCTCCCTTTCCAAATGCAGTCCACTTGACCAAGTACTTACCTTTCTCAACCAGGCTAGCTTGAATTGTCATGCCTAAGCTGGAAGACTTTGGCACCATTACCGTCTTTTTCCCAGTTTCCTCCTCTTCAGGGATTTCCAGAATGGGACCTAATTTAGTCTGACTCAGTCCCTGAGTCAGCCACCCAATATGTGCTGCCTGCCACAAAGTCAATATCCTCACCTAACCCTACTTAGTAAATGATGTTCTCAATGTTCCTCAACTCTGGCTCATGCTGATTTTGTGACAAATCTGGCAACTGTTCATATCTTCAGCACTAAACACAATGCTAGGCATCCAATGTGTTTTGGAAACAAAAAGCAAATATTTACAGTAACGGTGTGAAGGGTGTTCAGAAAGCCCCCTTTAACTCCTACCACAAAGCCCCAAATAATTTTAGTCACTCACCTGTGCTTGAAACCCCTCCATGTTTGTAAGATAGTTCCTGGAATCCAGGTGACTTGAACCAAAAGTTTTCTCCTCACAAACTAACTTATTTGTGTCGATTTCTAAGTTTAGTGCTAAATGAAGTGCATTAAACATGAGCTTAATCTGATAGTAAAGAAAACCTTCAAAGGAGTATTTTTTTATATAACTAATATTACTTTTACGTGGTTTTCTTCTTGATTTATCATTTTCTTGGGCATATCTTTTTGTTCTTCAGCAAACCTATTGCTTCTTCCATGTTTAAGTTATCCACAGAGCCCCACTGAGTTTAAGGGACATTATTTCCTTTGGTTTTGATACCTGTTTGTAACACTATTCTAGGGATTTTGTTAGATAGCTTCCATTTGTTTTAGCTTTCTCTACTTACAACTCGTTTTCTATATTTACCTAAAGGAAAGTTGTTCTTCATGCGCAGAAGAGAAGTTGTTCATGTGCAGGGAGACATCTAATTTGATTTCAGAGATCCCTTAGGAAGTGTTGTTGATTTACAGAGAACTTACCAATTCAAACCAATGGTAATCACACATTGTAGTTAAAAGACGTTTTTAAGAAGTTTTCCATTTCAAAGAAGGTATAACCTATAGGCAATGATTTATGCATATATCTATAGTACAAACTATATTATATACTTCATATTTTCTAGAACTTAATTCATTGTTTTTTTCTATTCCTTTCTCTTGGAAACAATGCTGCCCTTTAAAAATATCTCTCATGTCAGTTCTTACTGGAATATTACCTGGAAATTAATTTATATCAATAGTAGGCTCTAAATCCAGTGTTAATGATTTTGACTGCACTTAGTTTTTAATTTCTGTAACAGACTTCACTGTTTTCCAGTATTATCAGTCAATGCTATATTCTAAAATTTACAGTATGATACATAATTCCTGTATATTTTTTCAAATGTGTTTCATTAGTAGTGAAAACTTTGGACTTAACACTAGCTCTTCTGACTTAAATCAGCTATTTCCACTTCATTATGAATGCTTTGCAATGCCACATTATGTCCTAAAGCAGTGGTTCTTGATCATTTTTGGCAATACATCCTTTGCTAATGTGATGACAGTTTTGAGCTCTTTCCCTGGTAAAAATGATATATGAGCATACACTTAAAATTTTGCATGCAATTTCAGGTGTGTTTTTGGACATTCTGAAGGAGATCCATGAACTCTCTGTTCTGGATCTGTTCTGAAGTTACATAATTGGAATACTAAAAGCACAGGATCGAGCCTGACATTAGAGAACACTCTGAATATTATTTGAATCACAATTCTTCCATATCAATGGCAAAGAAATGATGCCAAGAGATAAGAAGTTGGATTCATTTGAGATTTCTAAATTACAAAAAAAGAAAACGAACAGTCAAAAGTCACACCAGAATTATTTAAAGAGGTACCATGTATAATACATTGTAAAGGTGGTAAAGAACAAAGAGATTGTTTTTAGTAGGAGAAATTTAAAATATAAAATTTTTCTCCATCAGTAATTCAGTATCCAATGTAGATATTAGCAATATAAAAATAGATAAGATAAATAGATTTGTAGAGCACAAAAGACAACATGTAAAGCCTTCTGAATCAATATCATCAAAACCTTTCAAAAGAGAGAGTTACAATTAGTAGAGAAGTGATAAAATTTCACTAATATCAAAAATTCATTTTGTTTAACATTCAATGTTCATCATATGTTACTATTTGAGGGGTTATTATGTTTATTTAAGAAATAATTACAATTCATTCATAACTTCTTATACTACTGTCTCCATAGTTAGTAAGGATCTATAGTTCTCATAATTATAAATCCAAATTTAAAATATTGATTGGGTAAAAATAATACCCATGTTACCAGGTAGCTTTTAAAATACCCCTAGTAAGTCACAACTTCCATTGCCATATATCTTCTCTATCAATCATAATTTTTTTTCACTAGGATGGTTAAAGTCTCATGTTTTAAACTGGTGTCACATTTGATTACTTTTGTTTGGAAGCCTGAAGTTAATCCGAAGTGTGAAAATTTACAGAAATTTATCAATTGTTCCTGATTTTAACCAAAGTACATGCAGATCTTCCATGTAGAAATGACAGTTAAACCAAGTCTTACAGGTTGTCATGACAACATGAGTAGTGTTCCATGAGGAAGGATTTGAGCTTGATCATATTTGCAGTTGTCCTGGCAACATGACAATCTGACTTCATGAAAGAGGTATCACTTTGCCAGTTAAACTGGTTTTAGGATGATTGGCCATCTACTGAAGCTATATACGTATATATCTCAGAAGAATGCTTGCTGTTTTGAAAAAGGCACAAAAAATAATATTAGAGGCTGAGAAGTGAGACAAATACATCAAATACATATCAAAGTAGGGAAAGAAATATGTGAAAATGAGATGGAGGAAGGGAAGACAGAGAATAAAAGATGGGAAAAGGAATAAAGAAAGAAAAGGAGGATGTCATTAATAAGTCAAAGAATTTCACTTTACCATCACTCAGTGGGGAAGGTTGGACATGGGAACAGGGGGAAAAGTTAATATGGAAACTTTAGGGCATTTTGAACAAACAGGAGTGCCCTATTGCATTGTAACTATGCTGCTGTTACTGTTGTTATTATCAAGAATACCAGATGCAGTATCAATCTAGAATCATACCAGAAGAATTTACAGGTATCTAGCAAAGGAGTTTTGAAGGAAACAGCTTTAAGCTAAATAGATTCAGTATAACAGGAAACAGCTATTTATATAATATCACTTTCATATTAATAAATTGACAATGACAAATCTCACATCAATCAGAGCAGCTGCAAATGTAAATTTTAACAATAATCGTTAATAGGTACTGCATCCAACGTATTTAGATATCCCAAGCTGAAATATGAATTGAGTGATTTTACTTTCTTCAAGGAGTAATCTTAGTTCTATTACTTAAAAAATAGGAGAAGTTTGATAAAATGAGATGAAATCAAATGACATACTATAGATTTCTGGGTGTGTGTGTGTGTGTGTGTGTGTTGTCTTTATGACTCTGTTGTCTTTATGTATACTATGCAATACTTTTAAATTAGGACTTTGTAACCTTGGTTTCATGGTCCAGAAGTTTTAGGGGTTCAATGAAACCATGAAATCAAATGCCCAATTTGTGTTTATGTATATGAGTATGGGCATTTTCTAGGGAAATAAACCAAAATTTTAATTAAACAAATGACTTTTAAAACATTAAGACCATTTACTAATGAAAAGTAGTGGTTTTGTGAATACAGTCATGAAGAGAAGGACAAAGGTAAATAACCAAGAATTTTTCACTGTGTGAAAGGCACCAATGGGAAAGGACTCTTGGTTCTGGATATTTCCAGGTATCCTGAAACTATTGGTGTCATGCATCCTCAAAACATCAGAAACAAAGAGATTAATGTAGAAGCTGGTTCATAGCACTTATTTCAGAAACAAATCACTAAAACATAGTATAAATGCATCACCAGTGATCATTACTGAACAAAACAGTAATTTTTTGCCTTCCTGGAGTTTACATTCTAACAGGAAGGAAGAGAACTACAGATAGAAGCACAAGATGTGATGAAATTTAACCACCTAAGAATTTTCAGGGTTTTCTTAGTGTCTGCTGCTGAGTAGATGCTTAATTTTACAAAGGAAGGAAGGAAGGAAGGGATGGAGGGAGGGAGGGAGGAAGGAAATAGAGCTTAGTCAATTAAATAGTGTTCTAATTTTGCACATTCTAACTACTCCAATACAATCTTTTTATTTAAAGAAAAACTTCAGACAAATTAAATTGAGCAGAGTTTATTTGAGCAAAGAACAATGCATGAATTGGACATCCCTTGGAACTAGAAGTTCAGAAAGCTCCACCAAGCAGTGTGAGCAAATTATGTGGTATTCCGAGATCTCAGTTTCCTCTTCTATAAAAATACAGGGAATAATGCCTATCTTCAGTGCCATCACATGGGTAAAGTAATCTAATGTGCCTATATGATACATGCTCAATACAATCTCCTTTCTGGAGGGGAAAAAAACAATTTCCCTAGACTTGATTGTACACTCAACTTTTAAAATAAACTCTTATTAAAAGAAGCAAATTCTAAAAGGACTAAAATAAGTGCTTTAAGAAAATAAGTGCTTTAAGCATCCATGGAAAACAGCCTTTAGCAAGGGTCCATTGTCTGAGAGAAGGCAATTTCAACATTTCATTTTGTTTTGTTATCACATTAAAGTTAAAATGTAATTTGTGATTTATGGATATACCAGTTTAAAATCAATTTGTTTATCTTCTCAAAGTATGGGTAATGTGTTTTGTATTCTTTTATGAGATAACCAGTCAGGTGTGGCCATAAGAAGAGACACAGGAAAGGCTCAGGAAAACAAAGTTTATTATACTCACAGGTCCTAGAGACAGGAAGCAGGGCACATCATGTGTGACTATGTGGAAAAGACACCCGGGTGATCTGGGGACAGAAGACAGGAGCAAAGGGAAGAGTTAGGTCACTACCATTACTGGGGTTTTCTTGGAAAGGCAAAGAAAGGCAAGGCAGGGTTAATAGTCTGAGGTTGGCTAGTTTGGATAATTTTGGCATGCTTTAGGCTATATGGGTGGTCCCTGGTTGCCTGGCACCTAGCTCTGGGATGATTAAGGCAGAGAAATATTGCTTCCTGGGGTATACAGGCCAGATAAAGGAAATACAGCTCAGGAGTGGTTAGTTTGCATAGCAAAGATATGCTTTTGATTGGGCCCTTCGTTATCTTTAAAAATTGGCTAGATCTGGGAAGGGCAGTCTCTCCCAGCCATAAAAGTTTTTTTAAATTGTCAAAAACATCATAATATACAGAAAATTTAAAAATACTTACAATTTATAATGTAGTGATTATAAGCACTAACTCTAGGCTCCAACTCTGATTCTCGTATTTACTTAACTCAAGCATGTAATTTAACCCCATTTGTGCTTCAATCTCTTCATCTGTAAAATCACAGTAATTAGTAATGTTTCCTTCATAGGGATTTGTGGGAATTTAGAGAGTTAATGTATATATAGTGTGTAAAACAATTCCCACTATACATACATTAATGTATAATGGTAATTAAATATCATATGTGTAAAGAATTATAATTTTTATTTATTGGTGACTGTGAATTTTGGTTTCAAATAGTTATCACTTTCAAGTTGAATAGGAAGGTTTATTTTAACTTCACATTTGTCTGATTCCATATATTCTGTTGAATGACAAATTTAAATTTCCATTTAGCAGAATTTTTAGCACCTAGATGAGTGACACTAAAGAAGGTAGTAATTGTGAGGTTTACTTATTTATTTAGCTACCTGAGGATGAATTATCTCAGCTGATTAAACAATTAAAATTTTACTCAAAATTAAATTGTAGATTTAAGAATTTGGGGAAGTCTCTTGGCAAATAATCTTCACGATAAAGATTATTTCTTTCATGATTAATAGTACAGGAAGGGGTTTTGAGGAAGTCCAAACCTACTTTCTGGGAAAAATTTTGGGCCTGTTTGCAGAAGCTTCTGGAGGTCCTCATTCATTCAGGAAACACTGGTTGTCTGTCTTTGTTTTCTAGAATATGAGCTCTATGGCAGAATGTTATATAATTCATGTACTACTCTATCCCCAGGACCTAGAACTTAGTATGTACTCAACAATTATTTGTTCAATGAATAAAAGGATAAATTCTAAAAGTCAGTATTAGGTGTTGAGGATACAACACTCATAAAGTATAAACAAAAGTTATTCATATTAACTTTGTCATCTCCATACATATTATTTAAAACAAATGGATCTTTTTATTAAATGCACACATGCACAATACACCCCTAAAACAAAATGCTTCTCTTACCACTCTAGACAGTCCAAGAGAGTATCCTCTCCCACATATCTCCTGCTTAATCTGGCTAGATAGGTTAAAATGAGAGACTGACAGATCAAGAGAGATATCTCTTATTTATGTTAATATTTTTCCTCTTTCTACCTAACCAAACTATCTAAAAGTTGCATATCCAGATAATATTATAATGGCTTGCTCTGACTTTGCCTTGTTGAACCTCAGGTTAACTTGGTTCCCTCGGGTATTACTGAAGGGATGATTGGAATTTGTGCACATTGTGGGAAAAGCATATCTCTTTTCCTATCACTTGTATCCAGTGATGTTTTAGAATTAGAACTTAGCTCATCAGAACTTAGCTCATTTCAAGCATAGTGGCATATAATAAATGTTAGGATGAATCATTACCATCTGCTATATTGTCCAGTATATTCCAGAAATGTTATATCCACAAATATTATTCAACACTTAAATTACCACTTTGAGATATGTACTATCATTCCTATTTTATAAATTAAAAAAAAAAAAAGAAAAACAAACAAAAACAAGAGGTGAGAAGAAAAGTAAATTACCCTTGGTGGACTAGCAAGTAAGAAGCAGACAAGGAATTCAAACACAGGCCTGATGAGTCTAAAGTTTGTATGTGTTATCTTTGATAGGATATCTATAAAAGCTCTGTGATTTCATTCAGTTTTTGAGCACATTAACATATTTCTCTCTGAAAAATCTTAACCTTTGCCACATTCCACTGGTTTTATACCCAAGCAACCCTTGTCCAATGCAGTGCCTTTGAAGACAGAAAAAACTCAGGCTAGATCTGAGCTGTTGCCCATGGTAACAAGCTGTATCTAAGACTGGGTTCATTTCAGATATCAAATCAGCCCAGAAATACCCTGGAGAGACTTTGGAATTATTCATAATTACAACAAATTGAAAGTGATGAGAAAATTGGTGCTATTTTTCTATCAATCTCTAGAAAGATTATTATGCTATCTATACACTACCAGATATTTTTTAAATTCTTACTGTGAAAATTTGTTCTAAAAACTTCATCATTAATTTTGAATCTTTGTTTTTTAACACTCCAGTATGCCTCCAATTATTTCAATGATTGTAATAAAATTTTTAATTTCCAAACAAAATTAAATGTGGTTAAGCTTTGGTTTAACTTTATTATAAAATTTTCAAACATAATCAATAGTAATAGAAAAGTAACAAAACTCCATGTTCCCATAATAAATCCAGTTTCAACAGTTATTGATAAATGTCAAATCTTATTTCATTTATGTCCTCCCACTCCTTTCCCATACCCGTTGCGGGAGTATTTTATAGTAAATTCCAGATATCATATCATGTAATCCTGATTAAACTTTATCTTAAACTAAATGCCACAGAAACAGTTGGATAAAGACAAAGAAGAGAAACAGAACACAGGAACAATGTAAACCAAAATCCAGAAATATATAATGAAAACTCTTCACATTAATTTTATTCCAAGGAGATTTTTTAAAAGTCTCTTTCATTCATTTCGTACAGAAATCAATATTTAATATATTTGGGGGATGATAATGACTTTACTAAAATGTGTGGCAAATAATTCCTGAGTGGGCATAAGACACTGAGAGAGACAAAGACTAGATTGTAGCAATCACAAAATGATAAGACATTGGGAAACCTTGTTAACTTTGTAATTTCAATCACTATTTTTTTCATTTCTGACCAAATCAAGGAGGCATTTCCTTATACTGTACTGTGGGAAGTAGAACCTTCAGTATGCTCTATATTGTCAAGATAATCTCTATAGCATTCAAACAAACCCCACATTGAACTGCTTTATCGAGACTGATAAAGGGCGCATTTTTGATTTATATGTTTTTGTATTTCTCATCAATAACTACTGATAATAGAACTGTAGAACTGCACATTTATTATGTCTCTAAATATGTCATTGAAATAACAATTTCCTTTTAACATGCATTTCAATGGTGACAGAAATATCCTAACTAGGAATGAGATGTTGGCTGACCAGAGACACCAGTTGCCAGAGCATCTCCGTAAAAAGAAGTATTAGATGAAAGAGAAAAAATGAACAGATAGACAAACATAGATCAGGTGTAGGTCTCAGGGAATCGCTCCAGAACCTTCAGGAGACTCCATGGGAAGAAGTTGCAGAGCAGAACAGGAAGGAACAAGGTATCACTAGAGATCAACTCCCAAGAGGTTTGTAGTCCAACAAGAAGGGTTGTAATTGATTGTCACTCACAGGCATCACTTACTGTCTCAGAAAATAAACTGGGCATGCCATTATAATTTATACTGTTAAGAAGACCACAGGACTGAGGAAAGAGAAAGGATTTCAAAGACCTCCATCCTTCTTCATCAAAGAGAGACAGGGAATTTGCCACCTCACAAAACTCACCACTCCTACACCCTACAAAGAACTAGCAGCTAGGAAAACCACCACTCTAGGGATATCTGTAACCAAGGCATCTTTCCAGAACATAGATCACCATCCAAACACCCACAAGCAAAGCCAGAGGTTCTTACCCAACATATGGTACAAACACACCTGTATAAGTGAGGGAAAAGAAAAAGCACTATCTAAATAGAAGAAAATACAAAAATAAGAAGCAGCAGCTACTTCAGATAAGGATGATACAGCAAAAGAATTCCAGAAGTATGAAGAATCAGAGCGAAAGGACACCCCCAAAAGGGAACACCAGCTCTCTAGCAATGGATCCCAACCAAAATGAATATATTAAAATAACAGATAAAGAATTACTAAATCCAAGAGAAAGTGGAAAACCAACTCAAAGAAACCAGAAAAACAATTCAGGAAATGAATGAAAAATTCACTAAAGAGATTGACTTACTAAAAGCAAAAAATAGAACTTTTGGAAATGAAAAATTCATTTCAGGAAACACAAACACAGTGGAGTTTTAAGAATAGACTAGACCAGGCAGAAGAAAGAATCTCAGAGATTGAAGACAACTCTTTCAAATTAACTAAGTCAGTTGAAAATGACAAATGGAATTAAAAGGAATGAACAAAGCCTACAAGAAATATGGGATTATGTAAAATGGCCAAATATTAGAATCATAGCCATCTTTGATGGTGAAGAAGAAAATGCACAAGGGCTGGAAATCCTATTTGAGGGAAAAATTGATGAAACCTTTCATGGTCTTGCTAGAGATTTAGACATCCAGATACAACCTGAATTTAGAATGCCTGGGAGATTCATCATAAAGAGGCAATCACTAAGACAGATAGTCATCAGACTTGCTAAAATCAACATGAAGGAGGAACTCTTGTGAGCCATGAGGTGAAAACACCAAGTAACATACAAAGGAAAACCCATCAGGCTAACTGCAGTCTTCTCAACTGAGACTTTACAAGCCAGAAGAGGTTGGAGTACTATCTTTAGTCTTCTTAAAGAGAACAACTGTCAACCTAGAATTTTGTGTCCTGAAAAACTAAGTTTCATATATAAAGATGAAATAAAGACTTTTCCAAACAAGTAATCACAGAGGGAATTTATCAAGACCCAACCAGCCCTGCAAGAAATACTCAAAACTGCATTATACATGGATCACCACAATAGTCACCCATGAGAGTAAAGCCACCCACAGTCTAAATCTCAGAGCTAATATAAAACAGTAGTACAAGAAGTAAAACAAAGCAATAAGGCACTATTAATACCCAACAGGATTAACAAAACATCATCCAACATATCAATTCTATCAATCAATGTGAATGGTTTGAATTCCCCACTCAAGAGACATAAGCTAGCTAAATGGATAAAAAAAAAAAAATACAAGCCAAGTATCTGCTGTCTCCAGGAAACACATCTAACCCACAAGGACTCATGCAGACTCAAGGTGAAGGGATGGAAAAAATATTCCATGCAAATGAAAACCAAAAGAAAGCAAGTGTAGCTATTCTCATATCAGGTAAATTTGACTTTAAATCAATAATAGTAAAGAAAGACAAAGATTATCATTATATAATGGTAAAGGGAGCAATTCTAAAAGAAGATTTAACAACCCTAAATATTTATGCACTAACACAGGAGCATCCAGATTCATAAAGCAAACCCTATAGATTTAAGAAAGGAGATAAATAGCAACATTGTAATTTCTGGGGCACTTTAACACCTCCCTGACAGAACTGAGCAGATCATCCAAGCAGAAAATAAATAAACACTGGACTTAAATGGGACTAACAGTCTTTTATGAACATTTTACCCTAAAACTACTGAATATACATTCTTCTCATCAGCACATGGAACATTCTCCAAGATTGATCATATCAGGCCATAAAACATGGCTCAACAAATTCAAAAAAATAGAAATCATACCGTGTATCTTCTCAGACCACAGTTGCATAAAACTAGAAATCAACTCCAAGATGACACTCAATTCTATACTAAATCATGTAAATTAAGCAACCTACTGCTGAATGATTATTGCATCAATGATGAAATTAAGATGGAAATTAACTGATATTAAGTTAAATGACAAAGGAGACTTAAGCTATCAAAATCTATGGGTAATAGCAATAGTGGTGCTAAGGGGAAATTCATAGCCTCAAATGCCTACATCAAATAGACAGAAAGATCACAAATTAAAAATCTAATGTCAAATCTCAAACCCAGCTGAACAAAAGAAATAACTAAGGTCAGAGCAGAACTTACTGAAATCAAAAACAAAAAAAAATTATTCAGAAAGAAGTTGGTTCTTTGAGTAGATAAACAAAATTGATAGACCTCTTGTTAGATTAAGCTGAAATAGAGTACAAATGACTTAAATAAGCTCAATCAGAAATGAAAAAGGAGAAATTACAACTGATACCACAGAAGTATAAAATATCATCTGTGAACACTATGAGAATCTCTATGCACATCAACTCAAAAACTAGAGGAAATGGACAAATTTCTGTAAACAAGCAACCTCCTAGTGTTCAATCAGGAAGAAATATAACTCCTAAGCACACCAATAATGATCAATGAGATTGAAGCAGCAAAAAAAATTTCCAACAAAAAAAATGCCCCAGACCAGATGGATTCACATCCAATTTTACCAGACCTATAAAGAAGAATTAGTACCCATTCTGCAGAAATTATTCCATACCATCAAGAAGGAGGGAATCCTTCCCAACTCATTCTATGAAGCCAGTATCACCTTGATACCAAAGCCAGGAAAGGGCACACCAAAAATTAAAGCTAGAGACCAATATCCCTTCTGAATATAGATGTAAAAATTCTCAACAAAATACTAGCAAACTGAATTCAGCAGTTAATCAAAAAGATAATTCACCATGATCAAGTGGACTTCATCCCAGGGATGCAAGGATGCTTCAACATTCACAAATCAATAAATGTGATTTGCCACATAAACAGAAGCAAAAACAAACATCATACAATCATCTCAATAGATGCAGAAAAAGCATTGGAAAAAGTTCAGCATCCTTTCATGATAAAAAAACTCAACAAAATAGGCACAGAAGGAACATATCTCATAATTATAAAAGCCATATATGACAAACCCACAGCCAAGATCAGATCAAATGGGGAAAAGTTGAAAATATTCACACTAAGAACTGGTACAAGATAAGGATGCCCAATTTCACCCCTTCTATTCAACATAGAGCTAGAAGTTGTAGCCAGAGTAATCAGGCAAGAGAAAGGAATTAAGGGTATCCAAATGGGGAAAGAGGAGGTCAAACTATCTCTTTCTGCAGATGATATGATGTTATACCTATAAAACCCAAAAGATTCCAAGAGACTCCTAGAATTACTAAATACATTCAGCGAAGTCTCAGGATACAAAACCAATGCACACAAATCAGTAGCATTTCTACATATCAGTAACAGTCAACCTGAGTGTCAAATCAAAGACTTAATACCATTCACAATTGCTGCAAATAAAATATCAATAAAATATCTAGGAATATACTTTTGTGTATCTGGCTGTTCATATCTCTCCCCAGATTTGGGAAAGTTTGAGTCAACATTTTTAAATATATTTTCTCTTCTTTTCTCTCATTCTTTTCCTCCTAGATATCCTATTTGTGATAGTTAGTTCTCTTGATGTTGTACCATAAATCCCAGAGACTCTCTTCATTTTTTTTCTTTTTAACTCACCTAACTAAATATTTTCAGATTACTTGTCTTCAGCTACACCAATTCTTTCCTCTGATTGATGAAACCTACTGTTGGCTTTCTTCATGGAATTTTAAAAAATTTCATTCATTGTATTCTTGAGTCTCAGAATTTCTGATTGGTTCTTGTTTATGATTCTATCTCTTCATTGAACTTCTTGTTTTGTTGTTTTATTGTTTTTCTAATTTTGTTGAATTGTGTATCTGTGTTCTCTCATAGTTGCAGAGCTACCTTAAAACAATTATTTTGAATTTTTTGCCAGGCAATTCATAGATCTCCATTTGTTTGGGGTTTGTTACTGGAATTGTGTGTGTGTGTATATGTTTGTGTGTGTGTGTGGGGGGTGGGTGTGTGCGTGTGGTATTATGTTTCCTTAAATTTTTGTGTTCTTTGAAGTATCATGTTTCTGTTTTCAGATTGAATAATTAATGGCCTCTTCCAGTCTTTATCAACTGGCTTCAGGAGAGAAACACTTTTACCAAGCAGACCATCTAGGGATTTTGGAGGCTGTCTTAAACCTTTTTGTACGATTGGGCACACTCCAGGGGAGTTCCCTCTTACAGGGGCATTGTTAAGATTGCATGCTTTCTCTTGATCCCACAAAGCCAAGTCAAGTGGTAGGAGCCACTTGTTTTCCCTAAGGCAGTACTCTAATATGTTCATTTGTGTGGTTTCTCCCAATCCCACAGAGTTCAGCCAGCTTCTGTGCAAGATGCTTGCACTTGTTGTCCATGGAGGTGCACTCAAGGATTTGGTCTGGGTGGGGAGTATTTGGCAATGGGCCAGTGGGGGAGGGTCTGCAGGCAAAACATCCCAATCAGCTTTTGGGCAGGCTTTCTGATGATGTCTGTGGAGCAGTTAGTAGGTTCTGTGGCATCTCTTCCTAGCTCCCAAACTTTCCCAAACATTTAGCCATGCCAATCACATCAGTATTCTGATGAGGTGAGAAAGAAGTAGGAATCTTAGCTAGCAATCTGCATGGCTGGGGGATCCAGGTGTTCACTCCCTATGTTCTCCCTTTACCCTATCAGAAAAATTGCTGAACAAGGGGCTGTGCCACCTTGAGGGAGAGGTGATGTGGGTAAAATGAAACTATTCTTGTTATCCTCATCAATGCATCTATTCTTGGATTTTATGATCTAAGGTTGTGCTAGAATTTCTCCATTGGACTCTCAGACTTCCACAAAGGTATTCTTATCCATGAATAGTTGCTTAAATTGATGTTTCTTTAAGGATATGGCAGCAGAAAGTACCTATTCTTCCATCTTGCTGATGTCATTCCTTTATCTGTTTTCTTTTATAGCTTCTGAATTCCATAGTAGATGTCCAAAATATTGAATAAAAATACATGAAATACTCTTCAACTCCTTGTAACATCTATTACTACTTATTAATAAATTAGTAAATGTATAATCACTGACACAGGGAGAAGGGCGTAGTGTGAGAATTAGGAAGTTTTCTTGCACAACAAGAGTCAGAACTTCACTAGTTCAAGATGTTCCACTGGTTCCTTTTTAATAAGTGTATTTTCCACACACAGGTTAGTTCATATTCCCTTTATTCCCACCCTTGCCCCAGTATTTTTGATGTTATAGTTGATATATTAGCTGCTGTTATGTAAGTGTTCTACTCCATATATGCACACATAATTTCACAATTGTTCAGCAAGCTTGACAGCATTTCTGGTGTTGATTTTGTCTTTGATTATTATATTGAGGAAGTAAGTTATTTAAATGTTGAGATAATAAGGGAACACCCTTATGTTAAAAGTCATTTTAGGATACTGATGACTTAGGACTTGTTTATCAATTAGTTTAGATGAATATTAACCAGGGGGACTTATTTACTGATAAATTGAGTTTCTTATAACTGCAAAAAAATATTGCAAGGAGAACATAAAATATTTCAGCCCAGGATTATGGTCCTAAGAAGGCATTTTATCCTTAATGGAGTGAAGAGGATAGAAGATAAAAGGCCCTAATGCTTCTTGGAATTCTAAAAGTATTTCTTGGCCACCTACTTAATACTTTCTTTCCTCTGTATGTGGCCAGTGAGGATCCAAAATTTATTGCTAACAGAGTCAAGGGGCACAGAATGAATTACCTAACCTGGGTAAGTATGTAAGCTCTTGATAATGTCCCTGAGGTATGAACTGAATCTCATGTTAGCATCCAGGGTTATAACAGATACTCAAAAGCATGTAGTAGCCAGCTACCACTAGCATATTGAGATATCAAAGGCAATGTTCATCCACAGCAAATTCTAAAAATATTTCTGATTTTATGTTATTGCTGCATATACATTTGGGTATATATACTTAAGAGTGTTTTCTACAGGAAAACAAAGCAAATACGTAACTTTTAAAAACACTAATTATTTTGTAAAAAAAAGTCAAGTATTTTTGGTTAAGTTTTCTTCGAACATATTAAGAGCCAGGCTTTAAAAACTTACACTCTTTTGGAAGGGACATTATAATTTTCTGGCTAACTGGGATTTCTGTCTTCCAATGGATCTCTGGAACTGTCAGTATATTTGGCTTCCAGTCACTCTTCTGCTGCTAAATAGCTAGAGGAGGTGGAGTAAATCCTGCAATCCTTCCTACCCTGTCTTCTCATATATAAAATGGGTGTGCAATGTTGAAGTGACACAAATACTTGATAATCTCGTATTTATTTACAAAATCAATAGTTTATAAAAGTAGTATGTAGTTATTAGGTGATTGCAGAAGTGGTCATGGCCCCATCTAGGAGACTGACTACCAACCATGGATGCCCACTACCCACCTCAAGCTCTCCATATGGCTTGTGTGTGTCAACTTCTTGGCAGAAAAGAAATGTGGAAGGATTACTGGACATGATAGAACATCTGCCTTTGTTGTTGCATATGAGTCACTCTTCCTTCATTTCAACATGAATCAAGATGATACTGGTTTCCCTATTTCCAGTGTTCCACCCGATGCATGAAGTATCTTTATGCATGAAGAAACTTTGAAAAGTTTCAGATGTGAATTTCCTACTTGGTATGGCATGAATGGGTTACAAGTGTGTCAAGATATTGACTTCAGCCCTCAGGGCATCAGGACAGGGCCTGGACCAGTGATCTCTGGCCATGAGTGCCCTCCTCCATTTACTCAAGAGTTTTGTATAAAATGATTTTTTACCTGTATTCTATGGTATGAAAAGGGTTGGGAAACACTAGACTAGATTCATTGGTTAATATATTTATCTACAAACATGCTTTGGTTGCCTAATGTGGGTATCCATGTATATTCTAGGAATATAGAGATAAATAAAACTCATGCTTCAATAGTCCCTAAATTCTATTGTGTATTTGCATTGTTTCAAAACGGCTAATGTGGCATAAGAAAATAAATATATCCAGGGATGGAGTAGAGAAGACTGATTGAGTAAACAACATAATCTTGGGAATTGTAAAAGAAAATATTGGAGTTCTTATTACAACTGACTCTTTTTTATCTCTTGAGAATATAGTTTCATTTTTATTGTCCCTTCATTGATTATCTTTCAAGCTGTGTTTCTTCACATTATTTTCATAAGGGTTTTAAGTAAATAATGTTTTTATAGTAAGGAAAAAATATGTGATTATTAATTATTAAAAATAATCAGAAATTAATTTATATATGATAGATCAAAATGTAATCACATTTATATAATATCGATATAATTAAATGTCACAAAGGTTTTAAATATCACAAAATATTTCTTAAGGCAATTACAAATAAGCAAATGGGGTTAAAATCTAAGTGATGAGGTGATCTTTAACATCTCAACAAAAATAGAAAGCCACTGTCATGCAGTTGTATCCTTGGAGCCTCTACTTAGCTTATTTAGCTATTCTTAGTCCTGTATGGTTCTAAGAGAGTTTATTTTATTGCTATGATGCTTGGAAAGAATAGCAGATACACAAGAATAATACAATTTTCAACAGATTGCAAAGTCTTAAATAAAAATGTGGCAGCTCTTCATGTACACAAACTATTTCCAGACAATGAAAAAAGCACACATGTTTGTACTTTATACACATCCATCAAAATGATATAAAAAAGTTTAAATGTTTTTGACAAAATAACACTTTTTAATACTCAAATATAGACTTTAAATATGTATATTTTGTTTTAAAATAGTGATATTATAATTCTGAACATGTACTTCTTTTAATGACAGTTCTGGGAGGTAAGTATTCTATTATATTATCCTTAGCAACAATATTCTCAGAAAGAGGTAGTAGTGAAGGACCTGTTTTCTCTCTTTATCATGGTTTGCTTTAGGAGTCTTTACATATTTTGACTCCCTACTAAGTGGCAGTTATTTTGGATATATAAATATCACCTGCTTGATGTCAGTGACACATTCATGAAAATCTGATGCTCTGCACAAAAATACTAACTGGGAGGCGATTTCCCTTCTTTTAAATGTGTAATATTTTAATGGGTTGTCAACCCAAAGCACTTAACCAATTTCCTTAAGGGTAAATAAGACAAAGTAAACCACTTATGTGTGAGTAATGCACAATCACATCAGAAAGCCAAATGATTAAACTATCAATTATTGATTACTAATCAATGCATTAGTTTTCATACATTTGTTTGTGTGTGTGGAAACACACTATATATTCCCTTTGTTTGACACTTGGCTGCCTTTCAAAATGTCTACTTGTAATTCTGATGGTCTAACAATTGTATCTGGAAGGTAATTTAAGATTTTTTCACATACATCACTTTGTTAAAATTGTATTGAGTTTTTCATACATAAATATTTTCTTTGTAAGCATTAGCCAAAAAATATTATTTTGAGAGGCATGTATGTTTATGAAGTTTGGGCACTATAAACCAAAAAGAGTTCTACAAGGAAAATGGAAGTTAAATGGAAGTTATTTTGAAGAATGTGCCTATATTCTCTCATATACTTTTCACAAGCTCCAGAAATCAACCATTATTTCCATCTTTTTACAGACAGGAAGGTTGAGGTTCAGATAGTTTGAGAGACTAGCATAAAGTCATTTGTATGTTAGACATGCCAATAAATATTTTTATTGAATTTTGCTAAAATTAATTTATTTGGGTAATTTGTATTGATATTTTAAGAATCTGGCACATTACTCCTTTTCATAAAGAATTTCCCTTCTCTAAATCCTCTCTCAGAACTTCATTTCTTATGAATAATGAATAAATATTTGCTGACTACTATGTGTTCATTCCCTCCCCTCCCTTTTATTTCAAAAGGAGAATAAGTGGTGGCCCTGGTTTGCCCCAGATTAAGAGAAATAACAGTAATTTTGCCACTCAGATGCAATATTGTCTTTCCAAAATCTAAATTAGATCAGGTGCATTTAAATACATGTAATTTTCATGTATTTACATTCAATTTCCTACCTTTGAAAAGTGTTCATATTAATATCTTCCATTTTAACATTTTTTCTTTTTTATGTACTCCATATCCTTTATTTTTCTATTATCACAAATAACATATTACCTTATATTATGGCAAAAGAAGTTTTTTTTTTAAGTTAGCTAGAGTGCAATTCAATAATTTCCATCAAAATGTTTACTTGGAAAATCATTCCAGCCACTATTATCTATCTGAACAGAAGGCTTCATTCTATTATCATTCTATTTTCAGAAACTCGATTTCCTAGATTCATGTTGCAAACCATGATTACATAGTGCAAGGTCAATGTGAATCTTCTAATTAGTACTGTTTTTTACTAGAAAACACAGAAAAATTGTCTTAGGCCAGCAATATTGTTGACAATTTCAACTGCATTTCTCTTTCTAAGAACCTGGAATACTCAAAACTAATGGCTGAAGTATACTGACCTGATAGAAACTAACCATATGAGTGTTATTAGAATCATACTCCTATATTCTCTAGAAAATACAAGGATTCAAATTGGCATTCACTTCAACCATTTCTTATCATGCAGAAGGCTGCAAAGTTCTAAACGGTGTTTTCAGTATGCTAATTTATGGGGAGAGACATGTTTTTTCCCTTTGCTAGAATTTCTGATTTTTAAATTTTTTTTCAAATGGCCCTAAAATTTATGCCTATCCTTCTCATATAGAGGAGAGGGTTTTTAGTGACTTTGTAAGTGCCTCTCAATATAAAACTCTCCTTAACATCTGAGAGTTTATTTTTAAGTTCAGAAACAACTTCAGCTTACACATTACTTTTTCTTTCAGGAAATTACACCAGTGCTTTCCTACAGATGTCTAAATGGCCAGTCTAGTAATTTTTTTTTTTTTTTTTTTTTTTTGCTTAAGACATTTATCCTTTGATGCCTTAATCTATGTTCTTTGATTTTTGGTTCTGTGCATGTACCTGATCCCCCTTTCAGTATTAAGTGTTGCCAATTAATGTATCAGCTGTGTAGCCTGGTGGCCAGATGAAAGTCTTTAAAGTAATTTTCCTCATATTTTCTTTTTTTAAGAATTATATTGACATATATTGAATAGTTTAAATTGTATATTTTAAGGTATACAATCTGATGATTTGACATACATGTACATTGTGAAATAATCACCACAAATTAAGATATCCATAATCTCAGATAGTTATTACCACTCTTTTTTCCTAGTCTATCTCTTTTTTATTTTTTTGTGATAAGAACATTTAAGATCTTATCAAATTTCAAGGATACAATAAAGTATTATCATTATTTTTTAATAAAGTATTATTAATTATAGTCATATTGTACATGAGATCTCCAGAACTAATTCCTCTTGAATAACTGAAAATTTATACCCCTTGACCAATACCTCTTCATTTCCCACTCCTCCCAATTCCTGGTAACTACTACTCTACTTTCTGTTTCTATGAGTTTGACCATTTTAGATTCTATATATGAGAAAGATCATGCAATATTTATTTTTCTGAGCCTGGCTTACTTCACTTAGCATAATGTCTTTCAGTTTCATCCATGTTGCGGCAAATAGCAGGATTTCCTTCTTTTTTAAGGCTGAGTAATATTCTACTGGATAAAGAAAATCTGGTATATACATTATATTATACCATATCTTTTTATTCATTCTTCTTACAGTGAGCATTTAGGTTGTTTCCATATCTTGGCTATTGTGAATAACGGTGCAATGAACATGGGCATGCAGATATCTCCTCAAGACCCTCATTTCATTGCCTTTGGGTATATACCACAAAGTGGGATTGTGGATCATAAAATAGTTCTATTTTTAATTTATGCAGAAACTCTATGCTATTTTCCATCATGACTGTATCAATTGATATTCCCAGTAACAGTGTATAAAGATTCCCTTTGCCAACATTTGTTATCTTTTGATTTTCTTATTATAGCCATTCTAACAGTTTTGAGTTGATATCTCATTGTGGTTTAGATTTGCATTTTTCTCATAATCAGTGATGTTGAACACCTTTTCATATACTTGTTGACTCCCTTTAATTTTTATGCAAGAATCATTTTTACTCTTTTGAATGGAAATTTTAATTATAATTAATAGATTTAGTTTAAAGAAAATTATTTAAATTTGTTAGTTAAGAATTTTAGCAGATAGTCACAATGAATCAGTGCATATAGACTGTGTCTTAATATCACTTTCCTGTTTGCTTTAACCATTATTTTACCTTATTCAATCAAACAAATAGTTTTGAGTGCTTACATTGTGCTAGAAAGTGTAGGATAAATATAAACATAAGCAATGAAACATAGAAATCCTGCCCTCTGGTAGCTCTTCGTTTAGAAGGGGATTAAGTATATATAAATATAGAACACATGTTAAGGTGTGGTCACAAAACTATAGATAAAAGTATAAATGGATTTGTGATACCTTTTAAAGTGTATGATCATTATTTTCATGTAAGTAATTGTATTAGTTAAGGTAATGCTGATTGCTATGACAGGTGCAGAAGTCTCAGTGTCTTAATACAATAGATGTTCCTGTTTTGCTCACAGAGAGTACAAAGTGTGGGTTGGCATTTGAGATTATGCTCCTAACATCATTTATAGCCCCATACTTCTTTAACATTCAGATTTCAAGGTCTTTGGAGCTTGATATCCAAGAGGAAGACAGAGAAAAAAGAGCATTTGAGAAAAATGGGCCAGATCTGGAAGTGGCATATTATCTATGCCACTACATTCTTTGGGCAGGGTTATTGGTGGAATTGTGTTCCCCCAGAATTCATATCATGAGTTTATGACTCCTAGTACCTTAGAATATGACCTGATTTGGCTCATTGTAGATGTAATTAGTTAAGATGAAGTCACACTCCAGGGGGTAGACCCTTAATCCAATATGATTGGTGCCCTTATAAAAAAGGGAACATTTTGGAGACAGGTATGCACATGAGGAGAATGCCATCTGTAAATAAATTCAGACATCAGGGTGATGTACCTACAAGCCAAGGAGATGGCAAAGGTTACCAGCAGCTACCAGGTACTAGGAGAGAGGCAAGGAACATTTCTCCTGTACATCCCTCAGAAGGAATCAACCATGTTAACATCTTTATCTCAGATTTGTAGCCTCTAAAACTGGAGAAAATGAATTTCTGTTGTTTAAGCCCCACAATATGTGGTACTCTGTTAAGGCAGCCCTCACAATCTAATACAGCCAGAACTGCCATGTGGCCACACCTAAAAGTGAGGAATCTGGGGACTGTAATCTAGCTCTTTTTACAGGAGGAAAGGGAAACGAGTTTGGTGAACATCTAGATAGTCTCTTCCGCAGTCAGCTGTACTGGGAGAGGCACAGCAGTCACTCGTCTATATCCAGAGACAGTTATTCAGACTCAGCTGGGAAGGATGCATAAAGACTTTCTACTATAGGAGTGTGTGAAAATCTTTAATTAGATCCAAATTTGAAAATCTGGGAGGAACTAGATTGCCCAATTGTGTCAGTGATCCCCAAGACCTATCCCCAGTTTAGAAGATTTTCTAGGAAAACTGGCAGCAACCCAGATATAGTTATACTCAGAGCTATGATTTACTACCATGAGAGGATACATAGCAAAATTAGCAAAAAAAAAAAAAAAAAAAAAGGCACATGGGCAAAGTCTGGAGGAAACCAGGTGCAAGCTTCTAAGAGTCCTCTCCTAGTGTATTCATATAGGATATGCTTAATCCTCCACAGCAAGTTGTGACAACCCATGTGAAATATCATCTCGCAGGGAAACTCATTAGAGACTAAATGACCAGAGTTGTTATTAGGGGCTGGTCATAGAGGCCATCCTCTGCCTAGTCTAGCACATACCAAAATTTCAGTCTCCCAGAAGGAAAGCAGGTGTTTGGCATAAACCATATTGTTTCACTAATATTTCAGGCACAATGAACCACTGTTATCAGGGTTCACTGATCACATGATGAGAACCCACCCACCTGAAATCTGTTCCCAGATACCAGCCAAGGGCTAGCATTGCAAGCACGAATTGCTAAGGACAGAAGTCTCAGCCCTGCTATGTTAACTATTTTTGCATACTATTTTTCTCTGAGACTCTTGTTGTACGCTATGGCGATGCTCAGTAGGTATCCCTTCCATGTTACCATATGTGACATTTCACCAAAGGCCTTTCTATTACATATCCATGTTTATAGATTCTCTTATAACAATTTCATCCCATCCCCATCACCTAACCACTAAGCAATGTCAGATATTTAAGACTTTTGTTTGGCAGTACCCCTCCCACCATTTTTAAACCAAATTTTGTATTGATCTAGGTCAGGAAAACAGAAACAACTTGAAGTTGCAGGAAACTATATTTGTAGGACAGCATTTAATACAGTAATTTAGATGCTCATAAGTCCATAGGAAGAGTGGGGATAAAGTAAGAAAGTCCACTTCTAAATCTTGCGTTCATTTCCAGTTTTCAAGGAGTCCAGATTACAGGAACTACACTGGAAACACCAATGTCAAGGTAGATAATTTCCTAGAAAATACTTCTCATCTGCCAAAATCCCCATCTCTTTCAAGTATCAATAATATCACTTCTACTTCTGTTTTCCCTCTCAGTCCCATGCAAGAATCTCTCATTGCTGGATTCCAATGGCAGGGTTTCTTGGAAATTCAGTTCCAATTTTAGCCCTGCAATACAGACCATAGATGGAGAAAATTATGAGTTACTAAAGAAAATTTAAACAGTAATTTTATGTTTAAGTATATGTGCAGTCACTATATTCTTAACATACTTTTAAAAATGAGGATTCTGCAGTGATAAAACGAATGGAATAAATGGCTTTGAAGAGTAATTAAAACTATCAACAAGTTAAGTGATACTTAACAGGTTGACAAATAGATAAAATTCTGATGATTATGAAGACATAAAAAGGCTTTATAGCATACAAAGTAAAATTAAAATGGGTTAATGTACTTCACAAAAATGGATTCTGCTAATGTAAAGCATTATAAGCAACATATTAGTGGAACTAAAATTGTGAAATTAGCCCTAAAATATTCATATGATAGTAATAGGAAATGAGGTGTTATAAAAATGCAAAGTGGTAAGAATTTCATGGAAGGAGGTTTTCATTATCTATTTCCAGTATAAAATGTTTTTAAAGATTCATTCATTTGGCTTTTAATTGATCATTCCTGACCTATTTCTGTATTCTTTTTTATCATCATTGTAAAAAACAATTTGATGTAAGCTGTGTATATAAAAGTTTTCTAGGAACTCCACACACACAATTCCCACTGAAGTCAATGGTCATTTGCATATGCCAAGGAAACATTATTTTAATTGGCTTTTTTCAGAGATTTAGGAATTGCTGTAACACAACTTCTCACCATCTTTAGGAACAAGTGACTCTTACTTGTGCTGAATTTTTATCACTTGCCTATTCAGTTTACCTTTCATCATCTACTCCCTGTTTTGTTCCCTGGAAAGTGGATCTCTGTAGACAACATCAGTGAATTTTTTTGCCCTTGGCTTCCAGTTGGATTTAGCCAATGGGACACACTAGTGGTAGGAGAGGAGATTATGTGAGAAAATTCAGGGCATTTATTCCTCCAGATAATTTGCCACAGCTCCTGGCAAGTAGCTGTCTCTATAGAACCCTTCTCTCTAGGTTTCAGTAACTACTCAGATCTCCAGGCCCAGGGGACATAACAGCTCTCCAACATTACTATTCCTGGGTAACTGCACCGTCTCTTGCAGTATCTCTTCCGTAAACCCTGTCTGCACCTTTGTACTTAGTATTTTTCATTAAGCTCTCTTAAATTATCAAGTTTTAATGTGTGTTTTCTTCTAGGACTGTGATTAATATAATGCCCTTTGTAAGCTATGCTATGGAAAGAATTGCTATGACTAATAAGAAAGATATGTATGCTAATAAAAGGAGACTTCAGAAGTTTTCTAGATTTGTGATTTACTAGTCTCTTTGAGCACATCTGGCCTTGAAGTCAAGTCTGTAATGTAGCTATTATTTAAAATTCAATTAATTCATCTCTTATTTAGTCGACCAATAAATAACTTCTAATATCGTACTTTGTATGCTGTCCTATGTTTGAGGCCAGGAGTTCAAGACCAGCCTGGGCAACATAGCAAAATCTCATCTCTAAAGCATAAAAATAAAAAATTAGGCAGGCATGGTGGCACTTGCCTATAGTCCTAGCTGCTCAGGAGACTGAGGCAGGAGGATCACTTGAGCAGGACTTATAGGACTATAGCAATTTAAGGAATGGCCGTAGCCTTCAAAGTGCTTTCTTTCTTATCTGAGTCTTCCAGACCTTTGTTTTTAATCCTTATCTGTCACTAGTCTAATGACCCACATTATATATACTCTTGAATTTTAATATACTAATTAAATAATATATCTTATTATAAATAATAAAATGACATAATTATAGAATAAAACTCATTTATGTTTTTCCTTTATAGTAAATGAGTCATTAGATCAGCACATTAATCTCTCCTTCCTTTCCTAAGTATAATATTAAGGAAACATGTCCATTCTGGAAGAGAGAGAATATGGGGAGAGGAGCTGACATGATATTTTATTATTTAATTATTATATTAACTGTACTATGCCATTCCTGCACCTCCTTTTAAGGCTGAGTGGAGCATAAACTGAGAGGAAAAATAAGAGTAAAATATTATTCCTGCATAGGTTTTTGTTTTATTTTGTTTTATTTGAAACAGGTCCTCACTCTGTCACCCATACTAAAGTGCAGTAGCAAGATCGCAGCTTGTTGCAACCTACAACTCCCAGGCTCAAGCAATCTTCCTGCCCCAGTCTCCTAAGCAGGAGATTGACTCCTGAGCAGCAGATGACTACAGGCATATGCCACCATACCTAGCTAATTTTTTATTTTTATTTTTTTAGAGATGGGGTCTTGCTGTGTTGCCTAGCCTGGTCTTAAACTCCTGGCCTCAAGCAATCCTCCCTACCTCAGCCTCCCAAAGTATTGGAATTACAGGCGTGAGCTACTGATCCCAGCCCTGCATGTGTTTTTATGATGATCTCCTCCAAGTTTTTTTTAAACACCTTGGAATAAATTTATCAGTCTTTTCTATATGCAAATGTAATTGGTTTAATTGTAAAATTCAAGTTTATTGAGTAATTTTCTATTAGGCATAAACTTGATTATTGAGTCATAAAATTCAAACTTGAATGGGTAGTTTTTCAATGGATTTCTATACCAAGGACTGTTTTCATTAAAAAAAAAAAAAAAGAGGACCAAAAGTTCAGGCTAAAAACCTTAGGGTTGTCCATTTTCCTCTCTTTCCTGTCACTAACACAGGAAAGCATTTTATTATTTTCTTACCAATTAGTGTGAATTCAATATTTTCTCAGAGTTGTTGCAAATAGCTCTACTCTTATTTGTTGTTTGGATTTTAAGGTTTTTCAAACTATTGATGGCTCTTTGCAGGCATAAAACCCAGTCTTTTTCTCTCTGCTAACCACAGCACCTTTGGACAGCAATGAATTATGATTTTATTAAGTAAATGGGGGGAAAATCCTATTACTAGAAAGAGTAAATGTGAGATTAAAACCTAGTATTAAGTGTTCTCTTAGCACTTGAATAAGTGACCAGATCTACAGAGACAACATTTCATCCAGAAGAGAGCTGCCGCTGGTTATCTAGTCTAGGGGAGGGGCACAATAATCTCATTCTAGTTGGCACTGTGGTCTCATTTGCTCAGGTATTATGACAAGATTACTTTAAGGATAAGATAAGCAATCAGGATTGTATGTGTTGGGGACTTCTGTCCAGTTCAAAAGAAAAAACTTCCTCTTTGTCATTAGCACAAACTATAGTCACAAATGAGTCAAATTGGTTTATTTACTGATTTTGACTTAGTAAAGGTTTTATTTGTTTATTGAGTGTTAATTGCATTAAAAGTAAACATCATTAGGCTGTGGATCACTCATTATTATAATCTATGTAAAATCATTTGTACAAGTCTTGCAAATATTAATGTAGGTACCAATGAATATGTTCTAACAACAATAATTACGGCCAGCATTTATGGAGTGAGTGCTTGCCATGTGCCAGTCACCATTCTGAGTGCTTTGCATTTAATCCACACTCCAAATCAATGAAACACTTGATGATATTACATTGACACTGATGCATGAGCAGTTCAGGTAACTTATCTAAAGTTGCACAGTGAGTAACTAGTGGGACCTGGGGACTATTTTAGGTAATTCAACACTAGAACTTACCCTCTATTACCAATAATATCATTTAATTATATTGAAGAAATGTATCAAACTCAATAACCATATTCTCTTCCAAGATTAACTCTAAAGAAGTAGTTGCAATAATAATTTGATGTTTATATTTTAACTGTTTCACTGGTGAGAGAATAACAAAAAAAATTTTTTTTTAGATTATCAGTCATATAACTTCCATTTAATTTATTTATAATATCAATAAATATTACTCTATTTTCTTAATTTTATTTTAATGATTTTAATCATTTAGACAAATTCATAGCTTGCCTGTATTCCCTGAAAAAATTATTATTCCTTGACTATCATTATCTTGATGAAAACTTCAGCAGATAATTAATAACACTTTTGTGGTAACAAATATGACACTGAAAGAAACCAGCTGGGGAAATGCCATCATCCTCATTCAGCCATTTAAACTGAAATTATCATTTTAATAAGCCTTAAAATTATCCATTTGGCTGTCGAGGAAATAAACCATACTTCACTTTCAATTTCTTTACGGCTGTTGAACTCAGTACTGCATAGGCTAGAAAGAGCACATCATTTGTCTCTGATATATAGACTGATACATGTAGATTTCAAGGAGAATTTAAATAGATTTGAACTAATAGTATCAATACAACTAAAATGAGAATCTTTTCTAATATGTGACTCTTTGGATCTTTTGTTGACACATCTGATCTTTAGTGACACATAAAACACACATACAATAAGCAAACCTCAACCAAGTAAATATAATTTCTGAAGATTTGAATGATTTTTTGAAAGAAATTGAATAATTCTTAGCCTTAAGGAAAAAATTTAACATTGAAAATAGTCTGTGTTTCATAATTAATTCATTAACTGTAATGCATAATCTTTTTACATCATTGGCTCACTGTCTAACTTGAGCAAATCAAACTCAATCTTTGGGCTTTAGTTTCCCAATCTGCAAAATGAAAGCATCTGATGATGATCTCTAAGATTGTTGTTACTTTGGGATTGATCTACCACAAGACATTCTGTGGTTTGCAATAGCCTAGTTTTATTATTCCCCTGTGGTACAGAGAGTATCTACATGGGCATGTCTGAAATGACACTAGTTAGCAATTGGTATGGCAATATCATCCAGTATTTTTTTCTCTCTTGGTTTGTGACCTTCTCACTGAAAATTGAAAACTAGATTAAGCATTTCATCATAAACTTACTTAAAGGGTGGGAAGGTAAGAATGAACAAGATAACAATAAAATAAATATATAAAAAGTGATTGGCACTTTCTAAAACATAGGTATTTGCTAAATGGTACATATTATTAGTATCATTTTAATAAGAAATACTTAAAGTGCTGAAGAAACTTTCTGCTTATTCTTTAAACTCTGACAAAGAATAAATGAATCTTTTCAAAAAATAAATTAACTCATATGTTCAAATAGTGGAGTATGCTCCTTAGATTGTTCTGGAAAAAGATGGCAATGCCTATTCCTTCCATGTATTTCTTTTGCCATGCTTCATAATAACCCATTTACCAGTTGTTCATAAATAATATTTATTTATGACAAAAAATCCCCGTATGGTATTTGAACTCAGATTTCCTGTACTTGTTTGGATGTTTGATGTGTTCAACATGTTTATGAAACATGAAATCATCCATGTAGGTTCATATATTGAATAATTTTGTAGGCCAAATTTATTCAATAGGTTTGTATTCTAGTGCCTGTGTAAATTAAACAGTAAGATTACAGACAGGAAATGCCAACTGGTTATTTCTTTTCATTCTACTTCGGACAGTTGTTTAAATAAATATATTTCACAATTCATTTTAAAATCTTGCAGCTGCACTTCCATTTCTTGTTTTGAAAGAAAGAAATATCAAGTCTGTCTCATTGAGTTAAAATAAATTTTATTTTTTACGTGCTATCCTACCAGATAATCTTAACCTGCTCTTTCAGGGATTTGCCAAGGTAGATGGATTTATATATAGTTATAGCTAAGAATTTCACATAGGGCAGAAAGAATAGAGTCCTATAAAAAAATGTAGTGGATGTATTCTCAAGGACCCAAGTTTGCTTTTTGTTGTTGTTTTTTGTTTTTTCTTCTTGTTTGTTTGCTTTTTTGTCATTATGTCCTCTCCTACTGAATTCCTGGCCATTCTTTTCTGGGCTTTGAGGTAGGATTTGCTTGTAACCAGGTGTCTTCGCCCATAGCAAATATCTGCATTTCCAGTGGTGAAGTGAAACGATCTGGGGCATGTGAAGAGTCAGTACAATAAACCCATCACAGAAGATCGGTGTTGCTGGGTTTGATAGCATTGATTGAAACTTGGAGATGGAAGAATCATTAAGGAACTAGGGGCTACAACCCCACATGAGAAAATGTATATGATGTAATGCCAAAAAGAAGCATGCACATTTTTATTTCTTCCCCTCACCACAATCAATATATATGATTAATCATTGTATTTTTATTTTTCATTAGAAACTTTTAAATATTAATTCTAAATTTTAGCTTGTGCATGAGAAAAATGTCAGATTTATGTTCTATATCCCCTATACATTCCAAAACCAAATGTTTTCCAATAGACTTTTTAGCCTCTTTTTAACTCAATCCTTTTCTAATAATTTTAGTTTTATGCATGGAAAGTACAATGGTAAGTTCCTATCCTTTGCAATAAATTGATCATAGACAAATATCAAGGGTTTTTAGAAACACGGGCAAGAAATTGGATTTTAAGAGAGTCTGTCTACTATCTCAAACAAAATGAAAACAAAACAGCTTAAACAAGGCATCTGAGAAAGCAGAACCAATTATTAAGCTAAATTCATCTTTAGAGAGACACACAAGTACACCCACTGGCAGAACATATAAAAGTCTTCAGTGTTACCGTATATTTAATTTTTAAAATAAGTATTGGCCTTGCCCTTTTAGGAAAGTTTTATAATATTTTGTCTTGACTGAGAATCTATATGACCTTTGTGCCACCCGTGTGCTGAGCAATGCCATAACATTGTTAACATTGATCTTTTTTTCTGCAAATGTTCCATCAACTTCCCTCCAAGGCTTTATCTTCCTTGTGGGCAGAGTTAGTGCAAACTACTATACCTGAAAATCCATACTGAGCTTGCTATCTGCAGCAATTAATAAATGATTTTTTTATGTAGCTGTTAGGCCCTATACCATTTATCAAAAAAGGCTAGATTTTCTTTGTTCTCCAATGGTATAATAGACAGTGAGGACACATAAAACAGAAGAAGAAATTTTATTTGAGGAAATGAGAGAAACAGTATAGACTTAAAGATCATTTCAAAATGATTCCTGGCCATAGACTTTAAAAATTGTTTCAACAAGTTTATATGATATAACACAGAAATACAATAAATATCTTCTTAAGATTTTTCCTGTTAGGCCCTGTATAAGAAACTTGGGTAGTTTATCTCACTTCATTGTTAGCCAACCCACATTGAGTAGCAGGGAAAATCATAGGTAAATTATCAGGTAAGCTTGTATTTTATAACCTTTGATCTTCTCTCTTTGTACTTCCCACACTCTTGGGTATCTCCACCCCATGGCACCCAATGTTTTATCCACTTTTGCTTCATCTTAGACTTAAAGGCCCATTTAGTATACCTAGTTCAACCAGATTCTCTTGAAGTCCTGCATTTATCCCTTTAACATAAATTTAAAGCTATTACACATTAAGGAACCTGAAAGCTCAGTCATGAAATCCCAACATAGAGTTAAGATCAGAGAAGGGTCCATTAATGGGAAGCAAAATGAGAAATTTGCCTGCTACCTGTTATAAGCTGAGTTTTCTCTAAATAGCTTTATTATTAACTTTCAAATGTGTATTTTTCAGCATGTCAGACACATTTCTTAATTGAGGAATCTTCTCTTTTAAGGCAAGAACAGTGTCTATTTTTCCTTTGCCCATACCAAAGTATGTTACAGAAAGTAGAGTTTTCAATAAATATTATCATTGCATATGCATTAATTGATGCATAATTAAAATAAATGAAAATTAATTTCAAAGTAATAAAGATGGTATTTTTGGAATAGGGTCTGTTTGAGTTACTTCTGTTTTTCTTATTTGGTGAGAATATGAAGAGCTGAATAATAGTCATTAAACAGATATGTATTGAGCAGTTCATTTATTGCAGGAATGTGCTAGGTACTAGAGATACATGGCATTAGAGATACGGAAGTATAGAAGACAAACATGGTTCCTAGCCTCATGGAAAATATGCACATTTAAAAAAAAAAAGATTTACAAATAAGGCAAAACTGATGAGTTGCTCACTCCTATAATCATACAGACACATTATTTTAACACTATTTTGTCTTTAACTCTTTTTCTTTTTTTTTTTACTCTCCATATTTTTTAATTAATATGCATGGAAGATTTAAAATTACTTTACCTTCCTGAAAACATTAATATTACTTTAGAGATTTAATATCATATTTGTGCAACATAGTGAGAATGCAGAACTGCATGGCATTATAAATTCTGCTTTGATACTTATAATCTTTAATCTGACACATATCATACATATATTTTTTTCCTTTAGAACTCAATATTTATTGGGAGAAGCATCTTTTTCTTATAAAGTGAAAAAAAATCATTCTTTGCATTGTGTAGTATTTTCTTCTCCATAATGATCCTTTTGTATAGAAAGAAGGATTTGTGCTTATTGATATACATCTACCCTTTTTAAAAAAATATAATCTTCTGCCCTCCCTCTCAAAGACCTATGGTTACAGACTATAAATGTGATAATATATCAGAAAGTACTTTGTAAACTATGAAATACTGTGGATTTCCTGGATATTATTCATTTCGAAGTAAGCCTACCTTGAATCAGGTCTAGGTGTGAAAGATTATGAAACACATGCACGGTATAATCACATTTTTGTGAAATATTCATATAGAAAGAGAGAGCATGGGGCCAAAAGAAAGCACTAATTTAACAGCTGTTATTTCTATTTGGTCGAATTAGAAAGGACTTTTATTATCTTCTTTATACTTTTCTGTCTTTTCTAATTTTTTAATTTGGAACAGCATAGAAAAGAAATGATCCTTCAGACATTTCTGTCTTTGAAGTATTTTCAGATGCTAGCAGTTACACTTGTCCAGATAGGTGGACACACCTGCATTATGTTATTTGAGGATAGCTGGGAATGTCCTCTGTGTTTAAAAAAAATAAAACAAAACCAAAAACCACTACCCAAATAATGTTTTATATCCCCCCTCAGTGCTTTAAAATGTAAATGCTCTGGGAAAGGGTCATTATGTCACAAATATCTTTTTAGTGGATCAAATTTTAAGATCATGTTTTTTAGTAATATAAAAACATTGATGGGAAATTTGTACACAATAAGGCACTTGTTAAATGAATACTTCTAGTTATTAATTAGCCGTGAACTTGGTAAAGACCCTAAAATTCTCTGTATTAGTTCTTTCCTCAAATGTGTGAGATCGATAAGATAAGAGTCTTTTAAACTCTTAAAGTTAGTACTGTAATTCAATAACTGTTCCAGAGTGCTGCATGTGTGTTTCTTTTTCATGGTCCATTCACTTTCAGTCACCTATCTTGGGTACCAAGATCTGAGGCCTCCAGACCAGGTTCCTTAGGGTGAATGAGAGCAGGGGAAGAGACAGAAAAGAAGAAATGAAGTTGCGTTTCTATGTACTTCTTGCAAGGAATTGCAAGGAGTCTACATAATATCCACCCTGAAAAGTAGTAATTATTTTGAAGAGAATAAAATGGAGAATCAGAGTTTTAGTAAATTGTCTAAGTTAGTCTGACTAACAACTAGCTGAGTTGGGAGATACAACCTGCTATGCCTATGGCTAAAGTTCTTGACCTTTCTACCACAACAGATTACCTCTCAAAAAGAAATCATAACAGATAGGACTCTGGCAGGAAGCTGTGCCCAAGCCAGTTTTTTGTGCTGCTAGGAGGGCCTCTGTGTTAGTTCTTCTAAAATTTCAGCCTTCATCCCTGCAGTTTCTGTGGAAGCTTTGATAGCTGCCTCTATTACCAGCAATTTACAGAATACTGTTGTCTTTCAAGGATGCAAAGTAGGGTGTCCAAAGACTGATTTCCAAAAACTAGAATATTAAAGATTCAGGATAATTAAGTGTCCGGATGCTTCTAGGAAAAAGGGCGGCTAGATTGAGAATCAGGGTCTTTAAAGACCAGATACATAAAATAGTTCTTTCTTGAGAAGTTTTTTTCTTTATATTTCTCCCAACCTAAAGGTTCAGCAAGTGTGAGTTTGACAAGAAAAAGCTGATAGTCAATACCAGCAATGTATTCGCATTGTTTTGCTGGCTATGGATTTAAGTTTTTGTTTTATGTGGTTGCAAGGAACAGAAACTGACCCTGTCTGTTATAAACAAAAGGAGATTTCTTATAAGGCTATTCTCTCTGTGTGTGTATGTGTATGTGTGTGTGTGTGTGTGTGTGTGTGCATGTCTTGAGATTGTGGTGGTGTTGGGGTGGGAAGTTAATGGATTCAACAAGAAGTTGGCGGGTCAGGTCTGGAAATGCCCAGGAATCACAGGGGCTCTAGAGCAACTGGCCACGAGAAGTACAACAGTCCCTAAGCAAGAACAATGAGTCTAGCCAGGCTCAGCATGGCATGCCAACTGCTCCTAAAGAAACACCCTAGCAGTTCCATGTCCTTGCACCACTCACTCAAGATTCAGAATCCCAAAGAGCATACAATTGACTCAGCAGGCAGAGAGAGAACAGAGTAGATCAAAGTGCCAACCACAGGATGCTGGACAGATAAAAAGAAAATTATATTTCATTCTCTATTGATAGTTTAAGATGGATAGTATATAGATACATTCTGAGAAGTGATTCTAGTTTGTTTTATTTCTTCTCTTTCTCTAAAGAACTAAACATTTTTATTTTACTCATTCTTTACAAAAAAAAGACTTTTAGAAAATATCAAAGAAAACTACAGAGCTGTTTTTTCTTCAGAACTGCAGTAAGAACAAATCCCTAGTGCTTGATTTTGAATTTATCTGAACCAACTAAAGCAGGCTCAGATCTACATACAGATAGATGTAATTAGGTGGATGCAGTTATGACTCCAGAATAACTAGATTTTATTTTGCATAAGTAGAACAGTGACATCTAGTGCCTAAAAAATTATGTCACTGGATCCAAAGGAAGGTAAGAATACTCATGCCTTCAAGTTGATTGAAGATGAATGAAGATCATTTATTAGTTTTACCTGCAGAGAATGGTCCCTTGCACTGTCTGTTCTTCTCTCCCATGGGTGCCGCATTAGTGACTGCAACTCCTCCGCAGCTGTTCTCCTTAGCTGTGGCCTCACCACATGCCAATATATTATTCCTCTGTTTACAATTCTTTAAGGAATTATTATATTCTATTTTCCCCTTTTTCCTACCTTTCCTATTTTCTATTATTTCCCAAAACACATGCTCCGTTTTTGTCAGATATGATTTCTTCACTTCCAAAAGCAAATCAGATTATTTCTACTTCTACATCTTGGTTTATATTCCTTTTGCCCTAAAAGTTTTTCTTACTGTCTTCTGTCAAATTTTATGTATCTTTCACATTTTATTCTTTGGATGATGTCTTTCTAAATGACTTCTTATCCAAATTTCTATGGCATTTAGAGTTTTTATAGCTCCTCATTGTTTAGTTATAAACTGTCTTGAATTCGCTGCTCTTGTCTCTCATAGCATGACTTGGTCTCATCAGTTAGATTGTGAATTCCTTGATTATAGAGAATTCCCGTATTTCTAAACATGCTTTGCAAATTTCTGAGTCATGTTAGTCAATGATTAATAATTTTTAAAATAAATCTCTTGGAATTTTGGCTTTCTAAAAATTGTAAAAAGTTGTTTTGAGTAAATTCACACAATTCTAAAAATTTTGACATTTGATTGAAAAGGGAACTACTTCCATTAAAGTAATAATTGCAATACTTTTTGACCCCTAAATTTACTTGTAATATAGATGTCAAAATGCTACCATTTACTTGAAATATTTTTGATTTCACAGGTCTAATAATTTCAATGAAAAATAATGAATGGGTTATACAATCAAAAATCTTTGCTATAATTGAAATGGGAAGATTTTTCTTCTAGACTAATCATTGTTATTAGATTAGAATTGAAAAATGTGAATTTTGTAAGGCAAGATGGCAAATTTAACTAGTGGGGATATGGAGAAAATGATTCAGTATAAAGTTAGAAACTTCAAAGTTCATGTGGCATGTTGGGAGATAAGAGACACTCCAGATATCAATGCCAAGATGAATCAAGTTTCTCAAACAACGAGTCAGGATTATTGGAACAAGGAGTGGCTGAGTAAGCAACCGAACCTGTTGTTTGGTTGGTTGGTTGGTTTCTGTTCAAGCAACTGAACAACAACTATGTCAAAGCAAAAGTTATGCTTTTTGGCAGGTATCTTAACTTTCATATGGAAATCAGAAGAAAAATCTCTGTGGAGAGAGCAGCAAGTTAATTATTTCATCAACTTTAAGCTACTTCTTGCAGCCATTTTATCCTCTTGACTCAATTCAAAAGACCTATTGTAATTATAATTCTTTGTGGCTAAAACTGCCAATTTTAACACTTAATGTCTGTCCTTAAAATTTTCTTTAATGGCCTTCTTTATGGTACAGTACTAACTTAATGGGTCTGATTTACTCCTTTGCCCAGGTTGCCTGGCTCTCTTGGATGTAGATACCACCAAATAGATGCAGATTTACATTAAATGAAAAAGCAAGTAGAATTTTCTTATCTCATCTTGAATTGTAAATCCCCATGGATGCCATGGTTATATAACAAACAACCAGGATGCCTTAGTCTTGGGCTCAGGGTACCTGGGGAGAGGAGGCAGTTAGGTGCCCCAGATGTAAAGCGTAATAAAAGGAACTGGGTGAGAGAATAAAGGTTTCTTGTCCCTCCCCCATATTTCCAAGTCAGGCCCCTTTTATCAAATAAGGGAGAACTTAGAATATAAGAAATTTATCTCAATATAATGAATATTTATTAAGTGATGATTATGAATACACACTCTGCTTGGTACTATGGAATCAATGAAATGAAAAAAAAACCTTAAAATTTATAGCAGTAACCATATTTTATCTATTGAACATTTATAATGTGTGTATATATTTTTAATGGAGAAAGAATATATCTGTATGTCTCTTTGCCTATAGTATGGCTAAAAGTTATAAACAAATAGTTATGAGGGCAATGAAGAAAGTAATTCTCACAAGTGGTTGATGGAAAGTCTCTCTTCTCTGAAATTATGTGTCTCATATATTACAAACATGTGGCACTGTGTAATTTGAAGTCTTACTTTTTGTTAGGACAATTTTGAAGAGGGCAGTGAATAGAACTGGTAAATGAGTGGGGACATATAGATAAAAAGTCATTATCTACTCCAGTGGTTAGCATTGTTTTAAAGAGTTGAACACTGATTATAATGCTTACTTTGTGTCAGGGAATAGCTTAATATATGTATATATATATGTCCATTTATTCCTCACAATCCTATAAAGAGGATGCTGGCCCCATTTTCAGGTAAGAAATGAAGATATGGAAAGGTTTGGTTAATTTCCAAAAGTTACACATTTATTAAGAGGGGGAGCCAACATTAGAATTTGGACAGTGAAGCTCCAGATTTTTATTATATAAACCCCAGAGTCTAGACTGCCTTTCAAACATGAATTTGCCCATGAGATTGCATTATGTTAGGAAGAAAGGATTAACAGGAATAGCATGTTAGGAACTTTGCGTGTATTTCTACATTCCAGCCACCATCCGTTTCCCTTTTCTCCCTTGTTGCTTCTGCCACCCTGGGTCACATCCCTGTTGGCTTATTGCAACAGCCTCCAAATTGACTTCCTTCCTTTCAATTCAGCCTTCCAATCCAATCTACATACTACTGCTAAATTCAACTTTCTTAAGCATGATTTTAGTCATTTCATTTCATGCCTCTGTTAACAACTCCTCAATTTTCACCATTTCCTACTCGATTAAGGATATCCTAAATGCAGCTAACTTTCCACAGTCTAATCTGAAACCTGTGCTGCTTGTTATGGTGCTTCCCAAAATAATGCTGCTGCTGTGTCCTAGATAGGGCACATTGATGGTCAGTGTGCCAAATTTGGACTATATTTGTTTGACTACATGTTTATTTTAAAGACAAATTTCTAACATGGTTAAGGGATAGTCCACTTAAAAATCCAGATTTTTATCCTTCATGTAAAATTGTATGATCAGGGTTGAGTCTGGAGCAAATATCATCTAAAGTCCATGCTGTCAATTAACCCTGCTCATTTTGCCTTCAACAGATGTACTCACCCTCTCCTTTGAACCCTTACTTAACTTACTAGTTTCTTCCTTATAGTATTTACCACAGCCTATCTTTAGTTACTTGTTTATCCTACTACAGGATTGTAACCTATTTTGGGAATAGAGGATATATTATATGTCTTAATGTTTCCCTTACAGCACCAAGAATACCCAAATATACTCATAAAAGTAATATATACTTATTGAATATTACTGACTCTCTGGGCTCCAGGTAGACTCCATTTTCAATTTTTGATTAATCTCATTCCATATCCCATGTTTAGCAAAACTCCAGAACTTCTGAACATTGGTACCTCGGATTCACTTTGCAGTTTGTAATTATGGATTGTGGACTTCAGAGCAAGAGATAAATTACTCTAGTCACTGTCCTACTTTCTCTGTGCCCCCAAAGAAATGGTTCAGTGAGTGCCACCTACATGGTGGATTATTTATATTATCATCATGGTCTAATGTGGTAATAAAAGAAATATTTTTATAGGGAAAATTAAAGAAGGTTTAGAGAGAAAACTTATATTTATAGGAAGGACCTTCATGAGACAAATATGAAACACATGGGGTTTGTCAGTACCTAGTCTACTGTTTGACAAATACAATAACCATTTAAAATATATAAAATGATATAAAAGGTAGTAGCTACATGGTAAAAATAGATTTAAAATCTTGGGAAGAATACTAAAGCCTTTTTTATTCAGTGAAATTTGAAGACATTAAAATGAAATATTCGCACTGGGATTTTGAAATGGATAAGAAAAGAAGCTATTTCTTTATTTTAAGAGGCACAATATAACAAGGAAATATTACCCTACACTTGCTATCTGCTCATGAAACTTAAATCTATTTCATGGGGATTTAGGAGAGAAGAGTGAAAGTAACTTCCAGCAATGTGCAGGTATAGGCAAGAGATAGGAATGAAAACAGGTCAGGAAACACATTGCCCTTACAAGATGTGTCTCTGAAACTAAGTTAATTAATGACTTTTGCATATTTGCTCCTTTCACTAGTGGATCCTTCCTCCCTGCCTCCTTCTCTTTCTTAATCCTTTCCTTCCTTCCTTCCTTTCTTCCTTCCTCACCTTTCTTCTTCCTCCATCTCTCTCCCTCCCTAATTTATTTCCAAGTAAACTACAAGGAAGAGAGAAATCCTAAAGAAAATTACAAAGTGTATTCAACCTAACATTATATAATATATAGGGTTTTTAGTTTGCATTTTTTTAAAAGGGCCCATTGCTAGAAGCAATTATTGCTGGCACTTCTTGTTCTCTTATGGTTAAAAATGAAACACGAAATCTTAATGGTTCAAGTTTTAGAAAAACACTCTTTCATCTCTCCTCCTGTTTTTCTAAAGTCTCCGTGTTAAATAGCTGCTGGGGAGAAATGTGCTAAAAGGCCTTCTCACAATTATAATAGATACACATTTCCAAATCTATATTTTCCTGTTCAAGGATACATTTCTACAAATCCATGCACATATAGCTTTAGGAATGCCTGATAAATGGCAATCCATTTAAGAATTTGGCTCGCTATATCATGAGTATGGCGATATTTATAGACTAAACAATATGACATTTTATTCAATAATGGTTCATAAGTGTTACTCATTCCAACTAGATTTACGTTTATAAGCCCATGTCATGATGAAGACTCAATAAAAGTAGATTTTCTGGTACAGCCAGGAGTGAAGAGCATATAGCAGTTGTCCAGTGATAAGAATTACAGATTTTTAAAGATCCACAAAGGATTTTTAAAGATCCACAAAGGATTTTAGATATCATCTTTGTCCTTTCATATTATAGATGAAGATGACTGGTCTTGCTGAATAATTGTTCTCTAAACAAGAATCTTATTTCAATTGCCTTTTTTCATTTAAATACTAATATCAAAATTGAGAAATGGCACATTTGTTTAATCCACATAACAGATTGTTATGCCAAAGGGTTGTTATGATTTACTGATGGACAGTCTTTCTTGGCACATGTCATATGGAATATTACTGGAAAATTGTTTCTTATGGATCAAATAGTAATCATTACTGAGGCGCTCTCTTTGGTTTCCATGTATAACTTCCAGTGACAATGATCCAGACAAGAGTTACTTCATTATTTACTGTAAGACATATTTTCTATACAAGCTATAAAAAAATCTTGCCTCTGTCAATTTGGAGATTCAGATTCAATATTCAGAAAGATATATTTGGTTCCAACTTACAAAAAAAGTGTCAGGATAGCTTTTTAGCTATCAAAGTGATTTCCTTATAGAATTAAATTGACTTCATGTAACAAATTTTTCTAGAAATGAAATTTTAATTTATAAAAAATGGAATAGCATTTTCCATTTCCCATAAATCTAAAAAAAATCTACATTTAGAATATTTAATTTATTTTCTTCTCTCTTACTACTGCTACATTTGGTTTCTCAATAAACCTAAAATATAAAATAGAGGTGAGGAAAAACAAAGGAGGTCATACTTTGGGTCTGGAAATGCAAAGTTGGAAACAAATCAATATTTCTCATTACAATGAAATCTAAATTAGAAATGATATATGTATAATGAGAATAGAGCCTATACATCTACTTTAGAAAAACAAGGGGAAGATTTCATTTCTAATGATGATAAAATTTGCTATAAAACATTATGAAAGTGTAAAAATACAAATAGAAGTTATCTATAATTAATGTGAAAAACATTGACAGAATGAATATTTTCACCAAGGCCATCATCACTAGCAGTTATTAATTGTATAAATAAAGCTGTACATAAGGTGGTTTGTCTTACAGTCTTGCACCTCAGTTGGAAAGAGAAAGCTTAGATAGAAATAATATAATAAATAATGATTTCTAAGTTACACAAATTATTCTGTAGTCATTCTTTTCTAAACTACATATCACTCCAACCAAAATCATTTTTCCTTCATCTAACAATATGAAAATGTCAGTTGATTTGTTTTCCTGAAGACCCTGTTTCCTGCATATTGGTGGCCAGCTGAGATAAATTTTTTTCATCTCTCTTTCAAAATTTAGCTTATTTTACAGTGTGTTGGAAGATGTTAAATAATTTCAGAAAAACAGCTTATTTTTCAAAAGAAGAAATTACATACCAAAATACACATACTAAATCGGTTGATCACAAGGCAGGAAATGCAATGTTTTATGCATCTGAATTCTTGACTATTTAGCTGTGCCCAATTTTTCTGAGCAGTTGTCCTACCCTTGACAAACTATAAATGCAGCAGGGATATTTGAGACAACTGTATAGTGCAAGCATACCTCTTTTTATTGTGCCTTAAAGATATTGCACTTTTTACAAATTAAAGGCTTGTGGCAACCCCTCAAATGACTGGTGCCATTTGTCACACAATTCTACTGATGCCATTTTTCTGACAGCATGTGCTCTCTTAGTATCTCTATGTCACATTTTGGTAATTCTCATGAAATTTCAAAGTTTTTCATTACTATCATATTTGTCATGGTAATCTGTAATCAATGATCTTTGATGTCATTATTGTAATTGTTTTGGTGTCCCACAAACCACACATATGTAAGATGGTGAAGTTAATCAATAAATGCGTGTGTTCTGACTGTTCCGCTGACCAGCTGTTCCCCCATCTCTCTCCCTCTCCTCAAGCCTCCCTATCCCCTGAGACACAACAATATTGAATTACATCAATTAATAATCCTATAATGACCTCTAAGTGTTCATGTGAAAGGAAGAATTGCATGTCTCTCACTCTCAATCAAAAGCTAGAGATGATTAAGTTGGTTGAGAAAGGCATGTCAAAAGCCAAGAGAGGCCAAAAGCTAGGCCTCTTGTACCAAACAGCTAGCCAAGTTGTAAATGCAAAAGAAAAGTTCTTGAAGGAAATTAAAAGTACTACTCCAGTGAATACACAAATAATAAGAAAGTGAAATAGTGTTATTCCTACTATACAGGAAGTTTTAGTGATCTGGATAGAAGATCAAACCAACCACAACATTTCCTTAAGCCAAAGCATAATCCAGAGCAAGGTCCTTACTCTCTTCAATTCTATGAAGTTTAAGAGAGGTAAGGAAGCTATAGAAGAAAAGTTGAAAGCTAGCAGAGGTTGGTTCATGAGGTTGAAGGAAGGAAGCCATCTCTGTAACGAAAAAGTGCAAGATGAAGGAACAAGTGCTGGTGTAGAAGCTGTAGCAAATTATCCAGAATATCTAGCTAAGATTATTGATTAAGGTGGCTACATGAAACAACAGATTTTCAATGCAGACAAAACAACCTTCTATTGGGAGAAGATGCCATATAGGTATTTTCATAGCTAGAGAGAAGTCAATTATTGGTTTCAAAGGACAGGCTAACTCTCTTGTTAGGGATCACGCAGTATTTTCAATTGTCAAGTCTTATTATTTAAGAATTACATTTTTTGAGGCTAGAGCTGCCATAGTGATTTCTCTGGTGGATCTGGGCAAAGTAAATTGAAAGTCTTCTGGAAAGGATTCACTATTCTAGATGCCATCAGGATCACTCAGGATTCATGGAAGGAGTTCAAAATATCAGCAGTATAGGAGTTTGGAAGAAGTCGATTCCAACCCTCATGGAAGACTTTGAGAGGTTTAAGACATCAGTGGAGGAAGGAATTGCAGATGTCATGCACATAGCAAGAGAACTAGATTTAGATGTGGAGACTGACAATGTGAGAAAATCCTGACTAACCAGTATAAATTAAACAACCAAAAAACAGACAAATAAAAACCATTGGCTAGTTTATTTGCTAAAAGTGAATGGGCAAGACATCCTATGTTTTAAGATTGGCAGGCATTAACAGCTTTTGTGGATAATAAATAACCAGGATTATGGATAATAATTCTGTGTATATATACATTGATAAAACAGTGTGAAGCCAATTAACTTTAGAGCTCATCTCATAAATCCATACTAGCATCTGTTTTACCCCTCCTCACAGAGTTGTGTGCCAACCTTTACTCCCAAATTACCCATGTAGACTAGACCTATGATTGCAATGCAATTTGACTGATGAGAATCAAGATAATTCCAAAAAAAGAAAAAACTCATAACTCCTAACTCGGTTTTATCTGTACAAGAGTAGATAAAGTTGCACATCAAATATAATTTCTTTCTTTTCTTTCCAGATTTTCTCAGCTAATTTTTTAAGTAGGCTAAAATGATACTTTCTTCATTTATAATGGCATCTAATTTTAAAAACATATTTTCTTGCTGTGAAATTGCATTTGTTGACTTTTCCATTCTTTAGTGACAAAATTCTTATTTATAAAAGTAGAGTTAACAAAAAAATAGCAATATGAATATCGTCAATTATTTTACTTCATACTTTAAAGCATTGAGTATAATGTATTCAGTGAATAATATAATCTGAAAAACAGTTGTATTTGAAGAAGCAATAAAGTACAAGAAATAGAAAGAACTTTTTTCCTAGAGATCTATAGTTTTTTCCTAACATATCATGTCATGTCATATAAGATCATATCATATATCCAATTCTATCAGTTAATCCCCAGAGAAAGGCATGCAGTTATATACACACCATATCCTATATTAAGTAATCATCTATTAAATGGACAATAAAGGTGACAACATTGAGCTAACTGCTGATCAGATGATTGCATTCTATTTCTTTGCAAATCACAGAAGTAGAATTGGAAAAATGAAATAAATTATTTTTAATGGGTACTTATATGATATGCATTATTATAAATATTTTCTTGATCTTGATAATATTCTTTTTAAGTGGCAATGATTATCATCCTCAGCCAGGTGGTAGGTAGTAAAGATGAGATCTGAACCTTTACAACTGTGTACCAGAATCTGTACTCTTAATCCCTACACTATGCTGCCTTTATGGAACATTAGCCTAAAGGGAATTCAGTGGCTTCTAAAATTTATAGCAATATTTATAGGAGCATTAACAACTCTCTAGTGATAAACACCAAATTGTTTAGAATGATTATTTGGGAGTGGTGCCAGAGAAGGTTATGGAGAACTTTAGCTTTCTCAGAATAATTGCTTTCTTTCACTGGCAAAGGATTTTTTAATAAGCAATATAATATCCTGAGACTTCCTAGAGGCCATTTATGAATCTAGGTAAACATCCTCTGTCACACCATCCCAAATGAACCTTGTGACAAGATTTTCAAGTCATCACTAGTAGGTGCCCCAAAAGTGATTTTATTTTGACAAATAGAATCCCCAAAGAATACCACCATCTTTTTTGCAGTATTCATGTTTTTCTTTCTATGAAAGAAACAGAAATACTAATGTGGAGAAATATCATGAATAATTTCTACTAGATGCAAAATAGATGTAGTGCAATATTGCCTATTAAGATGTAAAGAATAATGTTATTTAGGGGACATCCTTTTTGAAGATTATGCACCAAAATTCTCACCTTTACTAACATTGAATGCTTAATTTAAGAAATCTCAAATCAACTAAAATACACTTTTGAACCAAGGACATCTATTTTTTTTCGAAAATAAAAATAATCTGAAGTCCTCAGAGAATATTACCTTTTGAAAAGGAAAGAAATTTATAAATCATAGAATTTTTGAGCTGAGAGAAACTTTAGAAGTCGAAGTCCTACTATAAACGATATCTGTTGTTTTTTACTGCCCAAACTCAATTTTTTCCTTTGCTAATAATACTCTGGTTTTCTTTGGCATTTTCCTGCTCCTCACTCTCAGTCCTTTTGATTTCCATGGGACTAAACATGCTCCCAACCCCTTGTTTTGAGATGTAACCTAGCAATGGTTAAGCAAAATATTTCTCCTGGAAATAATGATTGATTCAGGCCACATGACATATCAAGCCAAACAAATTCAATTTCAGAACTGAAATTTTTGGGAAAATGAAGCTCTATCTCAACTGGAGTAGCTGCAAAGATTGGACATTAGCCTCATATGATTGCTGTCTGTCTTAACAACCTAAGTTTAAGACAGTTTACCTAAATGAAGCCAACACTTTGCAAAGCACTGCCAGGAAGTGGAAAGAAACTAAGTCTGGATGAAGTTGTTTGAGCCCCTTAATAGTACTCTGTGAACTCTACCCATGAATACCACTGAAAACAAGAATAAGTTCTATGAAAGTTATTCTTGTGCAATTTGGATCTGATATCTAATTAACTATAGGAACATTGTATCTCCTTAAGAAATCAATGCTATTTGTATCATCAATGTATTTTAGAAATTTTATGATATTGAACATAGATTTGCTTCCCTTTATTGGATCCTGTTTCTGCTTCTTCCTGATAAACAAAAAGTATAAATTCTCTTTTATCAAAAACATATGTATCTATCATATAGCCCATCAAAAACATACAATATGTATCATCTAAGTCTTTTATTTTATAGGTAAAACAGCTACAATTAAGGAGATTATAGAGAAATATATCTTTAAGTCTTTTATCATCCAAGAAAAACTGTGCTATTTGTATCTTTTTATAGAAACAACATCTTCGCCAGTCATCACATCAATAATCCAGTTTTAAAGACAGAAAAAATAATGCTAATTAGCCAGAGTTAAACAGTGAGTTTGTTAGAAACATGGGACCCAGCATTATAATTACGGTTGAGCAAATGTGATTTGAAAGATGAAAATTCCCACCTACTCAATATCTATCTCCTTAAAGTCATATCAATTACAGTCAAGGGATAAGTGACTATCCCCCGAAGGATCTAGCTAAAATTAAATTATTTAATCTAAGGGAAATATATAATTTCCCATTAAATCATTAAGTGTAATTAATTTATCATCAAGAGTAGGAGGAAAGGCAATAGAAGACAGGGAAGTTTATGAGGAGAGAGGGGTGTAGAGAGTAGTTTCACACAAGAGATAATGGCCTACAGGGAGTTTAGATGGAAAATGATGTGGGGACCCTTGTTTAGATATCAGGGTATAGGTGATGATGGCACTACCAAGGCCATAAACCGGACACTCATTTCTTTTTAGTGGAGGAGACATGGTTTATCCCCACATATGTGTGTGTGTGTGTGTGTTTGTATACGCATGCACGTACATATGGCTGTAAATGTATATGTATAATCATTTCGCTTAAAGTCCTGGTCACTCTAAAAGAGTGCTGGTAATGAATTAGTGACAATCTAGATCTAATTGTTATTGGTAACCTCTGAGTCAACATAAGCCTATAAAGAATACTTAAAAGTATCTGCCTTCTGCTAAATTAATAAAAGCAATTCTAACTTAAATTTTTTCAGATGCAATTGTGCAATATTGGATGTTTTGTTAATAGTAGCATAAAAGCAGCATATTAAAGATGTCTATGTATAATATTAATTTTCTATTGCTACTATAACAAATTAACACAAGCATAGCGGCTCAAACAATGCTTCTTCTCTCTCTCTCTCTTTCAAGCCAGCAATTGCAGATCGAGTTCTCTTCCTGACCTTTCTTCTGCTTTTAAGGATTCAGTAATTGGATTGGACTCGCACAGATAATTCAGAATAATCTCCCAATCTCCAGGTCAGTTGATTGGTAACATTAATTATAGATGTAGCCTTAATTCCCTTTTGCCACATAAGAGAACATATTCACAGGTTGCAGGGGTTAGGGTGTAGATATCTTTGGGGAGCCAATATTCTGCTTATCACGGTCTATTGTATAGGATAGTGAATTCCTAAAAAAACTTCATGTTCTGTAAAGTCATGCATTAAAAGTAGCACAGCATGTAGAAAAAAGGTATAACTGAAACAGGCAACCCCAAACCTATGTAATTCAGTGACCAGAATATAAAAATCCCCCCAAAACCCACTTTCAATGACATTGAATTTTTCATAAATACACACTACATTAAATATAGGACTTTAAAAGTCAAGATAGGGAAATATATATTTTGATGGAAGTAAGTGTTAGGAATGAGTGAAGTTGCTGAGTTATGAAGGCAAAGCAAAAATGTATAAAAGTCAAGGAAAACCACGTAATAAGCAATTCTAATAGTCATATAGCATGTGGCCCAAGTGAACCAAGAAGAATTTTGTGTGAAACGGCATGCCTAGAATACATCACTGCTGCTTTCTATACTCAGCTGTATTGTCTATTTTGTGTTTTGTTATTGTTACTTGTAGGTAAAACCATTAATGGGCTGAAAAAGTCATATAAGAATCAAAGGGATTTCTGTGCTGTAAATCTGCACAATCTCCCCTACTTCTTAACTGCATTTGTGTGGATTCTCTAATTATATTATTAATATCAAAAGTAAATTGTGTTTCAGTGTTTTAATTTAAAGCAAAGCCAGCTTGGAGTTATATAGAAAGTTAAGGTTATCTAAAAGTCCCAAGATATTGTTAACTTACTACCATTGACAATAACTCAGTCATTATGGGCTGAACATATTTCATGGAAAGGGATAACTAAGCTTTCAGTATTATCTTATGCATACTCCAAGAAGAAATAACATCATGAAGTCCTTGCAGAATCTTAAATAATCAAGGATACCAAGAACTCACAGTAGCAAGGAATTGGGAATGTACTCCCTCTAAAATAAGCAGAATATGACTTAAGAAATCAAGTCACCTGAAACTACAGGCCTCATCAAACAAAAAGTTTGATGCAAACTTTTTGGCTTAATAAAGCAAGACTTCAAGGCTTAATAAAGGTGGAGAAAGCAAAAGCCAAGAAGTACTGTCATGTTGAAGAAAAAGTATACTGAGAACTTCAGGGAGATGCAGATTATAAGAGTCAAAACCTGGAAGGGTAGATCAAGAGAGAACTTCCAGTGGGTTGTATTTGTGCTTCATTGTTAGTCAGGTGGCTAGAGGAGCACCTTATTGATTGGGAATTAGCATGAAACTATTAGCGTATACCTCAATTCCACCTCTATTTTTAATAAATAATTTCCCTGGCATATTTATTAATGCATCAGATATATTCAGTGTCCCTTTCTTGTGCCAGGTACAGTGCTAAGTACTAAGGATATAATGGTGAACATAAGAGGTAGATTCTGCCCTCACACATGCAGTAGGTGGTATGGATATTAAGAAATTATCACACAGAAGAATTAAAAACCGTGACAAATGCTATGAAAGAAAAGGAATGATGCTAGAAGAACATATAAGAAGGACACATGATTTAGTAGGAAGCATGGGATTGGATATTTGAGCTTATGTTTAAATAATGACCATAAAGCAGTGGGCCCGGGGAATCTGAGTGACTTTTCTGGTGCTCACTGCAATGGCAACAGTAGCATAATATTTTATATCCAAACTGAAGTTGAAACAACTTCATTGGCCCTTTCATTTCATTTGCTTTAATAGATCAAGGCAGACAATTACTCTTTGAAAAGTGGATGGCATCCAAGCACAATTCTAAAAACAGACACACAAATACATTAAAACACCTACTACTGAGTCATTTTACTTAAAAACTCCAGTATTTCTCTTTTTTGTGCAATTATTTTGATATATTGTATGTCCACTAGGGGACAGTGCTGCTCTTTCTTGGAAAGTAGTTAGCTTTGGCAAGCCCAGAGCTTCCAAATTAGATGTTGGGGGCAGGGGAAGAAGGAATAGCTTTCTCTGGTTTGGAAATGAAAAGACAAACAATAGAGACTTTTAAGATAAAAGAAAATAGGATTATATATCATTTCTAAGGCCAGCATTACGAAAAGATTTATTAACTGTTTGTTTTTAATCACTCTTAATAAAAAGGCTACACAGAAATACAAATTAACAATACCTGACGAAGGAGTTACTCTTAACTGTGTGCCACACTATAAATTTAATTTAAAATCTGTATTGTTTAAAATCTATGTCTCTAAAAATGTTTGAGACTTATTTTTTCCTCAGAAAGATCTGTAGATATTGCATTTACTATGCTGTCTACCACATAAAATGAATTTGTATAAAGGGTTTACTAATCGTTAATCTATTTTATCATTGTTATATCAAAAGCAGTAATAGTTAAGAACTAATCTTATTACCCAGACTGACTTTATTTTCATTAATGAAAATTAATACTGTAGAAAACCTAGCCTGATTTTTATAAAGTAAAAACAAGAAACAACTACAAATCTGCTCTCTGAACAATTAATAGATATAATACTTGGCTGTTCTTTCAGTGGCTTTAATTAGTCTTAATAATTATGCATGCATCTAAGCAAAAACGTAATTTAGTAAATTCTATAAGCACTTTTATTTTATTTTTATGACATGTGCTACTACATATATTTGTGTTTTAGCTGGTCAGCTTAACATATGAAGTTCTAAAAATATTTCATTGGGTATAAAAGTGAAAATATTCCCTTCCTGCATTTCTTATTCAAGTCTTCTCACAGCATTTGGTATATAATTTGTTTGTGTTATTCTTCCTTTACCTATATTATTTTTATATCTTAATAGTACTTGAGTATTTGCAAAAGAAATATATGTACAATTATTTTTAGAGTTGATTTTAATTTTTTTTTTGTCATGAAAATTTATAATACAATTTTTAGGTCATAGAAATTATTTGGTAAATAATATACCTAAAAAATTTTTTTTTAATTTTTAAAAAATTTAAAAAAACAACAAAATTTTAGTGACTTTAAATAATCCCTTCTTGGTTGTATATATTAGGAACGCCAGCATCCACACTAAGCAATGGGGCTAATACTTCCTTAGTTTCTTCCCTCAGATAAAATGTAAGTTTTCTTTTTTTGTGAAGGTTGTTAGAACAGACCTTGAAGAAGGCAATAGTTACTGTAGGTTCAGTTCTGTAGTACTTCCATACAGGAAACTTTCAGTAAAAATACTTGCATGGATCTTTATGCAAAATGCTGCTTCGAATATAGGAATGGCATATAAGTGCTTAAATGATTGCAATACTAGAAATAAGTACCATATGCTGGTGATAAAACATAGAAAGTTTATTGCTGCCCTTCCACCATGGCTTGGCTCTGTTTTTCCTTTCACATTGACCTTATGATTATAGCCAAGAAGGATCCAAACATATAATTTAAAATTACCTTCAGTTGATTTGATCAATAAAATGTATTTAATTGTGTAACACTGACATACTCTGGAATGTGTGGGGTTCTGATGGCAAATTTTCTACTTCCATAAATGTCTATAGTGAGAAGTATTATGCACCAGGGTGATGTCTGTCTCTTGCTATTACACACACATATATACTTCTAAAAATACTTTCAATTTTCTGGGGCTCCAAAGGGGCACCGAGCATTCTCTTCTCTAAAGTTAAAACATGTTCCAACTAGTAAAAGGCTAAATGAATATGCAGTAAAATGAATTATATAAAAGATGAATTTGTCCATCATATTTGCAAAGCTAAAAAAACCCGAAAAAATAAAGGATGACTGAAATTGGATTTTCAATTCCTGGCTGTCTAGAAGGATGAAGTTTAAGGAAAAAAATAAATAAAAGATAGCTTTTAGTTGTAGAGACTTAAAACAAGAACCCAACAGCAGTTGGCATAAGAAAAATTAGCTTCCATGAGAATGCGAATTGAAATAAAATTATGAAGCTCACTTATAATAGCCTTTCAAATTAGAATATGCCAGAAAAAAGAAAGGAGGATGAAGTTTATTTCCATATGATCCCTACAAGGGCTTCTTAGTAAGTTGTTTTGGCCCCTTCAGGAAAATACACTCTATACTAATGCAACAGTAAATATTTCTTATACATTCTTTGTTTTGTTTTTAAGATTATAACCATCTTCACTACTTCTGTAAATCTCAGTTTCACATTAACATTTACTGGATGTCTTCACATCCAGAAGACACTTTGTGATCAGGAGTAGAAATAGTGAGTAAAATAAAGCTCATCAAAAAGCCAGATTTGTCTGCTTTTAAGTTTGGCTAAACTGCAGTCATTTACATTATTTTCAGATGGACGGTATCTAGTCATTTTAAATATATTCAACTCATATTAACCAACAAGTGACTAAGTTATTTCATGGTATAATACAGGCTTGTTATTCACGTTTGGGGGCTTTAGAACAGTGCAGGGCATTTACTTTTGTATACAAGCAGTTTGTAGAGAATGTGTCATGTCTATTGTAGATAAATGCATGGTAAACTTGGGCCTTGAGAAAGTCCAATACAAGAAATTTTTAATTATAGTAGACTTGCTAATAACACAAAGGAGGAATATAAAATTCTTTGACCCTATTTAAGTGAAACTCTTATGTTTCTTATGGCATTTTTTTCTTGTATAATCTTTTAAATTACACCCAAAGAAAGGTCTTTTTCTTTTTCTTTTTTTCCTTCGTTCAGCCTTGGATGGACTGCTAAAGTTGAACCAGTTACACTTATTTATGTAACTAATGTAACATAAGTTCTTCTAGAATATCTTATCAATAGTTATTAATTAAATCTGATTACCTTTACTCAATGTGCTTAACTCTTGTCCCTAATACCTTATCTTGCAGTGCTTATGGGCTTAACACTGATATCCTGAGCTCTGCTCTTTCACGTTTGTTTGAGCCTGCTGATTGTTCACATCTGGTATTGCTATTTGATTGATCTTAGGGCATTTCACTCTTCAAATCTCAATTTGTTCTTTCCTTTCTTTAATAGTCTCTAGTTTTCTTGATTGTTGCCCTAGAGTTATTTTATTTCTCCTTTAATATTTAGTAAGCATTTCTTGTAGGTTATTCAGAATTTTTCATTATAGTTCAGCCATCCTTATCCTTTATAAAACTTTCAAATCTTTGAGTAAGTGCTTAAAAATAGTTAAAATGATGTGATTAGGTAAACTCTCAGAAATGCATAGAATTCTTATAAATATTATACTTTTTAGGCATTTTCAAAAATGCAATATAAATACACGTGTTTGGTATTACATGTAGAAATTCTAAATTAAGCTACAAGAGGGCTAAGTAAATGCATGCTCAGAAATGCAATTTATATACCCTGTCGCTATGCTCCTGATGCCTGTCTTTATCAACATTTATAAATTAACAATTGTGATTTTCACACAATTTCAGGTGTGACTAGAGTAATTTTTACACTGTGAATTTTCAGTGAGTTTTCTCTGGAAAAATTCTGGTGGCTACACCTTGAGGTAAATATTCTTAAATTTTTTTTACAGAGAAATGATGACTTCATTTTCCCAAGTCACTCACACTTAAAACTTTAATGTCATTCTTAACTCTTTTTATTGGTTATCCTCTCCTTCAGTCACTAAATCCTGTAAATTCTTCCTTGAAAAATGACCTTGGTCTCCAATTGAAATCGTCATGTAGTCATATCCAAATTCCTAGACCACATGCTCCTCCCTCCTTGGTTGGACATTCAACACATTCCACAATCTGGCTCACATCGCTTTTCCAGTTTAAGGCCTGTTGGCCTCCTATTTAAATTGTTTACACCATTCCTCTGGTCTACTTGTCATCATCTCATCACATACATTTCCAAAGCTGCATCCTTTCCTGCCTACAATCTCTGTCCCCTTTCCCTTCTTTTCAAAGGCCTCTTGAAATAGTTGTCGAATAACCTGACTCACAAACATCTCGTCATTGGCCACCTTATTATTATTTATCTTTGTATGTGTCAGATTTGCCTTTTCAACTAAGTTACAGGAATGAAATAGATTTATCCCATTTCTGTATCCCCAATTTATAGAACAATATCTTTTATTTAGTAAATATTTATATTGATTACTTTAACTCTTCTCTACAAGGTGCCTAAATAATGATTATATATTCATCATTATGTCATCATGTCTCAGTGAAATGTTATTAAATTTTCATGGGTATTGCTGTTATTATAGCAATATTATTTTCCTCCATGGAACATTGCCATCACCTGGCCCTTTGAGTGTAAGGACAATAATAACACAAATTTAATTAAAAAATGTTATGTACTCCCTAACCAAGTGGATTCCCTTTTCATCAATAAGACAAAAGCTCTATTGAATGTGTTATTGCACTGATAAAGTAATTTTGAAATTAGATTATGATGCAAATGAGTTGGCTAGGTTTTATTTTTATTCTTAGTAGGAGGATGAGACCAGATTTGTGATTTTGATGGATTTCTAGTTAAAATGGACTATTTCTGCCTTGTATATGTATGCTCTAAAAAAATACAAGCTGACCATTAATAAGCTCAGTGTTGACTACAGTGTTCTTCTGTGTGGTGGAACACTAATGTATTTAATATCACAGATGAAGTAGGGAAAAAAGCTTTGAAATTTACATATTTTACAAATAGTAGCAGTAGTCATTCTTACTGATATTACAAAATTCATCTTTCATTTTGTATTAGATATTTTTAATAAAGAGCAACACAAAGAAGAAAGGAGTCAGTCAAATGGACATAAAGACAAGAGTACAGGCAGATATTTCTTTCAAAATTATGTTTGGTTTAAAGAAACACAATATATTTATTTTATATGTTGTATCATTTTTGCCATTTTCCTTCAAGAGCAAAAATATATATGTAAGTTGAAAACTGAAGACATTATACTTTCCATAGCCTCTCTACAGTAATTCCTTTAAAACAGAGAGAGAAGGAGAAAGAGAAAGAGAGTTATTATCAAACCAAAGTAGATTTACCACAAATTCATTTTCAACTATCTACCAGGTCAGAGTATCCAAACAGCTTTTGTTTTTACTTCTATTTTAAGTTGTTTATTGGAAATTTTGTACATCATTTTAAAAAGAAGGAATTGTAGCATTTTTATTTTAAAGATTCACATGATAATATTTAAATTATCAAGTGTGTGGCACAAGACAATAACCTCAACTATTTTTAAGATTGCTGGATAGTCTTTGAATTTGGCATTCTTCTTTATAGTCATAAATAATTTGCATGCATGCAAAACATAATATTAGGCTATAACAACAAATAAAACATGATTTGTCTAGAGCTATGTATGTATAGATGAAAATATCTCATGGCTTCTGCATGTCAGTTTAGCACATTTGTTTTGGGAAATTTTTATAAATTGCTTTAGTTTGGATTAAATTACATAATAACACACATGTGAGAAAAAATACTTCATAAAATATATTGAGTAGGTGGAAATTATGTGCCAGGTTTCAGACCTTAAATATTTTTATAATAATATCATAATATCATACTTTTGAATATATCATACCAATAATCCTGGCTATTTCTAAATTATTCAAGTAGGCACAGATTTAAATATAAACAAGTATAAATTCATAGTTCATAAAAAATTACGTATTAAAGCACACCTTATGTACTAAATTGATAAAATGATGACAAACATCTTTCAAGTTATATACCATGTGAGTATAATTATCAGTTAGAATAAAATTGTGAGAAAAACAGAAAACACAAAAAGAAAGACATATAAAGATTTCAAACTAATGCCAAAATATTCCTTGGTTTACAAGACAGGCCTGTAGTGAAGTTTATCTTTGAGACTCAACTCCTTGACAAGCCCTTGTCTTAAGAATCTTTTAAACTTGAGGGCAGAATATAACACCTAGACTAGAGTGCATTTGTTGGATTCAGTTGAACTCACAGCAGCAGAGTTTGCAATAGTTGGTGAATCACATGAAATAGAAATACATGACCCATTTCTGCTAGTAAAAGAGCTAGAAATGCCAGTTCTACTCTTTTTGGGGCCATCTTAACAAACATGGGATGAATTTGATTAGTTACATTAATTCCATCTGATATTCCTATGCATATATTAAAAAATTATTTTCATTTTATCTAAAATACAGATTTGGGGAGTACAAGAATTGCTTTTTATTTATTTTTGTATCAACCCAAGTGCCTAGTAGAGTGAGCATCACAAGTTGTAGTAATTAAATAAATGTCTGTTGAACTGGTATTTTATCAAATCCTCTGAATACAGATCAAAAACATTTTCTGGAACATGATTTTCACATTTTTTAGCAAAGAATTATATACAAACATACATATATAAGTATAACTATATACACATACACATTCTTTTATATGTATGTGTGTGTATATATATGTAGATGCTATAAATAGACATGAAAACATGTTTCAGAATTAGTGTCATTCTTCCAACATTGGGAGTTAAATTTTAGTTTGAAACATAAATTGAAATTATGTATTTTATGTGTTTTTCATAAAAATTGCCATTATAATTTTTATTTATTTAAATATAATTTTGAAAAAGGAAAGGCTGGGAATTCAAGTAAACAATCCATTTCATGGTGCCACATCAAGTGTCCTTCCAATCATGTGTTTTTTAAATGTATTGAGTGTCGGAAGATACTCTGAATAGATCTCTTGAAAGCTTTTGTTATTTAGCAAGTATACAGTAAACACAATAGATTTTTAACTTTATCTTGACCCTTGAAGGCTGGGCTTGGTCCTGTCCCATTTGATTCGTTCTTTTATTCATTATCTAGAGAGAGAGTAGGGAAATATTTATCAAATATGCAAATGATTTTAACCTAACTGAGTTACGTTATATTTTTGGGGGGGAGGAGCAAAATTCAGAAAATGGCCTTCATAAATCATCTCACAAAAGTTATATGGTGCACAATAGAAACTAGTGTACAAAAAGAAATTATAAAAGGGAAATGCTCTTCTACTTCCTTGTCTTCCATCCTCCCTTCACCCAAGTTGACTTCTGGGCCTCATTATACTACTGAAGTTACTTTCAGGATTACTCCTTTATTGACTCATTGTTGCCAGGTATATAAGTTTTCAATGGCAGTCCTAAAAAAATTGCCTCAATCTTAGTGGCTTAAAACAATACAAATTTATTACCTCACAGATTTGTGGTTCGGAAGTCTAGGCACAGCACAACTCAGCTGGGTCCTCTGCTGAAATCAAGGAGTTAGCTGGGCTGGGCTCTTATCTGGAAGTTCTAGAGAAGATTCTTCTTCCAACTTCATTCAGGTCATTGGAATAATTCAGTTCCTTGTTGTTGTAGGACCAAGGTCCCCTATTTTTTTGACATGTGTCTCCTTTCATCTCAAGCCAACAAAAGTACAGTACATATAATCCTTTGCTTGGAATTTCTGCTGCTCTTTCTGTTACCAGTTGAAGAAAGATCCCTACTTCTCAGGTATAATATGATTAGATTAAGCCTACTCGAATAATCCAGGTTAATATCCCTATCATAAGGTCATTTTTATTAATAACCTCATTATATTCCTATGTAACCTAACAAATTCATGGGAATAACATGAGGGGTTGAAATTTATGGGGACCAAATTCTGCCTATACCACCAGATCTAATTGCTGCTTTTAAGGCTTCATCTTCACTGACCTCTCTGCAACATTTGACACTAAATTATTCCTTCATTGAAGCTCTGCTTCCTTGGATTAAAAAGTCTTATTTATTTATTTTTATTTTAGTGGTATGAACACTTACCATAAACTCTATCCTCTTAGCAGATTTTTAAGTGTATAATACAGTATTGTTAACTGTAGACACAGTGTTGCATGGCAGATCTCTAGAATTTACTCATCTGGCATAACTGAGACTTCATGCCTGTTAATTAGCAACTCATTTCTCCCTCCCTGGAGCCTCTGGTAACCACCATTCTTCTGTCTGCTTTTATGAATTTCACTATTTACATACCTCACATAAGTGTAATCATCCATAAGCATTAACAGTAATAAGACTAATACTAACAACAAATGAATGACTAGCATATTATTAACGCAGTTTTTGAAAGAGAGTCCAATAACAAAAGCATTAATATCATAATGTGTGAAAATATGATTAATGAGTAATAAGGTTTAGAAAATCATATTTGATGGTAAAAAGAAAATATGTCATTTTATGTTGTTTCTTCTCCTAGATCCACCTGATATTTTCACTGTCATTTACACTCTCCCTTCCCTGAGTTCATTCACATTTTAAATATTGGATTTTTCCATCCTCACTAAGTTTCTTTTTACCTTGCACTTACTAGGAAGATTTTATCTGTGTTCAAAATTTCAACACTACCTGTACTTATGATCCCTGAATCTATCTCATTCAATTTAACAAGAATTTATTGAGGATCTGTTTTTTTTTTTTTTTTTTTTTTTCTGCCAGAGTGTATGTTCCAGAAAGGCAAGGATCACAATGATACTGTTCACTGGGCTTTCCCAGCATCTAGCCTGCATGTAGCACAGCCTATGTCTTTTATAATATTTATAAAATGAATAAATAAGCCAGGGGAGTGAATAAAGAGATAAATATAAAAACATAAAATTGTAATATAATATGGCAAATGATACGATTAACGGTGCTTAGAAATCTTGCACAGAAAGTGAACATTTAAAACAATCTGAGATTTCAAGGGAGAGTCTTAGAGAGGATGATGCCTGGATTGGGTCTTGAACACAGATTCCAGACTAGAATTTTTTTCTGCCTCCAAACATATAATATGAACATTAACCACAAATTAAAGTCAAATTCATATTTCTGTAGAACTCTTGCTTTTACCTATATTCTCGATCTTAGAGAAAGATATTTCATCAATCTAGTCCCCTAAGCCAGGACCTGAAGATTCAACCTTGACTTTCCCTCCTTTAATTCTACTCTCACGCTAAACTTCAAGTTGATTCTGCAAATTCTCTTTAATTTTTTTTTGAATCCTTCCCTTGATAGTATGAAATTACCCTTGACTACAGTAATAACCAACAGATCTGTAGATCTCTATTGTCACACCCCAAAATCCATTCTCAACTCTGCTACTCCTGTAATCTTTGTAAAGTGTAAATATTACCATAACACCCCTGGCTTATAAAGTTAACCCTCATCCTACATGATCAAGTCCAATCTTCTTCACACAAAGGCCAGTCATAACGTGGTGCTAGTCTGCCTTGTCATCCATATGCTGGCCAGAGAACGTTAGAGCCCACCCATACCAACTCCCTTTCAAGAGGCTGTGGCACATGCTGGTTGCTCCACTTTAAATGCTCAAACTATTACCTTTCATTGTCTGGGATCTCATACTCACCTTTCAAGTTTCTTATTAAGCTTTACCTTCTCTGTGATGCCTTTTTGTACACCCCTACATCCCTCTCAGCTAATTCTAGTTGATTACATCTCTCCTTTGTACCTGGACATTGCAATTACCCACATGTTTGAAATTTTTAAAATTACTAATCTGTATCCTCCTGCATAGGCAATGAGCTCCATGAGGGCAGAGGCTATACTTGTATCATTACATCCCTGTATGTTCTGTATGTTTCCTAAAAATATTATTAAATGTTATTATTTCACCATTGGCACTATTTTAAACATTTTTAAAATGTTCATTTAGTTCTCAGACACAACTGGGTACTATTATTCTCATTTTGCAGAGGAGGAAACTGTACCTCAGTTAACGGAGAGGTTAACTCAGTCAAGGTTGTGTACTTGGTAAGTGGCAGTGCACAGACTGGCTCTGGGCAGTCTGGCTCTTGTGTCCCTGTCCTTAATCTCTATGTTTGATGACCTCTTCTGGGAAACTTGACTTGCAAGTTTCCTCAACTATAATGTGAGCACTTGGTAAACAGTGTCAAGTTCTTTGTATCATCTGCCTTCTCCCTCTACACACATGCACCCACACCCACAGCACTTGTAGCCAACAACTACTCAAAAAACTTTGTTAATTAAACATAACCATGTTCAAAAAATGGATTTGTGTTTGTTTCAGTAGTCTCCTGGACCTAAAATTTCCAGCAAGCCAATTTAGCATTTATTTTACTTTTGCAGTGTCACTCAAAATATTCCTTAAGCCACATCTACTTCCTAACACTTTTGTTTTGTTTTGTTTTTCATGTCTTGGCTGATTTTTTCTGGTAGTTATTTTACCATAAATTATTAAAAAAAAAAAAAAAAGGACAAAGATGTTCAAAACAAGTTTCCTGCCCTTTTATCCATTGTTTTACCGGTGACTCAAGAACTGAAGCTTAAGCAATATACTTAATCTTTACTGTGACGGGAAGGAGGACTGGCTTGAGTTACCTGCTCAGATCAGTGAAATGTGTCACTGGAAGTGTTTTTCCAAGAATAGGAAAAACATCCCAATGTGTAAATATTCATTATATAGCTTTGAGGAGGGAACTAGTAGAAAATATTTATAGCTTTTTTTTTTTCCCCCAGAGGGGTGTGAGAATCCTAGTATGAAGGGGACCTTCCTGTAGCCAGAGGCCGTGACTCCCTGTTTGGACTGACTCTGCAACATTAGCTTCCAGTTAATGGGAACTGTCAGCTACAGTGCACCAAGCTGTCATGTTTATAGTGTACGTGTTGAAGCCAAAATGATGAAATTTAATTTCTCCTTGATATGCCACCATTCCCACCTCTAAAACTATCAGAAATTATAGAAGGATTCAACATCCAAGGTAATAGTTTCAAAGAAAAAAGAAAATGACCAGGGTCTTGTGATGGCTGCTGGTGTTTCTATTATTAACCCACTATGTTCTTTTTAGAAGCATCATGTGAGTGCACCAATGTTTAAATATGTGGTTGTACAATGACACCGGTAAGTTTTTTTGTTTGTTTGTTTTTTAATAAAAAGGGGAGAAAGGGGAAAAGTCAAAAGAATAACATATAACAGGTTGATGGCTAGCAAAGTAAACACTCATTGTTGAGCTTTTAAAAAGGTATTTTCTTGGCTTTTGTCTGGCAAAAGAAGAATCATTTCAGTGGTCATTCCCAGGGGGTTTTCTCATAAACGTTGTATTTTAAGCAGATATAGTACAAGCTTCTGGCAGCATTGAACTTGTGTAATGTGAGAACACACGCAATGGTGTGCATGTTTTTGAAAATGTGCTTCAGACTGAAAATAAATTTCATTTATTAATCTCACTCATTTTTCACATTTTAGTTGGGGCAACCACTAATAAATTACCCACTAAATATAGTGAGTGTAGCTTTTGCTTTGAATAACAGATTTGTTAGATTTTGGATTCAAGATTTACATAGTTGGTTTGGATGAGGAGCTACAGGATTTTTGTATGGTGGTCAAATGGGAAAGAGTGTAGGTTCAAGTCCCTAGTACTGCTAATTTTGGGGGATCTACTTCAGATATTTGCTGATAATGACAATGGGAGATACCTTAGAAATAAAACTTATTAAATAAGGACTAAAAATGTTTTTCCTTTATAATATTTACATTTTATAATGTATCTCTTTTATTCAAGCAGGAAGCAAAAATTATAAATGTTAGTTTATTCATGTTGAGCCTATTTGGATTTTATAGATTCTGGAAACTTATGTACAGGAAATATTAAAGTTTCCCAGTGCCTTAGGTGGATCAATAATAAATCAGACATAATGAAGATTTCAGGTTTCTTACCAGGTTATTAATATGAAATTAAAATGAATTTCATATTAATGACTATGTGTGATACAATCAACCTAAATGAAGATGGTAACAAATTCTAAAAGTATACACTTTGATTTTGTGATTAATTTTTTTCTGTTGCTTATCCAATGTTAAATTTAAAATAGTTGAACTACTGGTCATTCTCACATCTTGATTCACTTTTACTCTTGGAAAATCATCTGGTTCTTTGTTTTGTTCAACACCGATAGTATTTTAGTTGATTTAGGGAGTGGAAAAGAGGTTACTGAGTTGGTTTATTGGTTAGTTTGGGGATATTTGATGTGTATTGTTGCAGCTTTGTTTTGTGCATGTGGATATTGAGTGGATTGGTTGGTTGGTTTGGGGCCATATAATGTTAGTTCAGATGGCTTTGTGTTGTATGTAGGGTATTGAGTGGGTTGTTTGGTTGATTTGAGGATATGATGTGGGATGAGGTAGCTTTGGAACAGAGGTTTGAAAACAATTTGGTAAGATCATTTTTAGCAGACCAAGTGAGACCTTTGTTCCAGCTCAGTATAACTTCAGGCAAGATATAAAATCCTCTCTTAATAGTAATGAACTAAAGACACTGTAGCTTTAAATGGCAACAAACCCCTTTGATTTGTAAAGTAAGGTATAAAAGCATAAAATAAGATAATTGAAAATGTTTCAACAATTTAAATAACTTAATTTTTTTTTTTACTTAATTGAGTTTCTATTTGAAGACATTAAAGAAATTTTTCTCTTTGGGCATTTTTAGATGGCTTCTAGTTGTGAAATAGCCAGACTAAAGACAGCCTTTATAATTTACATTATGCAAAGCTTAAGGTCAGGCACCCTTTTCTGGGTGTGTGATTGCTGAGTGTGCAAGCTTCATCTCTGTCCTACCTCTCCAGATTCATTACAGACCAGCTCTTAATAGCCAAAAGGGCCATAGGCTACATCTGTTGCTACTATTTAGGAAGACAGCAACACCTGGAATCACAAGAAAGTTCATATGGCCATTTCCCTTTCAGATAGGCAACTGAGACGGGCTGTTATATAAAGTGTTCAGTTATGCAAAGTCATTTCAGTCTTAAGCTGTTTATATACAGAAACACTGCCAACATTATGAATTTAGCTTACTATGTTTTCAACCAAGAAATCAAGCAATGAACACATTTGCATGTTCTGAAAGTAAGTAATTTTGATGTAGTTGATACCCAAAGGGAAGTTCTCCCCCAAATCTTCTCCTTCACCCCTGGTTTCACATCAGGATAGAGACAGCATTTATTGAACTAGTTCTTGCATTTTTCTTCTTAAGGCCAGCCTCTTTCATTTGGGAGATGTCTGGCCATGAGGAAAGGTGGTTTTTGGTTTTTTTAGTGAGAAAGTAAGTGGCCTGATTTTGATGGTTGTGGTACTTGTTGCACATAAGCCTTCAAAAATTTGTATTTGGCAGAACCATAGTCTTGGTTGTTTGAAAACCTTACATTACCCAACTGAGTTAATCAGGCATTACACAGCATTTCCGTGTCATAAATAGTAATCCATTGGCAGTGATAGTGGTGCATGATTGTGCAATACTCCAGATGTTAACCCTATCATGCCTGTCCTATGGGCGGTTTAATAAAGCACCTGGCATAGCAGCTGCCCAAGATAAATGATCGTAAGGAGTAACAATTATTTATAAGTACCAGAGTCATAAAATTATGGTGGTATGTTTTCATTACAATCCATGTGATTATTGATTTTAAAAACAAGTACAGAGATTCTGTTGATATAGGTGATGTTTTAACATCCAAAAACAATTATTTGGGCTTTGAAGACTCTGCAAAGTCTAAAACAACTGAATGTTAAGTCCATTTTAACTGGGATATGGAACAGGGCAAACCATACTGTGACCATATTTTCTATCCACATAAACCTATTGTGTAGGTATAGCTATACTGACTATAAATATAGTGCAAGTTATATCTATATATGGGCAACTAACTTCTTATAGGATGTGTTTAGAAAGCTGCATAAATAACCTCACCTCTGCCTCTTGATTGTGTTGTATATTGGTAGATAAGAGTCCTTATATCTTTTATAACTGAATTTAGCAGACAAAATTGATTCCTCCCTCTTCCCTACATTAGGACAGTTCTTCTGGTTTTGTTACCAAGGGACCAATCTAAGAGCCTAAGAATGTAAAAAGAGGGTAAAGCGACATGGAAGTTTGATACTAAAGAACAAGCCTCTGTAGAAAGGACATTGATCTTGTTATCTAAAGACTTGGGTTCAAGTCCCCCCCTTACTAGCTGCTGCCTCCGAAAAGTCACTAAAGCATACCTATTTTTGGTTACTTCATATATAAAGGGATGATAATTCATAGGGTGATGGTAGAGTGCCCAATTTATGTTTCAGATGAGAAGTTTTCCAGCCTTATAATTTTTGGTGTTAACCCTATCATGCCTGTCCAATGGGGCAGTTTAATAAAGCAGCTAGCATAGAAGCTACTCAAGATAAATGATTACAATCTTTGCTCACAGAGTATATCTAACTAACACCTATCTATCTATCTATCTATCTATCTATCTATCTATCTATCTATCTATCTATCTATCTATCTATCTATCTACTATAGTATGAATGTTTGCATTATCCTAAAACTCATATGTTGAAACCTAATTACCAAGTGATGGTATTAGGAGGTGGGGGCCTTTGTGAGGTGATAGGTCATGAGGCCCTCATGAATGAAATTAGTGCCTTTATAAAAGATGCCCCATAGAGCTGCCTTGGCCCTTTCATCATATGGGGTTACAAAAGAAAGGTGCCATCTATGAATTAGAAAGTGGGTCCTCACCAGACACTGGATTTACTGGAACCTTAATCTTGGACTTCTCAGCATCTAAAACTGTAAGAAATAAATTTCTGTTGTTTATAAGCTACCCAGTTTATGGTATTTTGTTATGGCAACTTAAATGGGCTAAGATACTGTCCATCTATTACTCTGTCAATTTATCTATCTATCTATTCATTCATCCAGGTGTGTGTGTGTGTGTGTGTGTGTGTGTGTGAGAGAGAGAGAGAGAGAGATTTAAACCCAGTAGTATACTTCCTTGATGTTTAATATCAAATGTCAAGTTCAGATATAAGCAAATTCCTTGATGGTTTTTAGTTGCATCAGGGTGCTATCTTAAATCCAAGATCCCTTTGATTAGGATGTGCCACTTTTAGAATATTATGTAATATCCCTTGGCTGATGACAACTTCCTCAGTGGCAAATACCACACTACTGCCATTAAATCAGCATCCCCTTCACCTTTCCTCTTAATAACAAAAATTACCCCCAAAAAGATACTTTAAAGGAATATCAGTTTCTAACACTAAACTTTTGAGATATCTACCTTATTATGAAGGCCCATTCTTCTGTTATTTATCAGTTTTATTAATGAATGATAACATAGCAGTTTAAAAGAGTCCTAAATTATACTGTAGTGTATACCCTCATATATTAATATTTACATATGATATATATTCATCCTTAGCTAAGAAACTCTCCTATTATGTTGGAAATATTTTCTACACTAACAAAATAACAAACACACAAACACACATACACAGAAACACACAGTCTTATTCCTGAAATAGACAACCCATTGTTTTTTAAACAAAGTGACAATAGGTGCTACCAGGACAAGCTGACTACACAACACACTTGTTGCTCAGTGTGGCTCTGCCACTTGTTCTGACATCATCTCTTAAATCTTGAAAATAAATCTGATATCAACACTGTATCCATTGTAGATCCTCTGTAGTAACTGGAGAGTGCAGGGAAACAAATTATACATCAAGGCCTTTTGCTGTGCTGTTTGGATGAGAACAAAAAAGGAACATCCAGACCCATAATTTTAAGCATAGTCTCTTTCCCCTAGCTCTTTCACTAAAAGACAGCAGAATTTGTTCCTGTGTAACAAATGTGTTTCTCATGTTTTGAAAATATTTATTGAGGATTTTTACATCCCAGTTTTTCTTCCAAGAATGTTGAATCACGATTGCTTTAATAGGACAAAGCAAGCTGACAGCCCACATACAACCTGTTATCAAGACAGCCTTGAAAATATGTTCTATTTCTAAATAGTCAAGAAACTTGTGTTTTTTAAAAAATTTCTTTACCATAAAGCTCTCTCCAATTGAATTGCCCTATTCAATACAGTGCATACTTAATAACAACCACTTTCCCTTCAAGAGAGACTACAAGGGAAGTGCCTGTTTATTTAGCTGATCACTTAGTTCTTTGTTGCCTGGCATAGGGTTCCATTGTACATGAAAGGCACAGAAGCAGCACCCCCATCCCAAATGATTTGTGCAGTGTTTTTAAAAACTTAGTGCCATGGAGCCATTTTCTACTTTGGATTTTTTGCTTTGTAGCCTGTTACATTATGCCTTAAGCTTACATTGCTTCCTAAAACTGAAGTTGGAATGAAAAATAAAGAAGATAACAGCATAAATTTTAGGTTTCTATACTGCTATTCTGTTTTAGGTTAAAAGTAGCTAGCTACTATTGGTGACTGTTTTCTTTACAGGTGACATGGATAAATTAAACAGATCTCTTCAGTTGCAAACTCTACGATGCCAGGGACCATTTTATCATCATACTTTCTCACTCTGCCCTATAGTGACAGCATTAGTAGTATAGAATCAGTACTTAATGCACCTGTACTAGAGCTTTTGTGAGAAAAACTGAGTCTAGCCTTCAGGAAATAAAATGCTGGCCATGAGTTTAAGGTGTTCTCAGGCAGTTGCCTTATTATGTACCCAGTTTGGTAGCTTTGAAAACTTGTTTTGAATAAGAAAATTGTGTTTGCTTGAAGTGATCCCCAATTCTTTATTTTTCTGATTTTCAGCAACTCCCAGTTATTTTAATATGTCATTAGTCCCTCCTTTTTATTGATATATTGAAAGGCATGTGGAAAAATAGGTTCATATGAAGAAATTATTGATTTAATATTTTCCTTTCTCAATGAGATTTACATTTTAATAGAGAAAGGATATACAAATGAGTAACACAAAGAATGTCCTAATAATGGTAGAATTTCCAGAAGTGGACCATTTCAGAGTGGTATATTTTGAGGGGCAAGAGAGCTTCCTGGCCTTGCTGGGAAGCTCACCTTCCTTGGTTTAGTTTCTACTAAGCCATACTGTCTGTTCTTACTTTTGAACATGACCAAGATGGCCCCTTGATTTATGAGTTGGAGGACTTGGAGGATTACGGTTCTCTGCTTTCTAGCCTGAGTCCTATTGTGCCAATGACTCTCATTGGAATAGGCTCAGCTTTTTGGACACTGCACCTTGGTCCACTGAGCTGTGTCTACCTGCCTGCTTCTGGACCATTTTCTACTTCGTCAGTTCTTATACTTTATTCTAGGAATGAATATTTGCCAAGCTCCACTGGTTTCCCCAGTCAGCAACTTTTATTGTAGCAAAACATGCCGCTAGCTTAGGCTTGTTTGGCTTTTGACTGTCTACTTTTTGTTTCTAAAACAGAAAAAAATCAGTCATTTTAACTGAAAAATAATTACCTAATCATTAACCTTACTTCATGGAATGCTTGCAAATCTGAACTTCTATCAATTCTAAATTGCTGTAATTCTATATCTGATAAAATAGGCTAAAACAAAGTAGAAAACATGGGTAGTGCTCAAGTTTGTCTTACTTAACAATATTGAGTACAAAATGCATTTTGAAAAAATAAATATTAACTCAATTACTTCTTAAATTTCAGAATTCACCTCTCTCTCACCTGCTCCCAAGATGAATTTTATATTTTCCACCTCTCATTCCTGAATCAGAGTTTCTCTACTTCTTGAGGCTCTGCTTAGATGGTACTGATTTTCTTTGATCAAGTTCCATCTCTACACAGTATTTCTCATCATTGTTTGTCACTTGAAAAATATATGTCATTAGTCATATAGATGACATAAACAAGGAATAGTTCAGTGGAAAGTATAATCAGAGCCAAGGAAAACATTATAGAGTAATTTTTATTGTTGCTGTTAATAAACTCTTCTTTGTATATAAAGACAAACTTTGAACAGAAGTTAATATTTATGGAATGTTTTCTATATGACAAGCACTGTTCCAAAATTATGAATATACTATTTAAAAAAATTATTATGATCATAGGAGGCAGGTACTATTATTATCCTCTATTTATATATGAGGAAACTGAAGCCCAGGTTATGAAAGCAAATTAACCCATGTCACACAGCTTGTAAGTGCCAGAGCCAGAATCTGAACTCAGAAAGTCTGGGTACAGAACCTGTGTTCCTTACCACTTCAATGTTGAATACCTACTTAGGGCAAAGGACTGTCCTGAGGCTTTTTATTTATCTTATATAAGCCTCAAAAACCCCTGGGGGATAGCTATCATCAGGTTCAGAGGATTTATTGGGCTTGTCAGGAAGCAAAAGTGCTGGGGCAGAAACCATTTGGATCCAGGATTCTTAATATCACGATACCAATATACTCCCAAATATCACCCATGGATTACTTATAACTATTAGGGGTCATATTTGATACATAGGGCCACACTTTTGTATAAAATGAGCATTGAGTACATGTTATTGCTATTGTTTTACATCTTTTGATTTTGTGGGTATATTTCATAGAAGTGGTGTCTAGTTCATTGTAGGAAAATGTTCTAGTATAACAAGGATATAGTTAATGGGGTCAACATGAATATACACAGCAGACAGTTAATAGGAACCCCAAATTGAAGTTATTAAGGTGTGTTGGGGAGATTGCCAGTTTTTTGTAGTCGTCAGAGCCAAATCTCTGACCTAGATTTGATCCAGGGTTGCTTTGGAAACAGAAGCATTTGATTTGCTTTTCCTAGTAAATTCCTTTGTTTAGGTTAAATACATCTGTAGCATTTAGTATTGTTAGTCCAAACTTCTGGTGACACTTTAGTCATGAAAACAATTATCTGGCCACTGGATGCCACTGTTGCTCAACCAGAAATCAAAAAATGGGAATTCCTGTGGCAATACAATATTAGGCAATTAAAGAGCATCATTGCTATTATTGACTGTGGATTTATGCCACCAAGCTATTTCTCTTGATGAATGCAATATCTATAGATGAGTTGCACTTGCTGAGGGCAGGTAAAGTTGAGAAAATATATAAATGGTTAGCAATGAATTTTTGGTATATTTTACTTTCAATTACCCTGCAATAAAAATACTTTTTTTTTTTTCCTGCTTAGTGTACTGTAGCTGACAGTCTCCATTAGTTATCAGCTAATGTTGCAGAGTAAGACCAAACAAGGTGTCATGGCCTCAAGCTATTAGATGGGCCTCTTCATCCTAACAAAGACCCTGGGGTGAAAATAGTTTGCATGAACAGTCACTGGAATATTATTCAGACTCCCTAAGCAATGCATTGCAGATTGAGAGAGTTACACAGCTTCTCCATTTATAACAGGAACAAATAAATTAAAAATAGCTGTACTGTGTACCTTTAAAAAGTAACATAAAAATGGTGTGTGTTTGAAGAGATCAGACAAGGTTTGGAAGAAAAATGCTGAAGTAATAAATAAACATGAGGTCAGTTTAGGAACAACCATAATTGCTTTGTATGACAAGATTTGCATAGGAAACACTTCTGATTAATGTACAGTGAAGGCCACTGGAGTGAGAACCAACCTCAGTATCTTTGCAGGATCTGTGCCTTCCAATCTTGAAGGTACAGATTTAGCTAGCACAATTAGTCACTGTTTACTGAAAGGCAGATAGAGTCACAGTTCCTATTTAAATATTTGAAATTATTATTTTTATCTTGCCAGCTATGTTGATTTTATTTATATGGTTAAAAAAATAAAAGTGAAAATTTTACATTAGTAGTGAATTTCCATTCTTCATTTTAACCATATTTAGAAAACAGGCAGGTGAGTTTTATCGGGGTGATTCTTTTCAAGTCATAAATTTGAATGTATAATACCTTTGCATACATGCATGAAAGGTTTCAATTACCTGAAACATCTATTTTTTCTTGTTATTTAAAAATATAATACCTTTATAGTCTGTCTCTTGACTAGTTTTATAATTAGCACTTTTTTATTATTGATATTTGCTGGCCTCACATAGTGTAGTGAAATTCTGTATTCAATACTTTAAAAAAATAGTCACTTTAAATATTTATTAAAAATACTTTTAATTTCTTCCCTGATTTAAAAATAAAATGTAATGTAATCATTTTCTTTCAAAAACTTAAACATGTCAGGGAGAAAGTATGTGAAAAAGTAAAGGGAAGAGGTCTTATTACCTCTAGAAATATCTATTTTGGGATTTTTAAAAATGTCAGTGTCTAAACTGGAAAAAGGCAATAGGACACTAATTAATTAGAAGAAAGTAGAAAGTATTTTTTCCATTTTATAGCAAAAACTTCCATGAAATTAAACATGTATTATATATATATGAAAATATATATATTAGTAGCTAACATATATTCTTTTCACAGAAAATACTACAAGATAAGGTTGTGCTTCAATGCAATCATATGAAGACATAATCAAAATTACTTCTGTAGTTTGTGGTAAATACTTTCACTGATTCATTCTCTTTAGATCATATTTTGTGAGAGTTATGGTACAAAGAACATGATGACAGTATTTGGAACAATATTCTGAAAAGAATACTAGAGAGAGAAAAACATTTACAATATCATTATATTTTCAGTATAATGCATAACATCTTCTCGAGACAGTGTGTTGAGGAGTTCCTAAATGGAGTGATAAGTAAACGCAGTAAGACATGCAGTAATTCCATTTGTCTAAAAGTATTCATTTAATAAAGTCACATTAAGCTGTATAAAGCAGACTTCTCCTACCCTCCCATTCTATCTAATAGACAATAATAAATTATCACAATTGTTTTATTTTCTTCTAATATTTGACTAGACAAAGAACATTTTTCTTTCTCTATCAACATGTATCCAAAGTGACTACATATAATGTGAAGTCAGCATACATATATTAGCTAAGATAAACATTAATATCTTATATTGTAATATGGCTATTATAATTTTCATAAAATTACATAAAAATGTACAAGTCTGTTAATAGAAATATTTTATACTGTGTAGACAAATACTACAAAGAAGGATCTAGTGCAAGATTTCTTTATTCCACAATTCACACAGGGTAATTTCAATTGTTTATAAATTGGTTTTATTTAGAAAGTAAGATAGACTCATGATGGAAGACCAGAAGTGATCAGTATATATGGTATTACATACTATTAGTATAATGATTTTAAATGGACTGTGTATTTGAGAAAGTATTGCTTAAAAATTGTTCAAGTAAATGGCCCCAATTTAAGTTAGATTCATATAGCATATCAATTAAAGTTAGATTCATATAGCAAAAAAAAATATTTCTCTAATTTTATATAGCTTAAGATTTTTTCCTTATTCAAATTAGTTTTGTAAATGTAGATATTCTTTCCTCATATTCAAAATATTGTCTAGACTGGTCTTTCCCTCTTTTAATAAAATTAAATTAGATACTACTATTTTTACACTGAGTTTAATAGTATCAGTTGTTGGAATATTTATATATTTTTTGCCATATTGCTTTCATACAATAGCACATCACTAAAATGTTTGTTGTATTAGCAATTTAAACATTCAAAGCTGGATGCAAATCAAACTATGTTCATGGTTGGATTTCTTAAATGATTACCTATGACATCAAAGCAGAGATATGCCAACTAGTATTTGTTTTTCTAGAGTCACAGGGACCTTTATGGCAAATCGAAAGGGAAAACATTTATCAGTTTATTAATATAAATTAAAAACCATCCTTCTGAAGAAAATACATAAATATCACCACACATTCTTTTGTTAGTGCTTTCTCTTTTATCGTCAGACATGATCAGTTTAACTTTTGCCTTTCTTAAAAATTTTTTTTATACTATGTGAGATTTAATAATCTTGGCAGCTTCTCTTTTGGGCTCTCTCCACTGGTGAATTGTAGTATTAAATGTTTAAGAACCTGAAATACTCCCTGAGATGCATAACCTGTGAAGGCAGAAAATTGTGATTCACTTGGGGCCAGGACCAAAAAGAGAATCTGCCAAATGTCTTGGGCCTAATGACAGCTTTTTCAGAGGCAAGGATAGGCTTGTTAAGGATAAAGTGCCAAGAGAATTAGAGAATTACAGTAAAAGAAAGGAAATTGGATTATACTGAGAAGTAATTGATCAGGCAAGGAGGAAACAGACGATTAAACTGTTGAAAGAAGAGGACTCAACAAGTTTAGGATCCTTTCTGAACTTTTAGAATCCTTTTCCTGAAGCTTTGGAGATTCATGCATCCCTATACAAACCTGGGAAGAAAATACATGGTTTCTAAATGATTACTTTAGTTGACTATTTGGCAGGAGTTCAAGAAAAATACTAAGAACTCTTTGTGACCCTAGTAAAATTAACATCCATTTTTGGGTGCATGGCAAATGTAATTTCAGCTTCCTTTGAGAAATCTATTTATTAACTATAACATGATTATGCTCTTTGCAGAGTTAAAAATTCAGAGGGAACAAAGTGTAGTGTAAAAGATGCTACCTGAAAAAAGCTGAAAAAGAAACTAACATACTTTATCTTGATACAGATTTCAGGCCATGCCTCAACAAGTAACATCAAACTTCATAGCTTCAATAAATAACTAATAAGTAACCTAAATATAACTAATTTATAGATATATTGACATGCAAAAATAGAAATGTCCCTTTCCTTTTTAAGTTTTAATTGGTAACTGCTATTCAAGGTTTACTTTGTCTTCAAGATTACAAAACAATAGAAAAAAGCTACATGGAAAAACCACAGTTTAAGAAAATATATAAAGAGAATATGAAACAAAAGAAGATTTTACTAGAAAAAAATAATTTTTATGTACATTTTTTGGAAAATACTACTCTATCCACAGGGATGAAATTGTTTTGCAGTTTCAGCTATAAATCAAAACTGTCTATAAGAACTTGGATAGACACCAATGAGTGGAGATAAAAGCAAAACAGATTTGATTGATTTATGTTCACTTACTCCTCCTTAGCACTTAAAAAATTAAGGCTTAATCATGCAAATAGAAAGAAAACAACATTTACTAACCAAAAGTAAAATATTCTTGGGAAGGTCTCCTTGCATATTAAGTTAACTTGATAACAAAACAGTTTTTTATTTAATGTTTATTCCCGCATTTAAAAATGTTTGAATTTTTATAGTTTTTTTTAATTTGGCCTTGAAATATTTAATGTCACCAAATATCAGAGAATTCCAGAACTCAGGGGTTAGGAGGAAAAGTGTTATTTCAAGTGCTAAGTTAAGCAACAAACAAACCAATAAAAGTCACCAACACTGTGTCTGTCATCTGCTTGCTCATATTAATACTGAACCTGCTTGGTATTTACTACAGTTTCTTTTTAGCTGAAAGAAGAGTAAAGATCCAAAGTGTTGAATACTTCATAATAATATAGTAATAAGCTTATATGGATATTTTCCTAAGGAAGTCCTATGGACTGAATGTTTGTGTGTCCCTAAATGCATATGCTGAAGCCCTCATTCTCAATGTATTTGGAGACAGGGTTTTGATATTTAATAATTATGCCATGAGGGTGGACGCCTCATGAATGAGATTAATGACCTTATCAAAAGAGACAGGGGAGAGATGATTTTTCTCTCTGCCATGTGAAGATACAGCAAGAAGGAGTACATCTACAAACCAGAAGAGGGCCCTCAGCATGAAAAGAATTGACCAGAAACTTCATCTTGGACTTCTCAGTATCCAGAACTGTGAAAAATAAGTGTTTGTTGTTTAAATCACCTATGGTATTTGTTATAGCAGCATGAGATGACTAAGACTAGTAATTTAAGATGTGTCTGTGTTGGTGGCCCAGAAGAAGAGATGTGTATGTGTGAGTGGGAGTAAAGAAGAAGGAATATGAGGGAATTAAGTGTATGAAAGTTAAGACTTGCACTTAGTAGGTGAAGGGTAAATCATAGACTCATAAAGTCTTAGATTTGGGTTGTAACAACTCCTCCCATTAAAAACAAGAAATGGGCACAAGTGTGTGAAGTCAGTTGCTCATGATCACAAGATAATTTAGATGAAGAGGAAGATGATGATGCACAAGAAATAAAATTAGAATTTTTCTGTATTTTTAAATATTCACAAGAAGATAATTGATTTATGATAGAGTACCCATTTTCCTTTCTTAATTGATATATGTCCCAAATTTATATGTATGGCCAATGGCAAAATATTTAAAGCAGCAAGCTCTAATCTGACCTTTAGGGAAGTGTTAAAAACAAGTTGAAGACTGGATGAACTATGAGACTCTGCAACAAAGTTAGGGATCAAATTCAACACTGAACTCTGAGTTCAATGTCTTCTTTTTTTCCCAACAGCAGCATTTTGCCACTCATTATGTCAAGAATCTCCTTGAATTCTATTACTAATGGAAGAAATAAAGTGGAGAAGGGCATATGGGAAAGCAGCACAGGACAAAGCCATCTCTATGTTGGGGTTATGGCTCCAGCCAAAGAAAATCATGAGAGACCAGGAAGGGAAACTGAAGAATATGGGCCATAGCAGAATATTTTTCTCAAGAGGCATGATGGTTTATATGATCTCACTCAAGTTGGACAAGATTTTCCTCATTTCACACTGTTCTGGTTTCAGGTAACAAAAAGGAAAATTGTACTAGTTTCAGGAAAAAGGGCCCGTGAACAACTAAGCCACAGGAAGAGCTTGCATACTCTCCAGACCCATCTGGGCTTTTGCTTCTTTCAAATAGCAACTTTATTCTTTCTCACTGCAACCTGGTCATCCCTACATAGAAGGGAACATAGACAGTCCAGTTCTGGAGTTTTAAATGTCAAAAGCCATCAGTGAAAGACTAGATAAGAACTCTATATTTCATGCACAAAAATCTCAGATAAGGGACTTAGTGGGACTATCTCCCATCCAATTAATTTAACAGTGACCAAGGCATTTTGATTGGTCCAACTTGGTATTTTGAGTGGTCCAACGCAGAGCCAGAGAGTGAGAGGTGGTTGTAACAGGGAAGTAGATCCAAGTTGAAAATGTAAAACTGAGGGAAGAGCAGTTTCTAAAGAAGGATACTTAGTAGATAGTCCAGGTGTTCATTTATGGTTTGCTAAGTAACATGTTGGGTTATTCAGATTTTTTTCAGGTTGCAACTAACAGCAACACATTTTAGTTAACTGATAGAGATTTATTATCAAGACATATGGAAAGTGAAAAAATATAGAGATCCACCTTGGTCTCTAGCAATCTAGTTAGCATGCTCTTTCTGCATCAGGTAGTAAATATCCCCTACTCTGGTGTTCATTTCTTATAATGACTCAGTTGAGATGGGAAGCAAATGAGAGTAGACACAGAAAGAGCTAACTCTTGACTCTATCTCATGGCTTCTACTTTCTAATCGTCTGGCTTGCCCACATAGGATACCATTTTCCTGTCTACATCTCTAGGTTTTATATTCAAATTATTTGAGCTAGAATCTGATTGGATAGACCAATCATCACAAAATATAGGATGCTTCTGCTGGTTAGAGCTTTGATGTCAATTCATTTTGTAGGCTGCAGGTCAGATATCCATCGTTGGCCAGTTACTAATCATTGTTTAAATGTTAGAAATAGGAAAATGGGCATCAAAGCAGAACAAACTGAGAATTAGAGCCAAATCTTGGGTGTATTGGATAATTTAATGGGTGGACACCTTGTGCGCGCTAATTACCACACAAAATATACTTTTTAAAACTAATGCATATTAATTGAAAGCCCTCCTTTGCCAAGAATTATTCTAGAAGATATGGGTGAGACCAGTGTATACTTTGATAGTAAAGCTATAAAATTGGTGGGGGAGTAAAACTATTACAACAGACATAACTAGAAAAAATCCCAAATCCAAAATATTCAGACCATTTAATTTTCCCCCACAATTTAAAGCAAAGTACACAATTCATTTATTCACTTCCTGCAACATAACTGACATCAGAAACAAGACTTAAAAATATAGAGACTTAAACTTTTCCAAAAGCAAGAAGTTCATGTTTGTCACTTAAATTGGTACTCTAGGGACAGAATGGAAGCTTTAAAAAGTAGTTTTTAATGAGTAGAGGTACCTGAGAGTCATCATAAGACACCAAATAGGATTTAAGGAAAGAGAAATGAGAAGAGATTGAATGAAAGGAAAGAAAACAGAGGTGGGGTATAAAAATAGAAAACAAACATAATCCCAAAGAGCATGGTTCTGCTGGAATCATGATCATTCTGGTCAAGTCACCATCATCTGCATGAGGCTTAGTTTCTCCCCACCATAGGCTGCTTCTGGTAAAATAGCATGGTCAGCTTGTTTGCCTCTTCATGGGGGCTGTTACTTGCTGTGGGTCTAAGAAAGGCAAGGCTTCAGGCTTCAGGCTTCTACTGTTCCAATCTGTTCCCAGCTCCATGGAAATTCTTAAGGGACAGAGCTACAGATAAAAGAGTAGGAGAGGAAAGGGAAGGTCTCAAATGATCATTGAGGAGGTAGAGTAATTTGGTTTTTATATATTTGCTGCTTCTAGAGAAACCAAAAAAGGAAAATAATTCATACATAGAATGCCTGTGCAAATAGCAAACCAATAACCTACTACCCTCAGGAGATTCTGGCCCCTGCTGGGATGCAGTTTCACAGCTTTAAAAGGCAAGGAATATGTACATTGATACGACCCAGTCCCAGAATATTTTAGGTTCAGAAAAGGTCAAAGTCTCCCATAGCTAGCAATGACCTTGGGATTGGGGAATATGAACTTCCAGAGTGAGAACAAGGAAGGGGCCTAAAGCTTCCTATGGAATAAGCCTAATCATTTAAGGTCAGTTATTTTAGAAGGTTCTGACATGACCTCCTTAAATTCTTTTTGGTTTGGGACAATTTCTAGTCATTTAAGACCAGGTCTGTTTAATGAGAATGAACCCCAAATCAAGTTGTCCTGAAGTCTATGGAAAAGGTGAAAAGACTCATAAAATCTAAAAATCAAAGTATGTGGCTCTACAAATGTGGATTTTTAGTTTAGCTCCACCTCGGTCAGTTTGGGAGTGCGGGAATAATGAGAGAGAGGGCATAATTGGAGAAGTCACTGTACACAGGGTTAAAGTACTTTCTAAGTGGTGTGTGTGTGTGTGTGTGTGTGTGTGTGTGTGTGTGTGTGTGTTGGGGAGGGAGCAGGGGAGGTTTGCCAGAAGCAACCTTGACTTTCCTTCTATTCCTAGAGAAAGTCCTGTCTGTAGAAGGGCACCGTGGGACAATACAGAAAATGCTTTCTTGTTTGAAAAAAAAAAATATTTTCTTTAAGCATCTCTCTGGTGGTCTGTCCACTAGGCGGGCCAGCTGTCCCAGGCCTCTGCCGGGGCGGGAAGAGCAGTGTTTCAGTTCGTGGCCTCGGGTGAGCTCTTTAAATCCAGCTTCCCCCGCCCCCACCATCCCGTTCCCTCTCCCTGACAGGTGTTTTCCCAACTCCGGAGGCCTAGGATTTTGGGGAGTGGCTGAGCCAATAAGATTTTTCTTTGGGGGGAAGGGCGTGGCTAGCTGGGTCAGAGCAGGGGCGGGGTTTGCGCGGCTGAGCAGAGCCTGCCTGGTTGCGTGGAGGGTTGTTTTATTCCCACCCCCCCCCTTTTTCCGGAGTCTTATTAATTTCTCTGTGGGGCTGCAGCTGGAGAACGCGGAGCGTTAGAAATGACGCTCGGAGCTTTAATTACCGCAGCCGCCGGACAAGTGTGAGGAAAGCTGACAGGAAAAAGAAGGACGGGATCCGGGGAGAAGCGAGAAGCTCCCCCCGCCCCCCTTCCCTCCCGATTTGGACTGGAGGTGCAAGGAAACTGAAGAAGGAGCCGAACATAGCCCGGCTGAGGGGGGAGAGGCCGGAAACCTACCCCCGCTTTGCAATCAACTTTTTTTGGAAACCTGTTTTGCCCCCCTTTCCCTTTTTATTGTTGACCAACCAGGGAGAGAGAGAGAAAGTGAGGAGGGAGCGAGAAAGCGAAGGCTCACTCGGGGAAATAGCTGCACAGTCCGGCCGGAGCACACGCGCACACGCTCGAGCACACTCCCACACGCGCTCGCACTCGCGCGCAGCCGCCCCTCCTCCGGCGCCCGGCCCTGGACCCGCGGCGGGTCGCGGACTCGGACGCCCGCCGTGGGAGTCGGCGCCCCGCGCGCGCCGCGCCCGCCCCCCTCGCGCCCTCACGCGCGCCTGGCTGGGGGATCTCCTCCGCGCGCCCGAAAGGGGGATATGCCATTTGGACATGTAATTGTCAGCACGGGATCTGAGACTTCCAAAAAATGAAGCTGGCGACAGGACTTTGGGTCTGGGTGAGCCTTCTCCTGGCGGCGGGGACCGTCCAGCCCAGCGCTTCCCAGTCAGGTGGGTTCCTCCGCGCGCGCTCCAGTTGTGGAACCTGCGGCCGCCGGCTCGGCTGGCTGGAGTGGCTCCCCTGCCCTCCTCGCCCGTCCTGAGTGGCGTGCGGGGACCACTCGACCCGAGCCTCCTCCGTGGGTTCTCGGTCGCCCCTCTTTCCACCCTCAACTTATCTGTGTGTGCGTGCGTTTTATTTATCGTGAACATTACTCTGAGCCCCTGTCCCCTTTCTCTCTACTTAACCCCCCATTTTCCTTTCTCGAGCGTTTTCTGTGAGACTAAGCGGGATCCCTTCTGGTCGCGCCTGTTCGGGACGTGGGAGAGCCACATCCCCAGTTAGTGGCGATTCCTGTCTGGGCCCTTGAGGGCTCAAGAAGCCTCAGAGGAACGGTCACCGGGGCTGGGGTCCCGGGCGGTGCGGGCCGGGCCTCTCCCCGAGCCGGAGGGCTGTGGCGGGTGGCGCTCCTGGAGCGGCGCTTTGCACCTGTGCGTGCCGCCGCGGGCCGGAGCGCCCCAAGTCGCCCGAGCCTGGTGGGGTCAGATGCGACTCGAGCCAAGCCCGGGCAGCTCAGTGCAGCGGCCGGCGCGTCTCGGCCCCGGGCCCGGAACTCTGGGCCTTCTCGGCCGGCGTCCCGGAGCCCTCGCCCCATTGACTTGAGAGGCGCTTGCTCGCCCGCCTGACTTCTTAAAAAAAAAAAAAACAACTGCTTGGCACATTTGAGCCCGACGCCCAGCCTTCCCGTCGGTTGCCGTGTTTGGCTCCGGGAAGAGTTCTTCCTGTAGTTCAACTTGCTATTGGCCGGAGTCCCTCCAACTTCTCTGTTCACTGCCCGGCCGGGCTGCGGAGCCTGCCGGTCGCGCGAGCAGATTGAACCCGAGGCGGGCGCTGCGGCTGCGCCGAGTGCGCGGCCACTGTTTGCTGGAGAACTTGATCCCCGAATACCTGGACAGGAAAGGGCTAAATGACCCCTAGAGGCAGCGCAGTGGGGACCGCGCGTCCCGGCGTGCAGGGCTAAGGACAGCACCTGCAGTGCGAGGGAGCTCAAAGTTTCTGACACTTAAGTTTGCTGGGGATGAAAGCGGGACAGGAAAGGACTGAGGAGAAGCGGTGTCTGCCGCGGCCAAGCGGGGGGGTCTTTTGGGAGAGCCAGGGAGATTTCCAGAACCGTCCAAGGCTGGTGACTGGAGCTTGGGAGGCTGCTTGAGGTGATAAAGACCCCGGCAGTGGCGATAGGGAGAGCTTTAGGCCTCTGGAGGGTGTCCTTCTGACCTCACCAAGAAAACAGCGCGCTGTAGTTTTCCCGCTCCGCCCCCGTGGCCACCGCCTCCTCCTCCTCCTCGCCTAGTAAATAACAAGTTACAATCATCGAGCCTTTCAAAATGACCTTCGAATGGCACATGTACGCCGCGTGTGCTGGCCGTTTGCACCCTCCCAATTAGTCCGAAATTCTTCATGCATACCAGGTCCCGCGCTCCAGCCACCTCCGGAATCACACCAGCACGGACTTGACATTCCAAGCGGCCTCTTAGATACATCTCTTTTTATCTCCCTCTGTATTCCACGTCCCCTCATATTTTCCCTCAATGGGTTGATTATGCACATTGACGCATTCAAAAGCAGTGGCGACCGACATGCAGGCTTAGCCGGGAGGAATTTCTACGAGGCGACCTACTGGGGGCTGTCTGGTTCAGCCCCTGCCACTGGGGGACCCCCTCCAAGTCCGCAGCGATTTGGTATTAACTATGCGGCTGCGGGTCGAGCTATGCCGAAAAGCCCTTTTCAGAATTTCTGCAAGGAATGTAATCCAAATTAGTTCTGCAGCTGTCCTCTTCCTCGTCTCAGGCGACACCAGCTCGCGCCCTCGTTCGTCTCTTCTCCTTTCCCCGGGCGAATTGTCAGACCCACAAGTGAGCCCATTTAGAGCGCGAGGATTAGCGTGCCATTGTTGTTCCGTGTGTGACTCTGTACTTGAAATTCTGGGGGCACAAAGGCGAGCCTCACTTGTTCAAAACACAAAGTGATCTAGATGAAAGGGCCGCACAAAGAAAAGCTCTCGGGTGCATCCTTGGTATAATTGCAACAAGCATACTAAGGTGATCCATTGGAAACTGTAAATGCCCCCAGGGACTTCTTTTTTCATCCTCCCCCACCTCCACCCTGCTGCACCTGGCGGGGAAAGTTCAGCTGGTTTTCATGTAGTGCTATTATAAAAACAAGTTACCGTCTGGGGTGTGAGTGAGCGTCTGTGTGTTTGGGGCTGTGCATGTGTGTGGCTGCGTGTTCCCAAGTAAATACATATTGCGCGTCTCCCCTCTCGCGGTTAGCAGTCAGTAGCAGTTTGGAGGAGTTTGTTTTGGTCCAAATGAGAAATTAAGTGCGGATAAGTAAACTAAGCTGCCAGAGGGCGACAAGATGTTGAGTGAATTGCTTTTAGATGAAACAAATTAAGGAAACGAGGGAAGACAATCTGCTTCTCGCATTATTAGACACGCTTGGAGTTCAGGGGAAAGTGGCATATTTTTGAAATGCTAATTTCTTAAGAAGCAGAAGGAATGCACCTTATTTACTGCTCTATGTGAGCAGAATAAAAATATAGGGTGGGGATTCTATTGTATAGATCTTTAAGATATTTCTTAAAATAATTGTAGCGGAAGATGACCTCTGTTTTTAAAAATTTTTTCTTCTTTTGCTTGGAAAAAAATCAGCTTTAGAGAAGATAATTTTTTAGAAAGTCTGAAGGACTTTGCCCCATTATCAGTGATGCATTTTATCTAGAAATATTATATCCAAAGTCCTCTTATATGGCAATTATAAAACCTTTACCACCCAAAGGAATGATTCTAAAATTTCTATCTTCCCCATATAATGGAGAGTCACCAATATTACATTTATATTGAAATAAAAGATACAGTAGTATTGAGGTGGCACTCTCATATACCTTAATAGATAAGTGATGTAAAGTTCAGTTTCCATTTCCTATTTGCAAGTAATTTAGTCCTGCTTTTCATTCTATAAAAGTACATGTATCTTTCCTATATGTTTAGAATTTTACCATTATATCTCCAAATTTATATTTTTTTGAGAAGAAAAATGTTAGTCATACTTGGTTGAGTGATGAAAAGGTGTTAAATACATTTTCAAAAAGGCATCAATCCTTTTTCTTACAAGTGTTTACTGTGTGGGCATATCCATGGGTACACTATTTCCCTTTTTTTTCTTTTAATTTTGAAATTCATATATATCTAAAAGGGGGCTTTTTAGTAAAAGGTATTATTTTTTTCTTCAGAATATTTCTAAATAAACTAATACCTACTACTATAACTGAAAATCACTTGAAAATACTGTAATTATGTACTGTTAAGATGAAATGGAATGACTCCGGTTATGTCATTACTCATTGTGGTTTTTTCCTCTAACATTCAACTATCTTTATGTATTTTAATCGTGCATGCATAGAAAATCAAATTTTGTTGAAATTCAAGGCATTGCTTTATATATATTTTCATTTAGCCACTGGAAATATGTCTTAATTAAGAAATTACATTAGAATATTTACCAGGGCATTCACTTCTGGAAGATTTATGTATTTTTTATTCTAACCTGAACACAGTAAGTTTGCGTGGGCTGATTTTTAGAGTTTGCATTCATTTGATGGAAAAATCATATTTCCTCCTCAAAGTGGATTCAAATATTTAGTATTCATGAGCTTTCATCCCTTTTGTTCTTAAATAGAAGTACTATTTATCATCTGTCTTATGCATTCAATCTTTCTATTTCTATAGATTCTTTTATATCTTATTATTTATTGAGTTTACACATGTGAATATATATTTTCCCTTCTACCACTAAGTATATTCTATTTTTGTGTCTTTCCCCCAACCTGCCACTCAGCCACTGCAGGAGTCCTCTGAGCCAGTTTTCATTCTTTCTTTCTGATAAATCTGATATGGCTGGTTGGCTGGACAGTCACAAGCCATTCCATTGCTCAGATTTATCCCTGAAAGAAAATAAAAAGGCATCGATCCAAGATCACTAGCATATCTCAAAAGCCCTGACTCCAAGGCCAAATCTTCTCCACAGAGAAGGCCCTCTTACCCTTTTTCTGTCCTTCTTTTCCCCTTTTGACCAAGGAAAGAAAGTGGACCACTGCCATTTAAAAAATGCTAGTGATGCAGGGAACTGTGTTATTTCTAAGTATTCGCTGGAGCTTGGTGATTAGAGCCACCTTGAGATTAATGGCCATGTGTGGTATACATTTTAGACAATAAGAATTAGGATGCCTTAAACATTGCAATGCTTTAAAGTGGTGTCATTATTTTTTATTATGTCAAGCTAGTTATTAAGAAAGCTTAACATGTATTTTTAAAATAGCCATAAGTTTTGGCTTTATTTTAGTGTTCTGCTGCTGTTGGATATCCATGTATAATGTGTAAGTGCCTAAAACATAAATGAAGCAAATGATCAAAAAGGATTTTCTGTTACCTGCAAACTGGTTGGTACTCTGTTTAATTTCACCCTTTTGAGAAATACTGCTTTATAGAGATGTTAATATTTACATTGAAATTAGCTTATATAGGTTCAAGCCTACAACTGTTCTAGAAAAATTGTCAAGCATATTCCACTGTTATCTTTTACAGTGATCTATTGAGTATGCTAAGCAGGATAGAACTTAATCATATTATCAACTTTAGGTTCTATCATTTTAGAGATCTTTTATTATGTTACATTTCACCATGTGGAACCAAATTGCCTCTTTTATCTAATACTCATTTTCTGAAGTATTATAAATATTGGGAAGTCAGAGTAAAACCTTACTTTTCATGACTTCTAATACAGCTGTTGACTGGATTTTTCAGTTCATAATGAAAAATAATCCTTTGATTTTCCTTTCTGTTTTTTAATAAAAAGATTCTAGGTCAATGAAACTAAAACTGTATGTCTTGTATGTAATTTGAAGGAGACTTTCACTGCCTATTTTGCAGAACATAGACACATGGTTTAAATCAGGATTTCTAATACCTCAAGCAACTCACTCCATCTCTTTGTGACTTGTCTTATCAGCCTAGGGGGTGGAAATGCATGGAATGTATTCTTTATTTCTCCACTGTATAGCAGTTTTCTGAAAAATAACTTTAAAGTCTTCTGTGATATTGAGATACATTTCGGTAACAAGTTAATCATTTTTGTACATGTAATTTAAATGGCACATGTAATTTAAAACATGTACATGTATGTTCATAGACATAATGTAAACTTTCTAGCAGACCATCTCTGTCAGAAGAGCACATGTCTAAAGAAATAAATAGGTTGTTGACTCTAAGACATTTGTATTTGAAGGCCATTTACCCAAAATGTTACTTTTCAGAATTGCTCTATTGTCTCTTTAGGTTTCATTGTATACGTTTTTTTTCTGAGTTGTTGGTAATTCTGAAATGTGTATTAAATAAATGACCTATTTTCCAGTGCTTTAATTAAAGCTTTAAAACTGCTTTCTTAGTTTTGTATTTGATACTTAAACAAGTGCTTTCTATTTGTATAAATTTTTCAGGAGAAAAGAGAGCTGTCTCACTTTTATGATATAGAGTTGAAATATGTGGAGGTTTGGGGACCTAATTCTAAAAAGGTTATGTAGCATATAGTAATTGTTATATAGTTATTTTCATTTTGAATAAGTGATGGCTCTGCAGGGCCATCACTTTGCACAACTCCAGAGGGCAGTAGCCACATAGACTTTAATAGGAATGGTGCATGCCTGAGTTATGAGTAGTGCAACAATAGCCCTGCTATTGTGTGATTCTAGAGAATAAAGCACTAAAATAAATGTTAGGAGATTTGGGTTCTGGTGTTACAATCATTTGTTATATAATCTCGTGTTAGACTCCTTGCCTCCTCTCAATTTCCTGACCTCCATTAGTGTAGCTAAAGAGTCATGCTTAAACTGTTAACGCCTAGAATGTTTCTTAATGTCTCAGATAGATAAAGGATGTTTAGACTTTTTAGAGAAAAAAAATCCAATGGTTTTCAATTATTTTTGCCTGTGGACCTCTTTTTTTTTCCAAGTAAATTCATATGTGTAACCCTGATATCTAAAAACAGGTAAAAGGGTAAATGGACAGCTGCTGTTGTTGAAGCTGCAGTGAGAAGCCAGCTTTGTGGCCCCATCTTTGACATTCCCTTACTTTCCTTCTACTGTTGCCTCTACTGTCCTGCTCTATCATCAGAGAAGTCTAGCATTGTTTAGAAACCACTGATCTAGTCCAGTGTTCTCATTTCTTAAGTGAGGAAACTGAGAGCACAGAGATGTTGGGTAATATGTTAGTGGCAGCTCCTAACACCAATATAATTTTCTATTATGTACATAGATGTATTTAAAAAGTCATAGGCATTTTTAGAAAAAAGTAAATGAATAAAAGATTATATTGTTCTAAAAGAGAATTGCAAACTTGAAGACAAGTGGATTGGACCCACAGGCCTACTTATACTGTGTAGTTCTTTTTAAGGGAAAGACTGTGGGATCATCATCAACCTTAATTTATATTTAGGAAGTAATATCTGATTGCATTTATAACTTATTGCACATGAAATTAAGCAAAGAAAGCAAATTTCTCAAGACATAGTTCTGTAAAAGGATCTGTTTACTAGTTAGGCCCACGGGGACATAGAATTTTGACCTGAAAGTCACATAGGAAGATCCCACATTAGTATCTGTATATAATAGCACTTTTAAGCGTTTCTTTGACCTGGGACTTCATGAAGAGGCCCAATAAGAATGGCAATTTTTCCATTCTATAACAAGTAATATGCATGCTTAAATAAAATGGATAGTAAAGGATAAATAGTGGGTTACTCATCACCAATTAGTTGGTGGGGACCCTTAACCAGCAAATCCATGGGAATACTTCAGATTATTCCAGGCCCATCCTTTATCATTTCTACTGTCTTTGTTGGGCAGTCTTCTTTCTTTAGGCTCCTACTAAGACATAGTTGTATTCTTTGAACAAGTACATATGCAAAGCCTCAAACAGTAAGATTTTATAAATTTATTTCTATGGCACATTTGCCTTCTTCTAGTTGGCTTCTGCAAAATGCTACCTCTGGGACTTGTGATCTTGCAATGTTGTTGATCTAACCTTAACTCTCTCTGGTTGTGGCCAAGTTCCTTGAAGTACTTGAACTGTCTTGGGTATGATCAGCATTCTCATGGGCCCTAGTGACTGAAGGGAGATTTGAAATTTGCGTTGACAGGAAAAGTGTCTAGCAGGGGTCCTCAAACTTTTTAAACAGGGGGCCAGTTCACTGTCCCTCAGACTGTTGGAGAGTGTGCACTTTGGGCCCTGGATAAGTCCGCTGCTAAGCAGGACAGGCAGTGGTGGCAAAAACAGCCAGAGGGGCGGATAAATATGCTAGATGGCCCGGATGTGGCCTGTGGGATGCAGTTCGAGGATGCCTGGTGGAGTCTCTTCCTGTTAGGAATTGGAGATGAAAGTGGACCCCCATAAAAGATAAACATAAGAAACTGTGAAACTTCTTGTGCAATATCATTAAACCTCTCCCCTGAGAAGGAGCTCAGAATCATTCCTATTAATTGCATTATTTCCAATATTACAGGGATTACTGAAGTAGACTAAACACCAATAAGAATATGCAGGACTTGGTTTCTGAATTGAGGGAGCTAAAAGTAAAAGGAATCAAAACTGTGTGATGAGTTATAATATATTTCATTTGGAACATAGTTACAGGTGTTTAAAGAGAAGAAAATGAATAGTGTAATAAGCACTTTTTTTATTTTCTGAAAAGATCAGGCTCGTAAACAATCAGTTTCACTTGGTAAATTTTTATTACTCTGTTGACCTTTACTTAATGCCTGGTCCCATGTATCTGGTAGAGGTGGATAACCAAGTGTTAAGCCTTTTGGATACAAGTAGGGATTTTAAATCTGCTTTAAAAAAATGCATCTGTTGATTTGCTGTCCTCTTCTGTGGTTATCTTGTGGCTGGTTAGGACTGAAAAATAAAATTGGCAACAGATTCTCCAGGTTCTGAGACTATATCTAGTGTAGCCGTGGCTTAAGCAGTAAGTTGTGCAGTCTTCTATTTCAGGATGGTTCTCCATCATTGGCAAGGGGATGCCTAATAAAGTTCATGGATGGCAGTGTGTATTTTGCTATAGATAAACTCTTCTTTTACTAAAATCTTTCTTTGTTATTATTTCCTATTTTTTCCTGTAGGCTTAAAGAATATAAGAGTATGAGTTTCTTTCTATAGGGACCTATGAAAACCAAATAAAATAAAACAGAATAATATTTCTTTTGGACACATACTTTCATTTTCAGGAGTTCTTTTGTCTGGTCATTTTGTCTAGAACTAGAGCAGTTAAGCAAGTTTTGTTTTTAAGTAAAGTTGACTGCGTGGCATATTAAAATCTCCTCAAGATTTTTATAAACATCATCTGATCCTTAAAAACCTCAGATCTTGACTATTGCAAGATCCTCTTTCCTGGTCTCCTTTTTCCAAGTCCTTGTACTTCCAAGATTGCCTTCCTGTCACTGTCAGGTGACAATTTTTAATATTATACTTTTATTATCTTAGTTTTTATTCTGAAGCCTTCTGTGGACCCTCATTGTAAAGTTCAAAGCCTGCTAAAATAGTCTTAAGTTTCCTTTTAATTTCTTAGAGTTTCTTAAGATGTATTATATCTAAAAACCAGGCTGACCTAGTCAGTATTCCATGATTATGCTGAGCTCATTGTTTTTACTTTTGTCCCCTTTCCCTGGAACTCATGGTTTACTTGGTGCCTCTGCCTGATCAAACTTTCAAATCTTTTAAGTTTTACTTTACATTATATCTCTTCATTTCATCTTCCTTCACTGACTACTCTAGCCTATAGTCTTTATCAATATCACTTATCTGGCATTTAATCTAAACCAACCTATAGTCTTAATTTTTTAAGTGCAAGAGTTTTTATCCCCTGCAGAGCCTAATATGGTGCCACATATATTGTATGCTCTTTAAAAATATTTTTTTAAATGAAAGAATAACATACATTTACTGGTGCTATTTTAAGTGCATTCATGGATGGTTATTATTTGTAATTAAACCATATAGTGCACAAAGTGAGTTGTTCTAAAAACATAATTATAGAATTCTTAATAATAGATATTAGGCGTGTTTACCCTGGCAATTTCTTTGGTGCATTCTTGAGCATCCTAGGGTATTTCTTCAAATGGAGTGTTTCCAAGACTCTATCATTTATCCCTATACTCATTTTTAGAGTCTTCCCATAATAGGGTACAAAGTATTTCTGTTGGTTTTATTTTTGGCAAGTTAAATATATGTGAATACCATTCTTAAACGTGTAAATATTTTATAGTGTATTATTTTTGTGTTATATGGTAATTATATTGCTATTTCTTTCTTATCTTCCATTTAAAATTTTTAATCAGTTTAAGCAATAAGCATGTGCTGACCCACCAGTGTATTTCAGGACCATGTTAGGAACTGATGAGGAAATATAAAAAGCTCAAGATGACAACTTTTCCCTTCTTTTAAAGGATAGACGATACCAATAAAATACAATATAAAAATATGTTATTAAGTGATTTTGCAAACTCTTGGAGAAATATTTGCCACCAGAGAAATGCTAATAAGTATTTCATGAAAAAGACTTGCAGCAGAATCTGGCATTTTCTAATCATAGATATACGTAATAATACAACTTTATTATAACTAAGATTTCTTAGTGTCTTAAAATAGACAACTAGACATATGCTTACCATTTTAAAAGGATCCTATAAAGGAAGCACTTGCAGTATAACTGAACTCAGAGGTGACGGGGATTCTCTTAGCTGCTCTTTTAAATGATTCACTCTGCATTCTGAAAATTGGTGAAATGATTATAGTATTTATAGAGTCAGAGTCTACCAGGGAAAATCTCTTATAGACATTTGTTCTCAGGTTACCAGATTCAAAGAAACTGTCAACCTTTCTAGGCCACTAGGGTGCACTAATTGTACCTTAATTTGTAATTCCCTAAAAGAGTTAATGTTACTTTCAAAATTACCTCACAGTCTGCAGAGTAATCTATTAATGAGAGAAATGGGAATGGAGACATTAGAAATTTGGTCTGATTTTTTTTTTTTAGAGCTTTCCTAATCTTTTTTACTTTAAGAGAAGAAAGTTTGAGTCAGGGATCATTGTTCCTAGATGAAAACATAGAGATATAAAGTAGTATGTTAGGCTAAAGCCTGACTGGTGTGTTAGTCTGGTACAGTTATGTGTCTGCCTTATCTGAGAGCCAGCTGGCTCTGCCTCCTGCCCCTCAGCCTCTTGCATGTCTTCCTCACAGGCACAGAAGCTAGTGATGCCTCTCAAAGGCATGGTTCCTCCACTCTACCTGCCCAATGTGCGAAAAAGGGATGCTTACGCACCCCAGATCCTTCTACCTTCATGTCAGCAGCTCTTCTTGGTTTCCTTATAGGCACATGAAGAAACTGGTCTAATAAATATAGTATTTAAAGAGTCTTGCTTTAGGTTACTCTGCAGTTTCCCTCCTCCATTGTAGTCTCCAAATTTCTTTCTTTGTACTGTGTATGTTAAGGAAATCATCATATAAGCCTTGTCTTCTTGAGAAAACTTCAGATCAGGGGCATCTGCAAGATTTTGGGACCTGAATTTATGCAATTTAGGAAACCTCCTTAAAAACAATATAAAAATAAAAATACAAATTAAGCACCAGTGCAATAGGAGGGTTCTGAAGCTGACGCTTTTAAAACTTTCTGGTAAATCTGCCTGTACTTAAAACTTACACATTTTAGGAAATAATATGGCCCTTCTTTTATCTGTAAATTTTGGGTGTTATTATATATATAATTCCTTGGTTTTTTTTTTTTTTTCCTAGTGCATGTGCTTAGTGTCCATTATTAATATGGAAGAATGCATTACTTCAAGGAGAAAATTTTTATATAGTATAAAATTATATTTAAAGCACTTCAGTATATCTTTGGATGAAATAATGTACTATACAGAGATAATTTCAGAATATTTTCTAAGTGTGAGCATATCTAATCCAGGTATATACATATTTTTTCTTGACACATTTTAAAAATGGGTCATGTAATACTGTCTTTTACACAATTCCATAGTTTATAATGGTTGGCTATAATTTAAAGGAATCTTGCCAGTTTTGGTATATAAAAGCTATATTATTAAGGCCCTATCCCTTGAAATATAGCTGGCTGGATTTTTAAACATTTGTTATTTAGCATGGATAAAAGTCTGCTTTGACTCTTACCCTCAGGCTAAGTTAAATGTGACCATTTTAACTACAATAGACATTATTCCTAGCAATGAATGAACAATGCATCTAAATTAAAATCAATAGAGAGTATAGCTCTTTGGTAATATTTTTAACTAATATGTTAACACATTTAAGAAACAATAAAAGGATCATTATTTCAAGTCACATTTTTACTATGTAAAAATATCAGCTAAACAGTTAATAATATTTCCCAGTTGTTAACTTGAAATTTAGCAGCCCATTGTTCCTGGTGATATATCGAAACCTCTAAAAATGTACTTGGAATTAATGGGAACTGAAGTGATTGGTATTCAGATATAATTCTTTAGTGGCATTTTTCTTTTCTTTCTTTTAAGTACAGGATGAAAATTGAAAGTATAAAAAGCTTTGAGATAAATTGAAATAGACAAAACATTTTATGCAACTGTTGGTGAAAAAGGGGCATTCATTATTTTTTTCTGTGCTTACTCTATTGCTTGTGGCCAGAATTAGCACACCATGAGCCAGAGAAAAAGATAAGACAAACAGAATGGCATGCAGCTAATTTTGTTTAGCAAATTTAGAGCTGATACATGCTATTTCACTCCTACAAACTAACTCAGTCACTCTTTGAAAGGTACAGATGAAGTTTGTCCCCCACAGTTTAACAGCTTTCACTCAATATTTATAGGCTATATAAAAATAAATTTCTGTAAGTACCATATTTCTTTCTGGCAGGATGAGTACTATGAAGGCTGATTTATTAATGAGGAAAAAAAGGAAAACCAAAAACATTTCAATTGTTCCAGATCTGCAGAAAATAAAATACTTGCATGTTAAAATATCCAAAATATCTTTGTTTCAAGGACATATGTAGTGGGCTTTCAATATTCAGGGATTTCTACTACTTGTGAGTGAGTCAGAAATCCCATTATTTTATGAAAATTTTGTGATTGGAATCTGGTAGATGGTTAGACTCCTATTTTGGAACTAGGCCTTCATCTGCTATATGTACCAACAGAATAGAACCCACTATAATAGTTAGGAAGTGGGTTAAAACAAAACAAACAAAAAAACCCCAAAACGTTAGCCTTTGTGAAAAAGTGCTATCATCCAACAGGATAAACTTTAGTGAAATTTCTTAATGAGGCTAACTGCTGTGAGAAAATGATAAGAAAACTTGTAACACTTGATGAAAATGTGATTCTAGAGAAAGCTGGGAATCTGTACAATAATATCCATATTTGGAAATATCCCAAGACACATTCCTAACAGTCTTTTCTAGCACAATGAATCATAGGACATCCAACAAGTTGTAATATTATTTATATATCTGCTAGAGCTTTGTTATAGCTCAAGACTACATTCTCCACAATCAAGCTCACTGTAGAGAATAATTCTCATATTCATGAATTGTTTATCTCATTATATTTCCAGTGGTTATTTCAAGGTTAATTTTCTTCAGATAGCTTCCCTCTTGATTAAGGTTTGTAGTAATTGTATATGTGCTGATATAGCACATGAAGCCTTTAAACTTGAAGACATCTTTGATTTTATGGCGAGTCAAGATCAAATGCTTTCTTGATGCTTCCTACTCAAATATCTGTGAAAACAATTTTGCTGCTTAGTTTTGATTTCTACCGAAAATGTGGAGACTTTGGTTTACATTTTCAAAATTCCATAAACTCTTTTGTAGGATATGATGAAAAAAGTATATTCTATTACTAGGACTAAAATTCAAGTAGTATGTTCCTTATAATTTTACTGATTGTTAAAATATTGAAGTGCATTTTTATCTAATTGGGCTTCCCAGATTCCTTCTTTGGAACCCTTTCCCTGACTTATCCCAATCAAATGCCTAAAGAGTTAATCTAATACCTGGTACAATAATAGACTGTTCAGATCTCTCCTTTGGCATATGCTGTGATCTATTCTGATGTGCTTTTGCCATTACAGTCCCTAAATACTTTGAATGTTTCCCTTGCACATAAAAGTTTTGCTATAAGTATTTTAAAATAATAGAAATATGAATAGTGTTATAGTATCTTTGCCACAGTTAATTATTAGCCAGTCTGAGGAAAGCTTGTTTCTCAGTTAAGTGTATCACAGCTTCGGTGACTATCTTATTATGTATGATGAAGTTTAAAAAGAAATGACTTAAACATGATAGACAGAATGTCACTGGTCAACAGACTGAATTAGCATAGGAGAAAATCACTTGAGTCAGGCAGGCCAAAAGACCCCAATAAAGCAGATGTTATGAATTTTCCTGTTAGTGAATGTGGGTGCTGATTTGCTGTTGTGTTTATAAATTGGGCTGCTAAATACTTACAACCATTTGAATTTGTGATGGCCATCATCTATGTGGCAATAACTATATTACATGCTTATATTATTAATCAGAATGAATAGTTATCTGGCAAGGTATTAGCTGTTGCAGGTGTGTGTACTATAAATGGGAGTATCCCTTGAGGTCACTATACCTACTCTTTTAATTTATGGCAGGTAAGGAGAAGAAAAAGTTCAATTTAAACCTTTTTTTTACAAAGTCAGCATATATTATTGTGGCATACATTGTGAATGTCAGCTTAATTACAATACTTTTGGTAACTTAGATTTGGATTTTTTTAAAAATAATATCACAACAGAATAATGGCATACAATTTCATTTGAAGTATGACCAAAGAAATAAGGAGATGCCAGGAATGGAAAAGAGGGTCTTGGGAAAGGGACAAGATCACTGTCTTCAGTAGTTGGAGGGCTGTCACATAGAAGAGGGATTAGCACTGTTCTGTGTAGCCTTGGAGAACAGAAACATTAACAGCTGTTTGAAATTGTAAGATATCAGATTTCAGTTAAACACCATCAAGGAGTTTCTCATAGAGCTTCCCAAAGTTGGAATGGTCTGTCCTGGGAGGTAGTGAGTTCCTTCATGTGTGGGGTGGTAAGCTCTGCACTAACCTCTCCTGTGATGATAAGGAATGAATGAGGCAGCTGAGGAACAACTGGTCAGCAATGTTGGTTGGGGTGGGGATTGGGTTCAGTGATTGCTGGGTATCTGTCACAAGGACACCATGCCCAAATGTCCTTTCCCAGTCCCTACAAAATAGAGGAGATGAAACTCAAACTTCAATTCTCTATGGCTAAGATTCTCACCCATCTGCTTCTCACCATCCTACCAGCCATTCATAGATTAGTGGATTTATGAAGGACTTTTTTAAGAGATTGTCTTTCTTAAATATCTAATATTTTACTCTTATTTTTCTCAACATTCTTCATATTATTCACTATTCTGATCCACATACTACCACCAATTAATCATTCTCCATTAAAAGAAATACAATACAGGTGGGCACAGTGGCTCATGCCTATGATTTCAGTGACTTGAGAGGCTGAGATGGGGGAATTGGTTGAAGCCAAGAGTTTGAGACCAGCCTGGGCAATATAGCAAGATCCCATCTCTAAAAAAAGAAATTATCTGGGCGTGGTGCTGTGTACCTGTAGTTCCAGCTACTTGGGAGGCTGAGGCAGGAGGATTGTTTGAGCCAGTAGTTCAAGGCTGCAGTGAGTGTAGACCACTCCCCTGCACTCCAGGTGGGTGACAGAGTGAGGCCTCATCTCTAAAAAAATAAACAACAAAATAAGTAAAAACACGTGGGATAAAGAGAAAACTAAAAACAAAACAATTCAATACAGAATATAAACATACAACCTTAAAACATATATACTTCATTGTGCTCATGGTTTGTGCCAGCAGATATTTATAAAACTGTATCTAACTAAACTAGAGGAAGAAATATAGAAGAAGGTGGGGACATAGGTGCAGCAGGAAGTTCGAAACTGGGCCTGGAGCTATGGACAGAGTGTAAAGTGTTGAGAAATGATAGCAAAAGAGAAACTTTCCTAAGGGAACTGAAAATCAAAAGGAGATAAAAACATAAAGATACATATTTATGCCTGACTTAATTACAAGTAAGGTAGAACTTTATTAGCTTTGGAAATATTTTACTCCAGGGCCTTTGACGTTTCAATCTCTTTTACCCCAATTTTTGAATCTACATTGTAAAATGCTCTCTAAAGAAAATGTTTTGCTTTTTTTTTTCTTTTTTGGCCTTTCTTTTAACCTTGTTTTAGGTTTCCTTGTATTAAGACCATGATATTCTGCTTTAGTCTTTCTTATTTAGCATCCCTCCTCACCATGTGCAGCCTATATCCAATGGCTCCTCTATGCCAGCCTCTGTGACATGCCAACCTCTGTGATATCTTTTTGTTTTTATTTCTGCATATTATGGGGGTACAAATTTTAAAGTTTCAAAAAATGCCCTTTCCCCCCTCCCCCCACAAGTCTGAGTTTCCAGTGTGACCATCCCCCAGATGGTGCACATCTCATCATTATGTGTGTATACACCCGCCCCCCTCCCCCTTCCCACCTGCCCAGTACCCTATTATTGTAGTACCTATGTGTCCACTTAGGTGCTGCTAAGAGCTTTCCAAAGTTGGAATGGTCTGTCCTGGGAGGTAGTGAGTTAATACCAGTTAATTAATACCAGTTATTAATACCAGTTAATACCAGTTTGCTGATGAGTATATGTGGTGTTTCTTTTCCATTCTTGAGATACTTGTGATATGCTTTTATGCATTATCTATAGTGCCTCCTACAACCTGCATGGTAGATGGCATTAATCCTCTTTCATAGATAATGAAACTGAGCCTCAGAATTACATAATTGGCCAAATCACACAGCCACTTCTCAACAGAAGCAATATTGTAACGATCCACTTGGCTGTTATTGGTGTACATTAGAATTAGATTTTAGCTGTTTGTCTTTAAAGAGGCAATGAGTGAAGATAACCCATTCAACAAAAAATAAGTCTATCCTAAGTTTCTTTCTGGCCTTGGTTGCCTTCATTATCTTTTTGTCTTAGTTTCTAGATACCCACCCTTGTCTCACCTCTGTGTAATTTATTCTGAGCTCTTACCCCTTTACAGAGCTCTAATCCTTCCTGTTTCTACTGCCTGCTGGATATCTCCACTTGGATATGCCATAGTGTATCCAACTCAAGCTGTTAAATATTATACTTATCTCTTTTCACAATTTGAAATGCTTTTATTCTTTTAATTGGTATAAACTTCTATAAACTGTAAATTAACTCTTCATTGGTAAAAAGCCCAGAAATCATAATACCTAATATTTATTTAAGTCAGTAAGCCTGCTAAACACTTTTCATATGATAACCTGATCTTAACAAGGTGGAAACTACCGTCTTCATTTTACAGACAAGGAAACAGAAGCTAAGAGAAAGTAAATAACTTGCCAAATGGCATATACCTGGACAAGTAGCTATTAGCAATGCCTAAACTCCTAACTATTAATTTCACATGGTCTAAATATCCATATTTTACGTAAGAAAATAAACTAAAACCCCTAAGAAGTATGCTGGCAACATAGATGAATTTAATTCTTTTAGGCCATCAAAATTATTTGTTCATAATAATTATTAATAACCAGATATATTTGAGTATGAACCAAACCAAGAAATAGGATCAAGTATATTAACAATATATACCACTTTTCTATTTTCCTGTTATATTTTCAGTACATTTATAGCACCTCAAATAGAGTAATTATTCTGGTCATTTTTTAAAAATGTGAAGTAAAATATTGCAAAGAATAAATAGAGGTAAAATAAAGGGACTTCAGAATTAAACAGTTTAGGTTAGAATCCTAACTATATGACTATGGGTAAATTACTTAATCTTTTGAAGCTTCAATTTTCTCATATAAAGGGGAATCTAATACTAATACCAAAGTCATAGTTGTAAGGATTAAATGAGATAATGCATATAAAACAATATAGGCACATAGTGAGTGTTCAATAAATGATAATTATGTATATTGTTGCAGTAGTATGATAACTAAGGCAGTTAAAAGCAGAGAAAAATAAACATAAATTTAAAGTTACAAAATGTTAAATAGGAGAAGACCATGGACTTTCTTTTTCTCATAATTTGAACTTGAGTTTTGTGTGTCACATGTGCACATAAACAGGTGATACCATAATGGTTTGCAGAATCATTGTATACATAGACTGGCATGAATACTGTAGGTAGACTATTTGGGAAAAAATTTGGCTCTCTCTCAGGGATAGTTTTCTCAAATCATTTTTCCTTCATATTCTGTTTTTATAGTTTTGGTATTAAAAAAAAGAGCTTAGAGCGACAGTTTTGTTCCAAAGATTTATGTTTACCTGGCAAACTCAAATCCTCTGTCCTTTTATCCTTATTGTTTTTTAAAGTGCCTTGAAGACAAAATGGTTTTTAATCAAATTCATGAGATAACTTTTATGTTATACTTTATGGGCATTTAAACTTTTCAAGATAGGACACAACTAATATAATGTATGACTGAATGTATTTTTGGAAAAATTTCTACATGTTAGAGCAAAATCTTCAGGATCTATGTACAAATACCAAATAGTTTGTCACATAGAAGATAGTAAATTGTTGTGATTATTAAATGCTTTCCCTATATCATGGTTTTTGTACATCTATTTTGATAATTAAGGAATCAAGTAAAAGCTGTGCGTGACATCAAGTTTCTAATTCAAGAGTGATGACAATAGTGCCCACTTGCTGACTAACATTGGTGTACCCCAAAACTGTATATGCTTAGAAAAAGAATTACTAATGGGAAAGGTGATTTCTGCTTTTCTAAAGTTGACTGCTTGCTATTTTGCAACAACCAGTGAGTCAGACTGAAAGGAAGAAAAGCGATTTCTGCTACTTGCCCATGTAGAAACTTTCAAGAATGCTTTAGACTGAGAGATAGGTAGAAATTTTGTACACAAGCTCCACTGCATGTCATTATCTTATTCAGCTGACAGGTGGTGCTCCAGAACAATATGGGCAGTGGGGATGTGTGATTAGATCTCTATCAGTTTCTGGGACAAATCATCAACTACACTCCTTTTAATGTAGCAGTTGAATTACTAAAAATTTTAGATGTGAGCATAGTAACCCAATAACATAACTGTCACATGCTAATACCTTCTTAAATTTAAAACGGGGTTTAGATGCAGGCATTGACCTTGACTGGGATCAAAATTTCATGTATCTTCAAATACACTTTTTGCTTATGAGCAATCAAATAAATTGGAATATTAAACTATAATCTAAGTCAATACCACTTATTTTCTTCCATTGATTTTGTTATTTGTAATTATTATGACATTTTCCTTAACTTCAATGGGTGATCATAAATTTAGAAGACTTAAGTGTTAATACATATGTCAACACAAAGACATTTAAAACTATATTTATCCAATTAGGATAGTCCTTATTTTTTTCTTTTGTTATTAGTTGACACATAATAATTGTACACATTTATGAGATAAAAAGTGATATTTTGATACATGTAGAGAATGTATAATGATCAAATCAGGGTAATTAACGTATCTATCACCTCAAACATTTATCATTTTCCATTTATCTACCAAACATTTAACATTTGGAATGTATTGTGAACATTCAAAATCCTCTCTTCTAGATTTAAATAAATATACACAAATTATTGTTAACCATATTTATGCTATAGTGCTATAGAACATAGGCTCATTCCTCCTATCTAGTTGTAATTTTATATCCATTAACCAACCTCTCCTTCTACTTCCTTCTCTCTTACTCTTCTTAGCTGCTAATATCCACAATTCTACTCTCTACTTATGTGAGCTCTGTTTCTCTTTTTTCTTTTTGGCTCCCTCATATGTGTATATATCTTTCTGTGCCTAACAATTTCACTTAGCATAATGTTCTCCAGGCTCATCCATGTTGCCCCAAATGACAGGATTTCATTCTTGTTTAATGGTGATTAGTATTCCATTGTGTACATATACCACATTTCTTTACTCATTCATCTGTTAATGGACACTTGTTGATTCCATAGCTTAGCTAGAGTTAATAGTGCTGCAATAAACCTGGGGTGCAGTGATTTCTTCAGCATACTGATTTTTTTTTCTTTGAATAAATATCTAGTGGGGGATTTCTGGATCATATGGTAGTTCTAATTTTGGTTTCCTAATATATTTTAAATGAAGATATTATGAGTCGATTGGACTTCATGAATGCATTCCATAAATGACAACGGTTACTGCTGTGGTAACCCTTCACCAGGTACTTAGTGGTATAATTTGGATTAGTTCTATTCTATGATGAGGGTAGTGAGGTAATGGAAACAGGAGTAATTTACATTCTAGGTTTGAGTTTAAAGAAAGATGATAAGCAGAGCTTATGAGAACAGCAGGGATATTGAATGGGAGATAAGCTAGACTGCTGGAAATGAAATGACCACTATGTAACATTCAGCCAGTCTTTCTTTCCTTTATCTCACTCCATGCTGGCTTGTGTTTTAGATTCTCTTGTCCTCCATCCTTGAGTGGTTCCAGTTGAATCTATGAATCAGGAACCAATTATTCATTCTGCTCTTACAAAGCAGTCTTAATCTTTCACTGCCAGTCAAAATTCTACTTAAAAACCAGTGTAGGGAGGGTCTTTCCATTACAAAGGGCAGTCTCTATCAGTTTTGTTACCAATTTTCACTTTTTAATTTAAAACACATTATCATAACTTTAAAGGACTATGGTATTGGTTAGTGCTTCATATGTTTATTAATTAATATCCTGCTCTGATCCATACCATCTAATATCAAAGCGTTTTTCCTCTTTTCTATTGGTATGTTTGGGGGAATTTGCCATGATTCTAATTGTGTCACTGATTTCTTTCAGTAATGATTTGGTGTGTATTCTAATCGCTGAGTAGCATTTTGGATTTTTAATTTTTGTTCCTATCAGGACAGGATTCTATTAAATACTGAAGGTAGTTTGGGCATAACCCACACAACATGGAGAACAAAGGCACAGAGTTTCAGTTGTATAATGTTACTGTGGTGCTAACATTCAAATCTGAAAAACAAGAGAAAGGTCTCTGTACTTTTGCTTGAATGAATTTTAGTTTGAAGAGGATTGACACACTCAAGGGAAAATTATCATATTCAGAGTTTCATTTCTCGGAGGAATTAGGTGCTTATAACACTCCTAAAATTTTATAAACATTCTTCCAGGATTTGGCTTTTATACCCTTATTTAGTTTTTGAAAATATCCAAAAGTGAATTTATCTGTGGAAATATCTGCCTGAAATGAATGCAGCTTAAAAGCAGACAATTATTTATCTCTAAAGTAAATTATGGGTTTTCCTCAGATTTTAGTGAGGCCAATTTCCAATAGCCATTTTATTTACCCTTTATCATTTCATGCAGTAGCTTTAATATTACAGAGACCACCATAGCCATCAATATGTTCTTGAAAAAGAACATCACGATTTGGAGTTTTTCCAAAAAGTGAACTGGGAAGTTGTATACATTGTTTGATTAAATTTTAGTATATTTATTTTATGTAAAACTTGTAACTCATAGTTTAAGTCATGTTTCTTTTTTAATAGTAATAAGATTTTTAAATTATTCCAATTAAATAGAATTTGTTATATTTAAAAAAATCAGGATGAGTGAGCTATTCTATATTATGTGTCTAAGAAAAAGGGTAGTAAGCTTCTCTGGATTTATTTGTACTTAGGAAAAGAGTGTAGAAAAGCAGTTTAGGTTTCATAAGTTTTTCATTTCTCCAGACTAGAAATCTTGATTAGGAACACCATTGCATATGATTCTGGGGATACACAGGATGGCATCAGTAGTAGTCCCAAATAACTTTTTTTCAGGGGAGATGATAGAACAGCTGTCCCTTTTGACTGTGATCCCTGTTTGGAGTAGTCCCAGAACTTGTGAAAGAAATCTTCTCTAGGATTATTGCCTGACATGCAGCTATTCATGTCCTAAGACCACACATTTATTTACCCCCCATTTCTCCCTGGACTTACTTTGTATCCAGCAAGAGTTAGATGTGGGATGGAGAGGCTGTGCTGGTAGATATTACCTCAGCACGGTACTTACTCCTTTTGCCAGTTCTTCCTTCTCTTCCTGTATTTCAACTCTGAACAGGTGCGTTTAACTACTTGGACTCTCTATTTTTAAATTATTTGGAAATTAGTAAATATAAGTAGATTGCCAAAGGTTTTCTTCACAAAAAAGATCAAAATTGTCCCTAGCAGACTCTTATAATGCCATAAGTGGTTTATTTTTACACAAATATTTTGATTCTTCGTGTTTTCATGTGTCATGGAAAATCTCTTAGCGACTTAGCACATTTTGTTATGCACTGTAGTTTTTACAAGTATGCAAATGTTGAAGTATATTTAATAGCCCTGATGCTATTAAGTGTCCAGTTTATTTCCCAAGATTTTTAGGAGGATCTTGGGAAATTCTGAGATCAAATTATGTAATTTGTAACTGAGAAATAGCATTTATTCTTCAATATAATTTGCAATGAGGACATTATGGAGTAAGAACTAATTCCTTTCATATCAATGAAATATGAGACAATGATTAGAATTATGTTTTTATAAGATTATTTTCCTATGCATAGACTTGCTCTGTCCCTTTAGAACTGCAAGCTAAGGTGTACTTATCTAGAAAATCAGTTCCTTTCCAATTAAGTTATTGGTGTTTTAGACTGGTTTTTGGTCAAATTAAATAGATCCATGATATTTTTACTAGAAACTATGAAGTAATATGTATCTCATAGCTGAGAACAATGAAAACTAGCTAGATAGCCCCCATTAATAATGCACTTTGAAATTTCTTTCGAAGTTATTTCCATATTAGGATAATAATATTTTTACAGGTTGAAAATCGACAAAGCTCCACTTTGTAGGATTTTCTTATGTTTTCTATCATGCAGTGTATGGTGTTTTAGTTCTTATAATAATAGGGTTGCTCAGTTTGCCAGTAGGCGGCCCCTCAATGTAAGATGATGCCTCTTGGTTGGCAGATTTCTGTATAAATAAATAACACACCACACATTCCTTTCAAATATCTGAGTAAGTGAGATAATACTATGTAACTTTTTTTTTATTTAAAAAATAGCTGCATTATGTCAGTGACCTGTAATAAATAGCACTGCAAGGAGAAACAACAGCCACATTCACCTTGCATCCATGCAGAAATAACAGAGCTCTATTTCCATGGCTGGAGGGAGAAGAAAGAAGAGAATGAAAGAAAAGAACTGACCTTGGATTGTAGTCACTCTCATGCTAACATTGGGGAGTTTACACTGACTACTTTTACTACACTGAATTTACCACTCGATACATTGCAAACAACCCCTTTTTCTCTAACCATTAGTTTAGTCATCAGTAATCCTGATGTGGTGGGAAGATAGTAAACCATCTTTTGTAATTTTCTTGAATTCTACATATTTTTTCTGTTAACCTTTCATCAATTGACCAAATAGTGTATTGAAAATTTTTACTGTTTGAAGATAATGATACAGTCATTACAAATACAGTTTTTGGACAAGGAAAGCAATGTATATTTAAACTTTTCTAATTCAAGATAAGGCAATATCACCTTCTGCACATGTCCTGTACTCTTCCTAGTGTATGTCATTAATTGTAAACATTGAAATGTTTAATTTACAAAGGAAAATAATCCGTATACTATAGAACAAAGCATAGCTAAGGCTTTTAAATTCTTAATCCATGAACATTTAAAAATATTTGATAGTTTTAAATGTCAATTGTGACCCACAAACTTTTATTCTAAGACTTTCAGCAGATGTTGCGCAGAGAATATAGAAAACTTTTACAGTGACTAGGGGCCTGGAATTAAAGCCTTTACTTATTAGACTTATGTTGAGATTTGTGAAAGTCATGTAAACATAGTTCAGTGGAACTCAGTACATTGCACTTATTTATACATTCTGCCTAGCCTTCATTTGTCCAATGCATAACAAGCTTTGCACAACAGTGAGATCAGACATCTTGATGTACAAAGACAAAGACCAAGGATATTTGGTGCTGGCCCTGTAATTAGATTGTTTCAGTGTATGTAGGAAATCAAGACTATAGGACTTGATATATTTGCCATTTAACAAAACAACATCAAGAACACTTCAAATATTCATAACCTCTGGGTGATTTAAAAAATAAACACAACCTTAACATTTGTACCCCCATAATATGCTGAAATAAAGAAAAATGGAAAAAAATAAAAATTAAATAAAAAATAAACACGTATAAATTCTGCGCACTCTAATGATGTGGCAAATTATCTCTGTTTCTGATAAATATGAGACATGGAATTGTTGCTGAAAGAGTTCTTACAATGATCTTTTCCAGTTATTTTAATTTACAGAAAATAAATTGAAGATTCGGTGAAGTTATTTGCCTAAGAATAGGTTGCCCATCAGTGGCAGAGACTGGAACTCATATCATCTGACTTTTTTTTACTGCACTTGCAATAACTCCATACAAACGGTGGAGAAATAGATCACTATATAGTTCTTATACTGGATTCATTTGTACATTTATTAGATAACTTTTATATTAATTAAAATAATATATTACAGAAAATTAAGAAATATATGTATGATATATATGCAAAAATTAGGAAAATATTATTTGTAATCTCACCACTTAGACATAACTACTGCTAACACTTTGTCGTAATAACATTTTGCCGGTTGGTAAATATCTTCTTGTTGTGCATGTGAGTGTATGTGTTTACATGTAAGTTTATGTAATAAGTTTAAAAAATGGTATTGTACTTTCTGTTCTGTTTCATAACAAGGTTTTGCATTTATTTTATACCCTGAACATATTTTCATTTCTGAAATTCGTATTTGTATCAACCTATTTAGTAGTACTTTTTATTATTATTATTATTTGGAAACAATTTATTCAATTCCCTTATGTTGGCCTTTATTTTTTTATTATTATTATTTTTAATTGCTCTCTTATGTTTAAAAACCTGTGTAAACCTTTCTGTAGTTAAATCTTTACACATATTTGTGATTATTTTCTTAGAGCAAATTTTTGCAAGGTCAAAAATTAAGACAAATTTAATCTTTTGATATCCATTGCTTCATTACCCTGAAGAAAGTTTGCACAAATTTACTTATCAGACAGCAGCCACTTAAAATTTTTCCTTCCTTCCTTCTTTTCTTCCTTCTTCCCTCCCTCCCTCCCTCCCTCCCTCCCTCTCTCCCTCCCTCCCTCCCTCCCTCCCTTCCTTCCTTCCTTCCTCCCTCCTTTCCTCCCTCCTTTCCTCCCTTCCTTCCTTTCTTCCCTTTCTTCTCTTTCTGTTTTTCGACAGTCTCTCATTTGGTAGTCCCAGTAGAGTGCAGAGGCATCATCATAGCTCACTGCAACCTCAAATCCTAGACTCAAGCAATCTTCTTGCCTCAGCTTCCTGAATAGCGGATACTATAGGCCCCTACGATGACACTGGCTAATTTTTCTATTTTTAGTAGAGACAGGGTCTCACTCTTGCTCAGACTGGTCTCAATCTCCTGAGCTCAAGTGATCTTCCCACCTTGGCCTCCCAAAGTGCTAGGATTATAGCGTGAGCCACTGCGCCTGACCAAAAATTTCTTTTAAAAATTTTTTAATTTCTTAAAATTTAGATTTTCTTACATGAATATAAATATCAGTGAATAGTTTGAAAATTGATATACTACTGAACCTTTTTTAATTTTTAATCTTCATATAGAGATATGTAAAATATAAATCTTAGTTCCTTAGAGTATTCTTAAGAATTATGTATACTGTGGGTTAACTGTAATTTAATTTATTCTTTTAAATTACATTAGATTTTAAACTGTTTTATATTATTGTTATATGTGATGGCATGAATTCTGAGATTCTATTAAAACATAGATGTTTATCTTTCCTAAGTTTATAACATCTTTTTAAAATTTAACATACAGAAGGAAATATAAAAGATTTTCTTCTTCCCTTTTTTCCCAAATTATTTAACTTGAATATTCAATTAACCTATGTATTCTAAACCAGGTAGATTTTAAATATTTTTAACAACCTTCAACCTCCTCTCATGTAGGAATGCTAAATTTAATAAATTATTTAACCAAACATTTATCTAATATTTATCAGATACTGAGTAGTGATGAATTGATATTGAAAATGTTTTTGCTTCAATTAATACTTTTACCATGAAAGAAACCATGTCCAGTATGGAGTTAAAGCTTTGAGCCATGCACACACCTATCCAAAAGCATTTCAGTTTTCCTTTTCTTCATACTCAGATTTTGATGCTTCTGAACCTGCTGCCATTTCTATTTTATCATTTTATATTTCCCATTATATAAATCAGTGGATGTTAACTAATATGTCTAGAAATTAAATATTATATGTTCCTTAAAAAAACATTATTGCAGTTTGTATCCCTCATACTAGAAGCTGTTTATATTTCAAAATTAATGAAATATTTACAAAAATATATATTTATGACCAAGCTCATTTTGTTGCTTTTTCCCTGTTTTTTTTTTTTTTTTTTTTTGCTTTTGCATCAGGTTACTTCTCAATGTAGTAATGAATTTATTTTAATACACATTACTAGATTTGGTGTATGTATATATTTCATGGGTGTATATGACAACTAATGCATTTGAATAATGATGAAAAATTATGTAAACATAGGATAATATTTAAACAGTAAAGTACAACTTGTATAGATGTGTACATCATTGCTTTTAAGCACCTTATTAACTTTCTTTGTAACTAATCTTATCACTGATATTCTACTTTAAGGGGGAGGAGAATATATTGTACAATTTTACCATATTAAAAATTGGGCATTTTGTGTAAGGAATGTTTTCTGTAGTTCCCTTAGAAGTTCTTATCATAGTGCAACAAAACATTGTTTTGAACAGTTTCAGTACAATACATTAACACAGTTGCTGTTGATAGTGAAAAAGCCTGAATGTAAATAAGATGAGAAAAAAATGAGCTATAGTAAAATACCTTGTTGTCTTCTCATGTCTGTAGAAGTGGCTATTTTTGATTTTGCTATGAAGTTTAGTTGTCTTGGAGCTTTCTGAAACCACTTGCAATTAAGAATTGATAAAAAATAAAGTAGCATATGAAAAATGGCCACTATTCTGGAGTATAGTAACTAAAACAAACTTTATGGTAAACAAACCTGAGTTCAAGTTTCATGTTTGGGTCTTCTTAGCTGTATGATTTTGGAAAACTTAATTAACTTCTTTGTGCCTCACTATCCTCATGTTTAAAATGGGGGGAAATACTTCTTCTTCTTGGGATTGTTCTGATGGTTATGTGGGAAAATATGTACAAGGTACTTGGCATATTTGGCTCATGGTAAGTACTTGTGAAATGTTACTGTATATTTACATAAAAGTGATAACTTTAATGCTTTTTTTATTATCACATTAATTTATTTAAGGGGTTTTGTCTTTAGTATTCCATGTTAGAGTACCAAATATATAAAAAAAAATGTATCTCATTTGATTCAATACATATTTATTGAGTGGCTACTTCTAAATCAGAAAATGCCTCAGGATTATGTTAAAGAACTAGTGAGTAAGACAGATGCAAAAAAAGAAACTTTCAGAAATTTATGATCAATGGAAAGCAAGAGGTACTCTGGAACAAAAAAGGGAGACATTTAGTTCAAATGAAGTTTGGAAAATTTTCTGGGGGAGATGGTTTCTGAAATGAGTTATGAAGATGATAAGAATTAGTCAGATAAAGAATGATGAGGAGGGTATTCCAGACAGGGTAAACTGCAACAATAGAATTTTTTTAGAAATTCTAGAAAGTACAGTGGACAATTAGTGTGATTAAAGCATAAATATGTCAGGGAGAGACAAAGGATGGTACTGAAATGCAAAAAGAGAAAGGTCACAAGGAACTTTTATATTCTGCTAGGGGCCTTTTTTCTCTTTCTTTTCTTCCTTAAAATAACTGATGGTGTTTTATATGCTGATTTGATTTAGAGAATTTATTATCTGATAAAGAATGTGTATGTGTGTTTTCTTTTTTTTTTTGGAGACAGAGTCTCACTTTGTTGCCCAGGCTAGAGTGAGTGCCATGGCATCAGCCTCGCTCACAGCAACCTCAATCTCCTGGGCTCAAGCGATCCTCCTGCCTCAGCCTCCCAAGTAGCTGGGACTACAGGCATGCGCCACCATGCCCGGCTCATTTTTTTCTATATATATTTTTAGTTGGTCAATTAATTTCTTTCTATTTTTGGTAGAGACGGGGTCTCGCTCAGGCTGGTTTCGAACTCCTGACCTTGAGCAATCCGCCCGCCTTGGGCTCCCAAAGTGCTAGGATTACAGGCGTGAGCCACCGTGCCCGGCCCCTGTATGTGTGTTTTAATCAGGGCTCATGATCCATTGTTCAAATAAGCTGGTTTTTGACAGTCCTGCTATTCAGATATAGTGGTATATGGACAATGAAATATGAAAGTATAAAGTAAAGGACTTTTTAGAATTGAGAATTTTGCAGAGAGAATCAGATTTTGGTCATACTCCTTGGAAAGTTATTGGGCTTTGCTTGTGGGAAGGAGAGAAATGAGAAGAGCGTAGAGATTAAAGACAGCAGATTAAAATAATATTCATTAGATTCTATCATGTGTCAGTCTCTGTACTACGTATTTGTATATAAATTATCTATATATTTCTGACAACTCAGACCTGTTTAGAAATATCTATGTCATATCTATATTTGAGAGTATATGTATATATATTTTTTATATATGTGGGTATATACATATAGATGTATACATATATATAAATATATATATAAATATATAAATATAAATATATATATATATAAAATATCTGCCTCTCAAAAAAGAAGCCTATCCTTAGAGAGGTTAGGTACTTAAATAAAGAGTTCTGAAGATATAAAGTTGGGATTTAGGTCAACTTTCCCCTGCCTCCAAAGTAATAGGGTAGAAACTATTAGTGGGTTTTTCAGTAGGGACTTCCTTGACTACTTCTTTACTGGCAGAGTAAAATTTAGTTCAGTTGTCTTTAATCTCTGCAGAGAGAATCATAATTGCTCTAGGCCGATTATTATCATTTTATTTCTCATGCAAGTAATTGGTTTAGTCATGAAAATGGTATAGAATTATGACCAATGAAAGGGGAAATATGGCTGCAAAAGAAAGGTTTCATTTTTAATGAAAAGAGATACATGGGAGAAGCACTCTTTGTTTTGGTTTAAAGACTATTATGCCTGCATGTGGCACCTGGAACTGTGGCAGCCCATCCTTTGGTCCTGGGTGAAGACATGGATTCCATCCCAAAAAAGGCAAAGTGGATTCTCCATGACATTGTTGAGCATCTGAACCAACCCTGGAATATCTCTGTCTGTGTAGACTTTCTTTATGCAAGAAATTAAATATTTTTTTTTTTTTTTTTTTTTTTTGAGACAGAGTCTCACTCTATTGCCCGGGCTAGAGTGCCGTGGTGTCAGATTAGCTCACAGCAACTTCAAACTCCTGGGCTCAAGAGATACTCCTGCCTTAGCCTTCCAAGTAGCTGGGACTACAGGCATGCACCACCATGCCCACCTAATTTTTTTCTATATATTTTTAGTTGGCCAATTAATTTGTTTCTGTTATTTTTTTAGTAGAGACGGGGTCTCGCTCTTGCTCAGGCTGGTCTGGAACTCGTGACCTCAAGTGGTCCGCCTTGGCCTCCCAGAGTGCTAGGATTACAGGCGTGAGCCACCACACCCAGCCAAGAAATTAAATATCTTTATACCACATTCATTGCCAAACAATTATAACTAATATAAGCCCTAAATGTTCAGTTACAATATCCTGGCTTACTTTGGCTACGTAAGTAGCAGATTCATTCAAATGCACTCCTCCTCACTTTAAGTTGACTCCCTCTTCATGGTCATTAGAAAGAAATAGTAGGTAAACCTGAAAAAAAATTGATCATCTATTAATCCCAGAGAACTCATATCTGAAAGACATGTGACAATAAAGACTGAAGACTGAATGTTAGGTTGCTTAGGGTTATAAGGAACACAGTTATAAATTCCTAATTTCTGTTGTACAGATAATAACATAAATTTATTATGTTTTCAGTTTGTGCTAAATTTTGTAATAGTTGTAAGAGAAACAATAAAACTAGATGGCTCTTCTTTTGGATATCATTGTCTCTATTATTTACTGAGCACTATACTTAAATTTTAGGTAAAGTTATTTGATTCTTATGAAAGCTCTGTGATTAGGATGGAAGGCGTTTTATTAGCACACAATTTTGCTTTTGGAAACCTAGTATGGAATGTTTATCAGCTTTCAGGGAAAAGACATGTTGTTTGCAGAAAGCCTAAAATGGTGTAAGAAGAGACAAAAAAGGTTAAAACTAATTTGGCATTTTTGGCTCTCTACATTTATATTATATTAAACTTTTAAATATGTTTACAGGTAAAATCATTTTAGTTTAGAGAAAGAAGATTAAGTTTTTTCTTTCCTGTTTATTTTTTGACCCCCTGCTGTATACAAGCAACTGGCCTAATCATTTAATATATTATTACATTACATTTTTCTTCTAAGTATTTTGTTACTGTGTTTCTATTGGCTATAAATCAGTCATGAAAATAATAATGTCATTTGACACTCCTGTTGATTCCACATGTACTTTGAAAATAATTTTTATTCAATTTTCTATTTCTTAATGGACATTTGAACTACAAATGACTGTCACTTTGTTCCAGATGTTTTATTGCTGGAGTATAAATGAAGTGTTATGCCATGTTAACAAATGTTTTTGAAGATTGACATGATTTTAGGTTTTTCAATCAGGTTAGTATAATGTACAAATAGTGAAGTGCCCTGTTATTCTATTTACTGGCAATTATGTGGTCTGCTGTTAGTTAAGGGATTTTAAAGCCTGATAATTCATTTTGTTCCTACCATATATACAGTTTTATTTAAAGTTTAATTGTTTCTCCTGTAAATTTGTCAATGTCCTGTATTATAAAACAGTATCATTGGATTATAGAAAACCCTTTAACAAAATGATATTTAAAACAACATAGTAACATGTGAGGTGGCAAAATCAGTAAGATCTTAGTCTGCAAAATATTTTAAAATGCTTGAGCTAGTTACAGACTTTTTTCATTTTTCTGCATCTTGTTAAACCAGTTTATTACTTCTATAGTTTAAATAAACATGTAGACTTATGTGCACTTCAGTTTTATTTATATTGCATAATAGTCATATTGGAAATTACCCAAATTTATTGTTGAATTAATCCACTAGATAAAAGCAGTTATATAATCATCTTATCTATAGCTAAATAATTATCTTGTTGTATCATGTCTAGTAGCTAAGTGTTCTGTGGGTTTATATGTAAATATATGCATTTGATGGCAAAGTGAACTGGAATAGTGGTGGGATATCTTTTCAGGTTTAAGATGTTTCTAATTGATAAGTACATGCTACATGCTGATATTTTGTAACAATATCTAGGGATATTTCATTGTTAACTGCTTGTTAAGTGTTGAAAGTAGTCCAAAGATTCCAAATTTAATAAGCTATTTTATAAAAATTAGACATTAGATAAGCACTAATGAAAATTGAACTCATATATCATAGCTTAATACATGGAAACTACACATACCTAATAGTTTAACCAATGAGTAGTATCAGTAACAATAGTTGTTTTTACTGCTGTTTCTAGAGCACATACCATGCTAAGCTCTGTGACAGATGCTTTATAAACAAGATTTCATTTGGATCTGTACAACCCTCTGTAGGAGGCAGAATTTAAATTTATGTCTGTCTGACTCCAAAGCTAGGTATAGTGCTTCTCATTTTGATAGTCTATATTATGCATATGGAACATAAACTTATTTAAAGTAAATTATTTTCAGGTAATTCTAATAGTAATAATTCATGGTGAAGAACCACAGAATACCATATAACAGCTTTTATATAATATTATATAAATATGTTCAAATTATTAATCTTTTGTGATGCCAGACTGAGGAAATTTGATGGTTGTTTAGTAATAACATCAATAGAATTTGACCCCATTGCTATTGGGTAAGACCTTAGTATTATTTGTGTATTAATAAGAAGGTAATTTTATGAAAAACAAATACCAAATGGATACAAGAGCCATAATAAAAGGGAAATTGTACAACATTATAAAATGGTTTAGTAAACTTCTGAAACTCACTTATACCTATGTATTTTCACTCAGAGATTTTTAAAATTTTGAATTGTTTGCTTTAAACTTATCATGTTTGGGCAATGGAGGTTTTAATTACTTACACAGCAACATTTCCAAATGTATTGGCAAAATAGTATAAGAAAAGTTTTATGTAGGCTGCTCCCAGCTTCTACTTTTAGAGAAATATTCTGGAAAGAGAAACTTTAGGAAGAATGAAATAAAATTTCAGCATATATCAAAAGGTATTACAAGAAATGATGCAAGGCCTAAGGACATTAGAAAATAAATAATTGTCACATTAATTCAAAGCTTTACAGTTTTTCAGAGGTTGTTGGCGGACTCAAAAGTGTACAAGTGGTTGATTATTACAATTGGCAGATGATGGTGACAAAGAAATTGGAGATGCGATGAAAGCAATACTGGAAAAATGTCAAAAATATATTCATTTTAAAAGTTCAACAGAAATACTTGAAGGAAGATTACATAATTGCTATTGTGAATGTTAATAGTCTTTTATAAATACTACCAAAGAAAATGTTCTAGAATACTAAAATTGGGATAATTACCCACTATTGCTATTTATATTCTGAACATATATATTTAGATGCTTCTGTGTTCCATACACCATTTGAAAGATTAAAAAGGTGGCCTTGGGTTCTCTAATAGAATTCCAGCTGTCTATCCTATCTATATGATTTTTTCTTTGTTAAGTATATAAAGAACCTTATACTTTTATATAGCTCCTATTTATTTTTTTTCTTTTGTCTAAAATTTCAGAATATTATAAGAATACAAACATTTTGGTTACATGAATTAATTTTGTATAGTTTGAGTCAAAGTTATAAGTGTGTCCATCATCCAGATAGTATACATTGTACCCGTTAGGTGTGAGTTTACATATTCCTTCCTACCCCACCACCTGCTTGATTTCTGTTGAATTTTACTACCATATATACACATGAATGTTGATCATTTGGTTCCAATTTAATAATGAGTACAAGTGGTGTTTGTTTTCCTTTCTTGCAATACTTCACTTAGGAGGATGGTCTCCAGTTCCATCCAGGTTGTTACAAAAGGTATTATTAGTTCACCATTTTTTATGGCTGAGGAATATTCCATGGTATACATATGTCACATTTTATTAATCCACTCATATATTGATGGGTACTTAGTTGTTTGCACATCTTTGTGATTGTGAATTCTGCTGCTATAAACATGTGACTGCAAGTAACTTTTTAATAAAATGTCTTTTTTTTCCCTTTGGTTAAATGCCCAGTAGTGAGATTGCTGGATCAAATGGTAGATCTACTTTTCATTCTTTGAGATTATCTCCATATTACTTTCCATAGAGGCTGAACTAGTTTGCAGTCCTTTGGATAGTGTATATTTGTCCCTTTCTCTCTTCATCCATGCCAGCATCTGTTGTTTTGGGGGTTTTTGATAAAAGCCATTCTTACTGGAGTTAGGTGATATCTCCTTGAGTTTTGATTGGCATTTCCCTGATGATTAAGATGTTGAGCATTTTTTAAATATGTTTATTGGTCATCATTCTATCTTCTTTTGAAAAACTTTTGTTTATATATTTTGCCCACTTTTTAATGGGGTTGTTTGATGTTGTTTTGCTGATTTGCTTGAGTTCTTTGTAGATTCTGGTTATTAGCCCTTTATCAGATGTATAGCATGCAAATATTTTGTCTCATTTTGTAGATTGTCTATTTGCTGTATTGATTGTTTTCTTGGCCATGCAGAAGCTTTTTAATTTAATCTGGTCCCATCTATTTATTTTTGTTGTTGGTATGATTGTCTTTGAGGGTATTTTCATAAATTCTTTGCCTAGGCTGATATCTGTGAAGAGTTTTCCCGAACTCTTTTTTTAAGAATTTTTATAGTTTTGTGCCTTAGGTTACATCTGTTATCCATCATGAATTAATTTTTATCAGTAGTGCAGTCTTCTGCATGTGCCTATCCATTTTTTCCAACACCATTTATTGAATAGGGGTTCTTTTCAACATTGTGTTTTTGTCTGCTTTGTCAAAGATCAGATGGCAATATGAGGATAGTTTTATATCTGGGTTCTTTGTTCTGATCCGTTGGTCTATGTCTCTGTTCTTGTGTCAGTACCATGCTGTTTGAGTTATGATAGCCTTGTAGCATAAATTGAAGTCTGGTAAAGTGATGCCTCCTGATTCATATTTTGTTTTTTGCTTAAGGTTGCTTTGGCTATGCAGGGTCTTTTCTGAGAACCTTACACATTTATGTATGAGTTTAGCTTTTTTTTTAGACATTTGGCCAAGAAATCAGAAATTTAAAAATTTATCTCTAACATAATAAAGTGCAACCTCTAAATCATACCATTTTACATAAGCCCGTAATTAATTTATGCTTATTAGTTTGTCCTTGTATATTAATAGGTCAGTTTTATGACATTAAAGTTAATCCAGCTTGATTTCTGTATAATAATATATAGGCATACCTTAGAGATATTGCTGGTTCAGTTACAGACTACCACAATAAAGTAAAAAGTGCAATAAATCAAATCACACGATTTTTGGTTTGCAAGTACATATAAAAGTTATGTTTATACTATACTGTAGTATTATTTAATAATATTATGTCTAAAAGACCACAATGTGCCTACCTTAATTGAAAAATTCTTTATTAGAAAAAATGCTCATTATCATGTGAACCTTCTCACTCAGTTATAATCCTTTTGCTGGTGGAAAGTCTTACCTCAATGTTGATGGTTGCTGACTGATCAGGCTGGTGGTAGCTGAAGGCTGGGTGACCGTGGAAATTTATTAATATAAGACAACTATGAAGTTTGCACATCAATTAACTCTTCCTTTTATGACACATTTGTCTATTACATGTGGTGCAGTTTGGTAGCATTTTACTGATAGTAGGACTTTTTTCAAAAGTTGAGTCAATCCTCTCAAAACCTGCTATTGCTTTTTCAACTAATTTTATGTAATATTCTAAATCCTTTGCTATAATTTCAACAATGTTCATAGCATCTTCACTGGGAGTAGATTCCATCCCAAGATACCACTTTGTTTGCTCACTCATAAGAAACAACTCCTCATCTGTTATCATAAGATTGCAGCAATTTAGTCATGTCTTCAGATAGTACTTCTAATTTAGTTTTTCTTACTATTTCTACCCTATTTGCAGTTACTTCCTACACAGAATTCTTGAACCCCTCCACGTCCTCCATGGGAGTTGGAGTTAACTTTTTGCTAATTTCTGTTAATGTTGATATTTTGAGCTCCTTCCATAGGTCACGAATGTTCTTTTTTTGTTTGTTTTTTAATTTCTCAGAAGAGTACAGAATTTTATTTTTATTTTTATAGATTTAGGGGGTTTACAAGTACAGTTTCGTTACTTGGATATATTATGTAGTGGTGAAGCCTGGTCTTTTAGTGTAGCCATCAGCCAAATAGTGTACATTGCAGCTATTAAGAGATTTCTCATCCCTGACTCCCTACCTACCCTCTCACCCTTCTGAGTCTCCAGTGTCTGTTATTATGTTCTCTATGTCCATGCATACACATAATTTAGCTCCCACTTATAAGTGAGAGCATGTAATATTTGACTTTCTGGTTTTATTTATTTCACTTAAGATTATCATCTCCAGTTCTATCCATGTTGCTGCAAAACACATGATTTCATTCTTTTTATGGCTAAGTAGTATTTCATTTTATACACACACATACACACCCATATATCTATGTAAATACACACATATATATACGTACACATATGCATGCACATGATCACGCACACACACATACCATATTTTCTTTATCCAGTCATCCACTGATGGACACTTAGGTTGATTCTATATCTTTGCTATTGTGAATAATGCTGTGATAAACATATATGTTCAGGTATCTGTTTCATAGAATGATTTATTTTCCTTTGAGTAAATACCCAGTAGTGGGTTTGCTGGATTGAATGGAGTTCCTTTTTTTTTTAGTTCTTTGAGAAATTTCTACAATATTTTCCTTAGAGATTGTACTAATTTGCATTCCCACTAACAGTCTATAAGCATTCCCTTTTCCCCACAATCTTACCAACATCTAATGTTTTTGACTTTCTAATACCAGCCATGCTGACTGGTATAAGATGGTAGCACATTGTGGTTTAATTTGCATTTCTCTGATAATTAGTGATGTTGAGCATTTTTGCATATGTTTTTTGGCCATTTGTATGTCTTCTTTTGAAAAGTATCTATGTTGTTTGACCATTTTTTAAGGGGTTATTCTTATTTAATTGTTTGAATTACTTGTAGATTCTGGATGTTAGTCCTTTGTAAGATAAATGGTTTGAAAATATTTTCTCCCATTCTGTAAGTTGTCCCTTTACTCTTTTGATGATTTCTTTTCCTCTGCAGAAGCTTTTTAGTTTAATTAAGTTCCATTTGTTTATTTTTGTTTTTGTTACATTTGCTTTTTATGTCTTAGTCATAAATTCTTTGCCTAGGTCAATATCCCTAAGAGTGTTTCCTAAATTTTCTTCTAGAATTTTATAGTTTCAGATCTTACATTTAAATCTTTAGTCCATCTTGAAGTAATTTGTGTATGTTAGGTGAGAGATATGGGTCCAGTTTTATTCTTTTGCATATGGCTCTCCAATTTTCTGAGCGCCATTTATTGACTAGGATGTCCTTTCCCTAGTGAATGTTTTGTCAAAGATCAGTTGATTGTAGGTAAGTGGCTTTATTTCTGGGTTATCTATCCTATTTCCTTGATCTCTGTGTCTACTTTTATACCAGTTCCATGTTTTCCTCTTTATTATATCCTTGTAGTATAATTTGAAGTCAGGTAATGTGATGATTCCAGCTTTGTTCTTTTTGCTTAGGATTGCTTTGGCTATTCTGACTCTTTTTTGGTTCCATATGAATATTAAGATTGTTTTTTTCAAATTCTGTGAAAAATGATGTTTTTAATAGGAATTGCACTGAATCGTCACATGTTGATCCATGCTTGCATCCTTGTAGTAAAACCCACTTGATTGTGGTGTATTATCTTTTCAATGTGCAGTTGGATTTGGTTTTATCCAATTTTGTTGAGGATTTTCCTCACCATAGGTATATAATTACATCTATCTTCATTAGCAATATTGGTCTGTTGTTTTCATTTTTGTTGTACCCTTGCCTGGCTTTGGTATCCTGGTAATACTGGCTTTGTAGAATGAGTTAGGAAAGACTCCCTCCTTGATTTTTTAGAACAGTTTTAGTAGGATTGGTACCAGTTCTTCATTGTACATCTGGTAGAAGTTTGCTGGCACATGGCATTTTATTGATTAAGTTTACCATCTTATATGGGCATGGTTTGTGATGCCCTAAAACAATTACAACAGTAATATTAAAGATCAATGATTATAGATCACTATAACAGATATAACGATAATTAAAAAGTTTGAAATATTGCAAGAATTAACAAAATGTGACAAAGGAACACAAAGTGAGCACATGCTATTGGAAAAATGGTACCAGTAGACTTGCTCAATACAGGGTAAGCGCAAATCTTCAGTTTATTAAAAATACATTATCTGTGAAGTACAATAAAGCCAACAGCAATAAAATGAATAATGCCTGCATTTTTGGTCTGGGATTTGGTTTTGCCCTTGTTACCTGCTAATAAGTAGCCTTGTACTGTGTCATAGATGGTGTCAGAAGATATGAAACTCTTGATTCAGAAACAAAAGACTTTATTACTTATATTAAAAGCAATCAGCATGCTTGTATTAATTCTTCTTGCCCTCAAGTTCCATAAAATGATGTAAAGGGCCCAGATGACAGTTGGATATGTAGTAGGATGTGTTATAGGAGAGAAATACTGACTTTGGGGTACCCACTGCTGGCAAACAAGCTTATTCTTTGTACCTAAAGGAGACATTACCTTATCCCTCAAGGTTTCTCACTGCAAACACAAGTCAGAAATAGCTTAGGTAAAGAGGTTTTACATTCTTAGCACAGCTAGCAAGATGTGTAGGTACATAAGGGACCCTTTGGAACACTGTCTCTGTCCATACTTTTTGATTTTATAACATTTTCCTACTTGCAAGGAATTCTTACCTATATAACCTCATTGTATTTTTAGTTGATCTTTAATATTCACTTGCTGTCTTCATGTGTAAGGAACAGTTATAAATTTGTTAAATAGAAATATCCTGCAATAAATATTTTAATTACCTTTTTCTAAGAAAAAGTCTGCATTAATATTATTTTAATTATAATATAATCACAAAAAATCCATAATGTAGCTATAACTTTATATCTGTATTTCAATGTTTTGAATTCAAATATCACCATACCTGACTACCACTGAGATGTAATTTTTTTATGTACTAATTTCATTGATTCTCACTTTATTCCCTATTCAAATGTCTTGGGAAGAGGGTGGTGTTAAGAGGCAGCCATAAGGCATTAGTAAATCATGATCAAACTTTATTGTTCATAAAAAATCATCTGATATATTTGTTAGAATTTTAAATTCCTAGCCTCCACTGCAGAAAGAGATTCCATTCTATCGGTTTTGTTCAGACTGTGCATCCACAATTATATTAAGAAGTGTGGCTCACTTACATTTAATGTATGTTGATATGGTTTGATTTAGTCCTTTCCTTTTGTTATTTTCTATTTGTCCCATCTGTCCTTTATTCCTTTGTTCATTCTTTATTTCTCTTTTGAGATTAATGAAAAAATTATTATTTTTTGTATCTTCTCTAAATCCTTTTTCAGTCTACTTTTTGTATTATTTTTAATGGTAACTCTGGAGATTAAAATATATATCTTCAGGTAATTCCAATGGAGATTGTATATAAATTTACTTTAAAAAATACCAACCTAGATAGTTGAAATCTTTCTCTATTAGGTATCCCTTCAAGTTAAGGAATTAAACCTAGAAAAGGTGCCCAGTAAAAATATAGCTGTGTTTTCTGGAAGTGGTGATGGATATCTAAAAAGAAGACTTAATAGCCACTTGCCACTTATGTGTACCACATTCTAATTTCTGAGGACTCTACTATTCTGAGGACTCTACTATTTGATGGGACTGGAATTCAAGGCAGTTGCAGTAGTAATTTCTGCTGAGTAAGGGAGGGGCATGAAATTAGTTAATACTTGGGAAAAGGGTATTAAAAAATGGACTAGGAGATAGTGTCTTTATGGTCTAAAGTCAACCATGGCCAATATACATCCATCTAGGCCAGTTTTGGAACTGTATATGTAATATAAGGACACAAGGAGTCTACGTACACGTAGATACTTCACAACTAGTTTTGTTTTCTATTGATAGTGAATTTTTTCCCCTAGTATTTCTCCTTACTCATCTACTTGTTTAATGCATCAGCATTCTTTTCTCATCATGCTTGAGAGACCTCAAGATCTAACTTTGGCCACAATTGACAAAAGACAGGACCTTCAAAAATTCAAAAACACCCATTGTAAACACCACAAAGCAAGCTACTTTTGGCTGTTTCTCTAAAGGTCACATAATTCTTTGTGTTTTCTACAACATGACACAGCATGACAGAACAAAGTACTTATCTTTTGTACTTGTCAGCATTGTTGTATCAACTTCAGATGATGAAATGCTTCTGAATATGCTGTTGCTTTCTTCCTTGTGGGCTTACACTGATTTTCTAAAAAAGTATTATATACATCAAATAAGTGATTCATTTATTATCCCTGACACCTAAATTTGGTAAGAAGAAGTATCAAGACATCACTTCAAAACTGCATTTAGATGCTGTTTACTTTTGAACCTATACAAATGCAGCTTCTTTGTATTTTCTTTCAGTCACCATTTTTGCTGTACACCTGTGTTTGCCAGTAGGAGAAGTGGTCATATTATAACTGGATGATGTGGAGGACAATGTTTAGATAGTCAGAGAAATACATTTTAACTTTTAATTGAGAGATTTTATTTAAAAAACATGAGTCATAGTCATATTTTGGTTTGGTAACTCTAAGATGATATGATTTGTATTAGTTACTATAATACCAGCTATATTACTGTGGCTTAACCCAATAAGAGTTTATTTCCCATTACAGAAAAGTTCAGTGCAGATGTTTCCGGGTGAATTGCTGCCTAGGTTCCTACCATCTTCACGTGGTTCTTAATGTAGCCTGCTAGAGGTCTGCAGCCAGATGGGGAAAAGGGATCAAAAGTTATACGTGAGAAGTTTCTACAAGCTAAGCTTGGAGGTGACATACATTATTTTTGTCCATATTTGCTTGGCTAGAATTTAGTTCATTAACAAACCCAGCTCCAGGGGAACTATGTTCAAGCTGTGTGCTTAGAGGTGGGTCTGGCAAATAGCCAGTAGTCTTTGCTATAGGAAACCTAATTGGAATAGGTTCTGTGTTATATAGTAGAAAGAGATTTTGATTTGAGGTTATGCAGTCTTAAGGTAAAAATGTAGATCAGCTATCTATGAGCCATATAATACTGAGAAAATTATTAATCTTCTATTTTCCATGGCATACTAAATTATAGAGTAGGAAAATGATACTTCCCTCAAGGATGAATATAAAGATTAAATGATATGTAAAAGTAGCTAGTGCAATGTAGGGACAACTGTAAACATTTAAAAATGGTAGTTTTAATTTTTATTGTTAAGTATTATACTAGTTTATTCTATGATACTCCATAATAAATGTTTTAATTTGCTTCATGGTTGAATTTTTGGAGGAAAGGAGTTATAAACTTTTAGAGTAGTAAAAAAGGAACATGAAATTATATATGTGTACATGTATGCATATATATGTTATAGGCATATATATAATATATAATGTATTATATATGAAAATATATATTGTGTATACATATATATACATATACACATATGAATATACATAAGTGTATATATGTAAACATCTATGTGTGTGTGTAAATATCTATATATATATATAGAGAGAGAGAGAGAAAGAGAGAGACAGATAAAAAGAGGGAAATTCCCTGTCATTTCTCTAAAGTCTATCCTATTATAATATATCTCTCTTGTAATTTTAATATTTCTCTATCTTGGTTATTCAAGTCATTTTAAATCTAATATAATTACAGGCATACATTAATAAAGAAGAAAAATGTTGTGTACTCTTTAATGTTATGGGATTATAGTATAAATAATCCATGAGAATTCACTTATAATTTATTAATTAACGGAAATAACCTGATTTGCTTGTCATTTGTCTTTGTACGTAAAATAACCAAAAGGGAAAAATACATATTAAAACTAACTGTAAAGCTATAAAATTGTGCTTTTAATAACTAAATAAAATTCAGATTTCTGTTTAGCTTTCAGAGATCCCAGGTCCTTGGCCACATGTAAATTTAGATCATCCAATTATAGTTTTAGATTTGATTTACTTCATCTTGATTCATAAAATGATTATTAAGGAGTTTCTCTTTGTATTTAAACATAACATCTTATCACTAACTCTGTAAAGTACACTAAAATTTATGTCAGGTTCTATGAAGAAAAAGCAAGACCAAGTTCGATCTTTTCACTGTGCTGGGCATCAAATAATAGGAGTTTGCTCCATTGTTAGTTTGGAGTAAATATTTCATGATAGATATGATTTTTCAGAGTAAATACCCTTGTTGAAGATACTTGCATTCTAAATCCAAAATCCTGAAAATATCTTTTCTGTAACTGTAAAAGAAGTATGTGGTTGAACATTTTCCTCACTTTTGCTGCTGTTCTATTTTTCTCTGGATTTGTTAGGTAGCTACTGAGCTATTGTTTGATGTATCCAGTGTCATAAGTAATTTCTGCCTAATCAGTTGATGAATATTTACATGGATCAGGGTTTGACCTTGTCTGGAAAATCATCAGTCCACATTCAAATTCACTTATACATTTCACAAAGCACGCTTCCTGCCAGAAAATAGACAAATCACACATCCCAAGATGTCAGCATGCAGTTAACATAGAGGATTTTGGCAGGGGACATTCTTTTCATGCTAGGTTTAGCTATGACTGGGCAAGGAAAATGTATTCAGGCTACTTTTGTCCACTTTGTGTCATTAGATGTGTGGCTGTGTATTTTTGTCCCCTCTAATTGAAGACACTGCTATTGGTGTTATTTGCTGTGTACAAATGTGTCTGCAAAGACAGTTGTGTCGCTTACCAGTCTGTCTAGAGAGAAACAAAATCAGTTGCCCCCTTGATAATATCTATTGATGTTCTTTTCAGGGTATTTTGATACTTATGAATTTCCCCCATTTTCTCATTCAGACAAAATTATCCTTTTAGGGAGTACAGTTTGGATTTTTCCTCAATGTATGCCAGATATATTCCAAGAATTTTCTGGACCACTGGGCAGTTTTAAGATTGGCATGTTGCTTTTATTTTTTACTCTTTCTTTTCCTGTTTTACTTCCATTGGGAGTAAATGTATAGCAATATGTGAAGAATTTGGGATCTTTCTGCTGTATGGATGGATAGAATATTTTTGTGTAATTTGTTCTAGCTTCTTGGTTCAATGCTTATGTTATTCACTAGAGAGAAAATACTTTGTATAGCAAGGTTAGACATTCTAAGCATTCTAAATATGTCTGTGCTGTGGGACAAAAGTTATTGCCCCTTCCCCCATCAACCCTAGAGTACATTTCCTTATCATTCCCTAGAAAGAAATGGGTGAGTCAACAACATGCAAAAATAATTAATTAAATGGTAGAACTACTTTTATAATAGCCCTATAGTAGTCATTTAAATGTTAATATTTTATGATGACTAATTTAATGGACAGATGGTAATTCATATTACAGTATGAGAGTAGGGCATTTCCCTGGGCCAAATGATTGTCTACCCAGTTTTCAATTAGAGAAGACTGCCAATTATCTGGAGTGGGTTTTATTTTAATTACTGGGTGATTAGGACAACTAGGTAACCAGCCCGAAGGAAAGAAGAGCTCAATTGTGTGTGAGTATCCTTATTATGCAAACCTATAAAATAAATAAAGAAAGGCCAAGCAAAGAAACCATTTTAATGAAATGGTAGATAATCTACCTGAGGCAGTCCATATTCTTTCACTTATTCGATCAATAAAAAGTGAGTTTAAAATGCTAAAGTTCCCATTCGTGAATTAGAAATTATTGTTTCTGTAAGAAAAAAAATAAATTCAGGGAAAGAGATTATATATTAGCAATCAGTGTTCAACATGTTTTGTATTTAACATGTTTTGATATGGTATCATCTCATAAGAAGTCGCTTATTGAGTCACCTTTGTCAGATGAAACATGGTTGAGACTAGAGGCAGAGAGATTACATGAATAAATCTCCAATATTTTCTTCTTGTCTATATCTTCAGCTGTTTTACTCAAGCTCCTTCTCTACATCTCCAGTTATCCTCTGAATATTTCCAATTAAGTGTCTCCCATCACTTTGACTTCAATTGATCTAAACCAATCCTATTTTCCACCCAGAGTAGGTTTTTTCCCAAATTTCTATGTTCTTGCCTTTGCCAAAGGAACTACCACTTTAACATTCCTTCAGACATGAATGGTTATAGTTATCGATTTTATGCTCTCATCTTCCTTTTCTTGTCCGTCAACCTTTGAAAAATTTCTTATACTAGTAACCTTTATCTCCATTTGGGCTATCCTTCTTATCCAGACTCTCATAGGCTCACATGTAAGCTATTACAGCAGCCTTTGTTGACCAAATATTCTCATTTCTCTAAATAATTCTTCAAATAGCAAACACTGGTTTATGCATGATCTAAAAAATATTTCATTGACTATTATATCGAGTGTAAAATACATAAAATATTCCATCTCAGTTTCAAGGCCTTCAGTAAGTTGGTACTACCTGATAGAAAATAAACAATGAAGGATATGCTAGGTAATACGAAATTTCTGAAATCGACAGATTTAAATACTTTCCGATTTAATATTATTTCATGCATGATAAGCCCTCCACTCCCCAATTAGATTGTCGATTCCTCGAGGATGGGGAACATTTCTTCAGAATCTACAATGGCATTTAACAAAGTTTCAGTTTCAACATAGCCAACTAATAGCTAATTAATTGAACTAGGGACTTTTATTAATACAATCCAAGTAATTCAGAAGAGGGATTTTGAGTATGTGTTACTGCTTTTACCTAGTCCAGTGTTTCTCAATTCTACTGAAACTACTAATCATATGGAAAGCCTTAAATAAAATACTTTTACCAAGGACCTGCTCTAAGAGATTCTGATTTATTGATTTACCAAGATCTGCTTGATCAGAGTCTCCATACATAGTGCCTAATAGTGTATTTTTGTAAGAGATCAGGCAATTCTGAGGGTTGGCTAGTTTAGAGACCTACTACCCCATATTCATTTTCTTCCTTATACCACTATTAATTACTATCACCAATTAAGATCTCTCAATCTAAAGAAAAATGTTTTATTTAGTAAATGGAATGATAGGGCTGTAAAGATTATGGAATGCGTTTCTTTTAGAATTCTTAAATATCCTGACAGATTTCCAGAAGTGTCTAAATATTAATGCATTGTCATAAAAATATAATTTCACTATATTTTGGGTGATTCCAATAATGAAATAATGTAATTAATCATAATTGCTTAGACTAAGGGTATTAATCATGATGAAACTCAAGACCCTAGGTGGAATATATATATATATATTTATATATGTATGTGTGTGTGTATATATAAATGAAAATAAGAAAAATTGAATGAAAATACTTGAACTGTTTTTGCAATAAGGATGTATCAAAATTCTTTGGAGAATCATTTAGAGATTGAAAGGAATTTCTTTTTCTTTATTCTATGTTGGCTATAGTATATTCTAATAGATTTTAGGATTTAAATAGCTTAACTATAATGGCAAATTAGTCAAGTTGGGAAACGTTAAGTCATTCTCCAAATGTAAAGAAGCAAGACAAATTAACCCCTGTCTTTGCTTGGTAAAGCTAGCTTCTTTGATCCTTGGTTATTTTCATTTGAAAGACTATCACTTCAAAAAAGGGATATGCAGAGAGTTGGGGAGGGAGTATTATAAAGTCTTTATACTCAGAAATTCCGTTGTGCACATGGCTGTGCACACACATATGCACACACACACAAAATCATGAAGCCTTTTGTTTCCCTGTTGGATAGAAATGTAAATAATGATTGGCTAGGTACAATATAGTAGGGAAGCCATAGGGATGGTAGGGACTCGAGAGAGCAGGTCCTAGATAAATAGGAGGGTCCTGCGCAGTTCCAATAAAAATGTAACAGATGTATTAATTTTTAAAAAATACATTTGGAAATATTAAACCCAACTTTAAAATGTTCATAACTCATTTAATTTTTACTCCCTATACAGGAAAAACAGCATATTTTCTGGCTGAATGTGGTCACTGGCCTTCAAATTCAATATATTCTTGGAATTGTGTAAATGTGGGGATCTTTTTGTCTTTCTTTCAAAGATCTTGAAATCATTCTTTTTCTTTTAAAATCGATTGATACTTTAGGTGAGTTGTGAATGGTAGATTAATATTTCCTTCAGGAAATGGAACTAGGATGTAGGACTTGCATGTACCAAAAGCATATTGAAGCTTTAAGTCATTGGCTTTCTAGACCACCATCACAGATACTTATATCATTGTCAAAGTTTTTTAGCCCAAAGTATATGCATGTTCAATCTATCAGTAATATTTACATTGTTTCAGCAGTTCATGTCTAAGTTAATGAATGGACAGAAAAATTTGAGCTCAAATATAAGAATTATCAGTTTAGATTGAGTATTATGTTCATAAAGAAAAGGAGAAGAAAACCAGTATTTAAAATTAAAAGTAATATTAAAACATATATACCTAAATATAGTTGTTTTTTATAAAAAGAGAGAAAGAGTGCAGGATATAGAACTTAAGAAAGATTAGGAAAAAATGTTAGTGACTATGTAAGCCATATTATTTTTCACTGAAGTAATTTTTGTGAAGTCACTATAGAGATGGATCTTTTTTAAGAACTTCTGGAGATTGGCAAATTTTCTAAAGATTGGGAAAATGAAGCTGGTATATTAAATGTTTATTTACCAGCATTTTAAAAGTATGTATCATTAAGGTTACACAAGGACAAAATTATATCTAATAGTCCTCCATTATATTATTTGTGTTGCAAAGGGTTAAAACAGTATTTTCATAAAAAAATTTGGGTTGCTAGATGTCTCTGTTCAATATATAATGCCATTTTAAGTTTTTATCAGATTCTTCTTTTTTTATATTTTGACTAATTAGCAACAATAATATTTGCAAGTAGTGATATGATCCATTCAAGATCCACAAATGACTTAAATTGATTATGTGTTTGTGTGCATGCACGTGAGTGCTTATAGAGTGAGTCTACATGATGGACATGTTTTTTGACCAAGTGAACCAACAACCAAGTACACTTTGTCTTTCTCATTTTCAGACAAATCCTTAAATTCTGGTTCTCTTCTTGAAAAATTTTTATCTATCCTAAAATGTTTAAAGTGAAATAACAAATCCATTACTTCTGTGCATAGGTATTTAACATTCTCCATATCCTAATAATGAGCATCGGAATCTCATGTTTCCAAGACACCTCTATTCATAGAAACCTTAACTTTTTAAAACTACATTAATTTATTTCATATGCGATTTTTAACCAAGATACAAAGGTCTCTCTAAGACAGTCTTTGAAAATTTGGTGACTATTTTTAAGGGTGATTACTATTTGATCATTACTACAATTTGACAATTATTATTCAGTCAAAATATAAAGATTTATCTAAGACAATCTGAAAATTTGATAACTATTTGATGCTATAACAAACAATACAAAATATTGGGAAATAAAACTTTATATAATGGCAAAAAACATAAATTTAATCTCTGGTTGTTATTTTTGTGAAGAAGGACCCACAAAATAAGTAATCATAGAGACCTGAATAAACTATCAAAAACCATAAGTAGTAATACATGTTGCACTGTTATCTTTGTAGTCCATATACTTAGGCAATAGACAAAACCAGAATACTAGCTTTCCAATTATGTACCTGTATGACATTCATCCGTGTAATCTAAGGGATCTTGGTTTTGTAGAAAAGATAATATATTCTGGAGCTGATCTTTTCCGAAGTCTATAATTATATGCCAGGGCTAATTTTAGGCATCAGTGGGGCTCTCACAAATGCTGTCAGGTGAGGCATAGCACGTGCTCTGTCAGATAGATTTCTACCATGGCTAAGTATTTATTAACTGAAAAAGTTTAACTGTATACAGCATGAAAACAGATATATTTGTCAATACCATCTAGAGGACCAGATGGTTTGAGACAGATACTGTGTTCCTTTAATTATTTGCTAGTAGGGTTGAAAAATTCCCCCTTTAATAGGCTAATAAAATAGTAGGTTTACAATTTAAGGCAATTTCTTTTTTTTCCCCTTGAGGAAGAATGAGTGCTAAAACTTATCAAGTTTAAACTACTCTGGCACAAGTAAGTGATTCCGACTCATGGAATTGTTTGCAAACTCTGAATCAAAGAGCACTGAAGACTGGACACGCTTGAAGCTCTGGCAGAGTGGGGTGGGGAGGGGGGCAGGGGCAAGATATGTAGCCCTAACAATATTTGTACCCACAGAATTTGTGAAAAATAAATAAATAAATTTAATTTTAAAAAACCCACAAAAAACAAAGAGCACACAGAAAAAGCACATGGGTGAGACGAAGGGGGTTTTATTAACTGTTCTTACATAACCAACAGTACTATTTGTTATTTCAGCAAAGTTTTAATGAGGAAAAACTAGTCTTGACAAACATGATGATGTTAAATAAACATAAGAATAAGTAACTGAAGGAAGTGGGATAATCTTTTACCATGGTCTAGAATCTCCTTCCTTGAAGGTAGTTGAGGTCATGTGTGAAGTGCAGTCTGAAATACATTGTCTCGCACAGTCTTTTCCATTCTTAATTTTCAGTGTAAGTTTCAGAAATCTGAAACTGGATTTTGGTAAGTTTTATTTTTTTTAGAATAGAAGGTTTAGTGTTTTGGGAAGCTTATAGGTAAAAATCTTTCTATTTGTCATATCTGCATTAACTGCATTGTAAAGTTAATTAAGCAATAGCTGGGTATTTCATAGGGATTAATGACTAACAGGGAGGAGTAGATGGCTCAAGGTACAGCCAAGGGCCATTAACATCTGCTGGCCATTAATTTCCAGAAAATGCTCAGCATTGAAATCATTATTGCTGTTATGAACTGAAAATAGAAAAGAAATACAGGCATATGGATTTTTTTAAGGGTGATGTAATTTTAATTGATATGTATAAGGCAGTCATGGAGAACTTAATTCTTGTACAATAGCCAATCACATTGCTGCTCTCATCTCTCATGGTTCCATTTGGGTTATAATTAAGCAGTATGAGTTGTAGACCTGGGAATTTCCTGGGGATTAATGAATGGCTGGGTGGAGTTAATTGCCTAAAGTATAGTCTCAGGCCATTAACCTCAGCTGGTCACTAATCTCTAGGAATTTCTCCTAACTGAGGTCATTTTATTATGTGGGAAGAAGAAAAGTGTGTTCAATTATTTTGATGTTAATCCCAGGGCATTTTTGTTTTCTTGAAATACATCCAATAATGGGAAAGATATATGAAATCTTTCTGTATGTTTATTTCAAAGTTACCTCTTTTTGAATATAAACACCCCATGAGTGGAGAACCTACCTATGATACTTAGAGCTTATTTAATGAGAAGGACATGTACAAATGATAAAAATCAATATTTGAAAGCATTAGTTTTCTTGGGTTTGTCAGTCTGTATGTTTAATAGATATATGTTTTTATTTGGTTCTTTTATTTATTAAAATAAGATACTTTTTACCTTGGTTCAATCTGTAAAATGATTGCCTTCATTATCAGTCAGCTATGTATAATATGTATATCCTATTATATATTAATATATATAATAGTTCTGTTGGCCATTGTTCTTTGTGATGCATATATTCTTAATGAAATTTTTCTTTATGTCTCTCTTAGTGGTGTACTATGTTCTACTAATAATGCCAATTCTTTTGTTTTTATTAATGTGCTACTAATTTCTATTTTAGTTAGAAATTCAACAATTAAGTGGATTTATTTATTCAGACTAAAGAGGAAAACTGATTAACAAAAATTCTAAAATTACCACTTAAAATCTCATTTTGTAGGAATTATATAAAGAGACTAAAAGGCATAGAGTTATAGAAGAGTTTTAATTTAATGAATGTTAACACGTAATTTGCTACTGCCAAGACAGAATTATATTGATTAGATTTTAGTGAATTCTAATGCTAATGCTTGCCTAGCTTCAAAGAACATAAATTAAAAAATGCTAACATTAAATTTGGTATGTGAAATTTGAACTCTGTATCTGAAAAGCAATCCCTAATTATCCTAAATATGACTCATTTAAGTCTCATTTTTAGTGTAAGTGAAAGAATTGATATATTTGTAAATTAATGAGGACTATATATACACAATGCTAACAAAACTTACCATGTTATAATAAATATGTTTAGAAGTTCTGGACATGTTTGTTTTTAATAAAAAATACTTGATATGAATATTATCTCTAAAGAATATAATACTTTTATACCTGTCTATATCTTTTCATTAATTGTTAATAATAAATAAAACTTAAATATGTATCATAAGATGCTTTTATTAGTGAAAGGCACTTAGGAAAATAGGGTATATTGTGGATGTATGTGAGTATACATAGATAGATGTTTATAAAAGCACTTCCAATGAAGAATTAAAGTCATTATATCTATAAAATGTAGTCTCTTTGTTACTGAGTTATTTAGATAATAACTTTGGTTCTTTGTTTTTTATGAGTATAGTTATGCCTAGATTTCAAGAAACATGAACCAAATAATCAGAACATATTAAATGCCATACATTAGCTAAAGTGTTTTACAGCAGAAATCAAAATTGACAAAAGATAACAGACTTCTAAACACTAAAAAAATTCTGTAATTGTAATTGGAACTAGCTCTTTTGTAGTATCTTTTATAATAAGTGACTACTGCATGGAATTTAAAAAACTACTCATTATCTCTACTTTATACTAAAATAACACCTTTTTCTAATATTTACTCTGTGTTATATAGTGTATGAAGTGCTTTTAGCTTGTTGTGCCAAAGACACACATATTCTGTTTTAGTAAATGGATGACTCAATCATGAAAAATTAAGTGATTTATTCAAAATTGTACAACTATAGGTAAAGAGGTAGGACTGAAGCATAGATTTTCTTTCTACAAACTTAATACCTTTACCCTATACCTGCATTTAAAGTTGGAACATAATAAATCTGATCATGTGACCATTTTAAAGGTATGTTAGTTTAGGATACTTTCTTTCTTTTGCTCATGGTTTATCATTTTTGTACATAGAGACAAAAAGCCATACTGTTTTCAATTACATTTAAATAAAAACCTACTTCTAGAATCAGGCCTAATATTAAATATAGGCAGTTAATTTTCTTTCTTTCACACAGAACAATTAATACTAGATACATGCAATTACATGTTCTAGAGTTGCAAATGTTTTTAAAATTAGTTTAGTGACCACATCCCAGGTGAAAAACTGAAAAATTAGATAAAATTCATCTTTTTTTTCGTCCATCAAGCACTCTGTTATATTCTGGTCTGTTTTTTTTTGAAAATCTATTATTTTAAAATCCTAGATATATTGCCCTTGTTTAAATATCTAAATTTCAGTGAGGATGTAGGTAATCTTATTGGGTATGCTGCTCTCAACCTCTTATCCAATTTCTTATTTTACCTTAATAAATTGTATTATTTTTTTCAGAGTTCCATATTTGTTTTATACAATATATTTTTGATTGCACAAAATTTACATTATCTTTGCTCTTTGCTGCTGAATCTCCAATATATGTCTATTTTGTCTCTGCTTATAAGAGCATACCTACATTGGTATTTTTTTTAAAGTAGTACTATAAGAATCTGCTTGAAAATGTCTTTGTAGGCAACATTTGTGTACAACAAAGAATATTTGTTCTTATGACAGGGAGAGTATTCAGGAACACTTTGAAATGGAACACTGTGTCAGGAAATTCATAAAATTGAGATTTCATATGTTCTTTGCAATGTCAATGGTTTTGAATGATCATGTTGCTGGGGTGACTAAATAAATAAAGCATTGCATTAAATTCGTAAATTAGAAGAAATCATAGAAACTGAGGTATGAGTTTGCCAAAAATGATAGATTCTAAATAGTAGGAATAAAAATAACTTTCTACTCTATAATTTCCAAAGAAGAAAATTCTAGATTGTGAATCAATGAAAAGCAGCAATCTATGTTGCCATATATTCTTTAGAGAAATTTAAATGCTCCACTGAAATTATCTACCAAGATAGTCCTATTCCAAGAACAATATTTTTCAAAGTTTACCCCCTTTAAAGCAATAAAGTCAGTCTTTAACTCTATGAAATGAGTACCTTTCCTTTTATAGTTCCAAAGAGAAAAATAGAAATTAAGCAATATGTTATTATACCTGTATAAAGAAGAACCTATTGCTCTCAAGATGTTGGGGATCCTGAGTTATAAAGGTCTTGTGTTGTCTCTAACTTTGATTCTGTGAAGTTAAATATTAATGAAATAAAATGAATCTAGGAATCAAAATGAATCCTTACTATTGCTTTTTAAAAAGTTTCATGCATAGTAGATTCTCTGTTCATAATATTAATTTAGATTCTAGAAATACTTGAAAATAAACTGGTTTGCAAACCTCACGTGTTCTAGGGCTAAAACAATGCAGACATTTGCATCCTTTTTTTTGCTCACCATCATTCAGTCCATCTGATATAATTATAGACACTGCTTCAATTAGATGCTGGAATACCTTGCAACATTGCCCTTTAAAAGCTGATTACATTACTTTTAAAAGGGAGAGAGATAGTATAATAGCAGCTGTGAAAAAAAGAGGACCAGAATAAAATATGTTCAGACTGATCCTAGGACAATAAGAAATCAAGGATTTCTAATTGTTTTAAACTGTAGTAGAAGGTCATTTAGTTTATGGAGGCATTAAAATCAATTACTGAAGACTGCAAAAGTTACTCTTTGACTATTTCTTAAGATGAAATATGTAAGGACTATTTGAAGCCCAAAGTTAATTATACAAGAAAAGGTTTTACATAGAAATGCTGAATATTGTTGAACTTCACTGTATTTCCAAGACCTTTATGGTACTTTTTATGTTTTACAGCACTATTGAATGTACAAATCACATTTACTTAAAGAAAATGTCTTTCATATGCTATTCAGATTATATAGAGTATATAATTTATTCAAAAATTCATTTGAATTTGCTTCAAAAGCACCTTCCAAAACTGTCATTAAATAGTGAACACTCTGTCTAGTTAAAAAAATAATATTTATACTAATAAGAGACACAGATGTGGAATTTCAGATGTAATTTTCTGGATAGAATAGAAGGTGAAAAGAACAAGACATTGGTGCCATGAGTATATCAAAGTGAAACCCGTAAGAGGAATGAAAAGCAGAGGGAAGGAGAAAGAGTAGAGATGCTGTCAGTTTTCTGATCATTTATTGTTATAAATTTGACAGTTCACTATGTGCAAGGCACTGTACTAGGAGCTGGGGATGTAACAATGGATAAAATGTAGACTTCAGTTATTATAACAAAATATAGTATAAAGATTAGTAGAAATATGCTTGTGAAACAGAGATAGAACAGAGAAAATGATTAGTTATATCCCTCAGCTGGGGGACAGGTAAAAGAAGCCTTCACAAAAATGCTCTTGCAAGATTTGAATTAGACTGAAGGTCTACTTAGCCAAAATCATTCCAGAAAGTAATGAGACTAGAAACGGTATAATGGGTTTGAGAAACTATAAGTAGTTCAATATTCTTACAAAATAATGTTCATAGAAATACACTGGAAGAAAACAATGAGAGAAGTGATAAAAGAAGACTCTGGAAGGCTAGGCTAGAAGGCCTTTGTGACCTTTAAACAAGGGCATTTGGTTTTAAGTTGCAGAGGACATTGTACATTGTAGAGGAGTTTCTTAGAGTTCTGTTTATATTTAGCTGAACTTGGGAATGTGAATTGAAAAAAATTACACAGCAGATAAGAACAATGCAAAATCATTTCTCCTCCATTCTGAAAAAGAGAAGTCCTAGCTCTACTGATATTTGAAGTTCAGGTAATTGTTTTTATTTAAATGAATAATAAATTTGAATTAATTTGTATTAGCTATCATGATCTGGCAAGATAAATATTTTGTTTTCTTATACTGGAAAATCTTCCCTAAGTAGATAAATTGATGAGCTAAAGAAAGGTAAACCTCCTCTCTATCTATATACCTATTTTCTAATTTAATACAATAGCGGAAGAGTATCCAGTTGATTGTTGATTTTACTTTTACAGCTCAGAGTTTGGAGGAGTACATGATAAGGGACTATTGTAAGGTCAGGCTGGTTCTCTTGGTAAGTATCCTACATGCTGATTAATGTATAGAGTCTTAATTCAACCTTAGCCTTGTCACCTGTGAGGACAGGAAAACAACTGAAGATGGGCTCTCAAGGAAAAACAAGTCATGTTGGATTGTTAATATATCTGTCACTAATTCCATTTCCCCTCAGAAAAATATCTTTAATCATGAGTGTCAGATCCATGTGAGGGATATAAGGGGAAAAGATTCTTTATGCCAGCTCTATCTTATTTTATACCCAATAATTATTCTTTTAAACTTCTGAGTGTCTTTTTATTTTTTCTTTAGCTTTACAGAGCTTAACTTGCTTGAACCATATGAGAGTGTACAAGTGACTTTTATCAATTGCCTAGCATACAAATACATTTCTTCTTTGGGGAGACTCTTGAGAAAGATGAGTGGCAAGATCTGGCCACCCAGCATGAATGCCAAAGTAGAGAGTATTCCCTTCTCACTGTGGCTGGCCTGTGTGTGAACAGTCAGATACTTCTGCTGATACTTATAATTTGGAGGAGTGACACAAAAGAGAAAGTTCAGTAGAGAATTTTCAAGATATTTGCAATGACTTCAAGAGTTGAGAGACAAGATAGTGAACATCTGTTCACAAAGTAGTCAGTGCACAGTGACCATTATGACAAGGGGAGATTTATATGCAGAGTACTTCTGTAGTAGGAATCTGGGGCTTCCTTTCTTGTTAGAGTGTGATACTCCAAACTTACTCTTGATTCAATGAGTTATATGATCACATTCTAATAACTTCTTGTCTGCTAAGGTTAACCAGAATCAGTTTCTATCCTTCGTAGCCCAAATCCTGATTGCACAGTTTTCTAGGGTTATTTGAACTATACTGTCTATAAATTATTTTGGTTAGACTGTAAACTATTCCTGACATGAGTAAAGAAGTGACCACTTCAGAAATGTGATTTAGAAAATTACTTGCACAACAGTATGAATGATGAGTTAAAGGTAGAAGGATAAATATAACTAAAAGGTTATTGTGATTGTTCAGTTGGGAGAGAATGAGGAACTGAACTCATATGGCAGTGAAGGTTAATAGGAGATTTAAGTACTCAAAGCCTTTAGGTTTTATTTCAGAAGTAAGGAGTGAGGAGGCAGAAAGAATTCAGGGGTACTCCGGGTGTCATCCTTGGATAACTTTTAGCTTATAGGCAAAAAGAAAAAAAAAAAGATATCCCAGTGAGGAAATTGAGTAGAAAGTGAAAACAGGTAGAAAGAAACCCAAAGCAGAGTTGTATGCTAGACGCCAAGAGGAAAAAAATGTTTCCTGAAAAAATGAGTGATTCAAAGTGTCAAATAACACAGAAAAGTCAAAATGAATTAAAATTAGAAATTATCCATGGGGTTTGGTGATTTGGACGTTATCAGTGAACTGAGAGCAGTGCAGGTTTAAATAGTAGGGTTGGAAGCCACATTTCAGAGGAATGATTTGGAGGTCAGTAACTTGACAAAATGACTGCAGGTTACTTTTCCGATAAGCTTGGCTCGGAGGGTAAGAAGAGATCACATGTTATTGAGCAATGTGAAACATAAAGAAGCCCCCTCGTAGAGACACAAAGTATAGAAAATCCAAGGAGGCTAAGAAAGTAAATGGAGCAAAGTCATGATATAAAACAGATGAATCACAGTTTTCTCATCAGTATGATTGAAACAAGAGTAACTATATTATAGGGTGTTTGTGAGGGTAGAGATAAGGTAGGCTAAACTCAGTGCTTGATATTTTAGACTGTGCTTTCTTGGTGCCCCTCTTTTATGCTATCAAAGCAAATTGACATTTGTTATTTCTTGAGTTCTCCTGTAAACTCTGATTTCTTTGATGGCATGTAATATATCTTATATTCACAATTCATTTCCAGCTTTTGGAATATTGCTCCCACAAAAAGGTTTTTAACATATGTTAGTTGAATTTTAATAAATAAATATCTAACCTGGTGAGAATATAGTAAATATTAATTTATTCTTCTTTAAAGTGTTTTAGCCTTTTATAAACCCTATTTAAAACATTAGTTTTTGTCTTACCACTCCATCTTAAGTTTCCTTCCTGTTGAAGAAAAGTTTGCCAAAGTCAATTATACATTCTTATAAGGATTTTACAGTGTTTTTCTGTGAGAGAAAACATAAAAGTTATTTTTCATTTATTATAAAATTAAGAGAAATAGCAATGGAAAAAGATATTTGGCATATAGAAATATTACAATATATAATTAGGACATGTTTTATATTACTGAATTACAGCTTTAAACAGAATGGTTAATGCTGTTATAATCCCTGGCCACCCCTCTCCCCAATCAAATCAAACCAAGTATTCTGGTACACTACTAGCTTTATCGTTGTAGGACCAGAAAATCATAAGACATATCAAGGGATCATCTAATTTAGTAATTGCCTCCAGCCCCATGGTGTTTTAAAAAAATGCTTAAGTACTTTCTTTTCTTTTTTTTACAAACATGAATAGCAATAAAACTTTAAAAGCAAAAAAATGGGAAAGCCAAAGTGTGGGGAAGTTATACCCTCTCTCTAATGTTATTTTAAATTCTAGTGTTTGGAAAATTATTTTTAATATGTCACTTTAAAAGCTAATTATAAACTCATTATAATACAGCTCTTTCCAACTGTCAAACCAAAAACTAAATTAATACAAACAAAATAATAAAAACAATAAAATTTAAACGAACATCATTACTTTCAAGCAATGATGTTGTTTTTCTGAAACCAAACTGCTGCCTACAGTGTGATTGTGGTTCTAACAGCTGTAGGCCCAGAATCTTTGTGGCTTACCATGTTTATGTTTCTGTCTGCCTAAGATGACTGAACTCCCACCACTTTCTCTGTCCAAAATGCTACACATATTTTATATTAATAATATGCACCTTCACCATCATTCAGCTTTCATTTGGTTTTAATTTACCTGTGTCTTAGATCCCCCATTTTCTTTTCTCATTAACCCTTTAGACTACATGGTGGTAACAGGGGGCTGTAAATTCAGTCTCTGAAGTGTGGGACAAAACTTAATTCAAAGTTGTAGCAAAGATGTTCTTATTAATCATTCAGATTACCTTGAACATGAAAACAAGAAAATAATTCTTATTGAAAATTCACAGTGGGTGTGGTGGCTCATGCCTGTAATCCTAGCACTCCGGGAGGCCATGGCAGGAGGATCGTTTGAGTTTAGGAGTTCGAGACCAGCCTGAGCAAGAGTGAGACCCCATCTCTACCAAATATAGAAAAAATTAGCCAGACATGATGGCACATACCTGTAGTCCCAGCTACTTGGGAGGCTGAGGCAGGAGGATTGCTTGAGCTCAGGAGTTTGAGGTTGCTATGAGCTAGGCTGATGCCACAGCACTCTAGCTGGGGCAACAGAGTGAGACTGTGTCTACAAAAAATAAAAGAAAAAAGAAAGAAAGAAAAGAAAAGAAAACTTATAGATGCCCTCTATTTGTTTCATAAGTACCTATTTTAGAATCTCTTAGATAATCTATATAATATTCATGGTGACCTAAAAATTGTACTTTCATTCTATTAAAAGTGTGGCATCAAGGCTATTCTCCTTTTTACTGTAGGTGTTTTAACTTTGTGTCTTTTATATTTCTTTTTATCTCTTATTCTTCCCTCATTTTTCCAAGTTATATACTGCCAGTTACTTTGATGTTCTTCATGTTTTATTTTTATCCCCTTATTGTTTTTTCCTTACTTTGCTTGCATGTTTTTCTGTACATTCTTTTCTATTTTCTCACCATCTCCATAAAGTTTAGGAGGGCTGCCAAACTGTCTGTTGTGCAATTTTAAGGGTCAGTCTTGCTTCAGTAGTAGTATGATTACTGCCCTGTTATTGTACATCACATATGCTATGGTATGAATGTTTGTGTTCCATTTTTCAAATTTATATGTTAAAAATCTAAGAACCAAGATGATGGAATTAGGAGGTAGACTTTTTGGGAGGTGGTTTGGTCCTGAATGGGATTAGTACCCTTATAAAAGAGGCCCCAGAGAGCTGCATTGCACCTTCTACTATGTAAGGACATAGTGAGAAGGTGTCATCTCTGAGAAAGTGTGCCCTCACCATACCCCAAATCTGTTGGCACCTGATCTTGAACCTCTTCAGTCTCTAGAACTGTGAGAAATAAATTTATGTTGTAAGTCACATAGTTTATAGTATTTTTATTATAATAGCCTGAATGGACTACTTAATTTTTCAATGGAACTATGATATTACTGACATATTCATCTTGGAGTACTTAATATTCCCTTGGTGTCTTTATCTACTGCTACTTTCATCTGGTTTCTATATTTTCTTTCTGGTTAATTTATTTTTATAATTCATTGTGTTAGGTATTCAGTTTTCTCTTGTGTGCTAAGCACAAAGGATACTTTAGACCTGATATAAATTTTTGCCTTCTAAGAGTTTACATTTCTTGTTTCCAACTCCTGACCTTGAGCGATCTGCCCACTTTGGCATCCCAGAGTGCTAGGATTACAGGCGTGACCCACCACGCCCATCCTAAGAGTTTACATTTCTAATTGGGAATGCAGACAAGTAAAACAAATAACTTTAGCCTAGTGTTATTTATTGTGGATCCCAAGGTGGTGTAGAGCAGGGAGGGACTACCTTAAACTCTGGGAAGAACTGAAGGTAGAAATGGTGAGAGAGGGCTTCCTAGGGTAGATGATGTTGTAGCTGAGAGAATTGAAGAAAGAACTGTAGAAAATAGGGTATTTTCTGGAGCTTCGGTGATTAGAATCAGTGTCTTGCTGATATAAAAATTCTTACTCTTTCTTGTCTCTGCTGCTTTCTGGCTCATCTTTATTCTCTCTGGTTTTTCTGTTAATGAAATCATAATGTTATAGCTTCCCTGCTTACTCCAGGAAAAATATATTAGAGAAGGACCTCAAATGGCTGCACTTTGGTGATATGCCCATCTCTGGATAGTCACTGTGGCTGGAGATATGGGATATTATGGTTATTTGGTCCAACCTAGTCATGTTCTAAGAGTTGTGGGTGGAAGGAGTCCTGGACAAAGGCAGGGGTCTCCACACCATTCCAGGCAGTAGGGCAACATGTGAAAGAAATGGAGGCCGGGAAGGGTGAAAATGAAGTTTTAGAAACAGCAAATGGATTAGTGTGACCAGAATACATGAGGTGTGTGGATAGTGTGAGTGGGAAGGAGGCAGAAAGAAAAGGTTAGCAGGTAGGCCCAATCTCACAAAGACTATGAAACAATGCCAAAGCAATTTTGTTTTGTCTTCCCAGTAAAGGAGACATTGAAGTTTGTCTTCTTTGTTGTTTTTTATCATTCAAATAAATGTTATTATTATGTGCTAGACTATTTTTAAAATCCATTATCTTTCTTTTTTTTTTTTAATTTTTTTTTTTTTTTTTTTGAGACATAGTCTCACTTTGTTGCCCAGGCTAGAGCGAGTGCCATGGCGTCAGCCTAGCTCACAGAAACCTCAAACTCTTGGGCTCAAGCAATCCTCCTGCCTCAGCCTCCCGAGTAGCTGGGAATACAGGCATGTGCCACCATGCCCAGCTAATTTTTTCTATATATATATATATATTAGTTGGCCAATTAATTTCTTTCTATTTATAGTAGAGACGGGGTCTCGCTCTTGCTCAGGCTGGTTTCGAACTCCTGACCTCGAGCAATCCGCCCGCCTCAGCCTCCCAGAGTGCTAGGATTACAGGCGTGAGCCACCGCGCCCAGCATAATCCATTATCTTTCTAAAGATTTTCCCTACAAAACCAGAAAAGGTGAGAAGTTGATACGAAAAATCAAAATAGCAAGAAAAAATAAATTTCTTTCATTAAAACATTTATAACATCAATGTATTAATGCTTTCTGACAATCATATATTTAACACATAATGAATATAGTGTCTCTTCTAGATTCTATTATATGTGTGAATAGATAACTCATATAAAGATAAAAGACTAGGAACTTAGATCATAAAAGGAGAGGATGTAACTCTACGAACCACAGGCAAGTCTTGTTTTGAGTGTAGGGCACACTGAACTAACTTTCAATTTCAGTCTACTCTTGTGCCCTTACTTAGTTTTATTGTTAGCTAGTTTTATTGAAGATTTTAAGTGACAGTCCAGAAGTCACAACTGTGATTCAGAACAGTGAGTTTTTATTTTTATTTATTTATTTTTTATTGAAGTACAGCACACATACAAAGAAATGCACAGACTGTTAGTGTCCAGTCTTAGCACATTTTCACCAATTGCACACACCTGTGTAAATAGTACCCAGATCAAGAAACAGGACATTAATACTTCTCCAGAAGCAACTAAAAAAAGTGTTTAAGGAAAATGTTTGACAAGATTAGATTCTGTGCTTTTTGAAATTAATAGCAGATGTAGAAAGAGACAATGGATAGGGATTTTTGAAAGAGTTCAAGAAAAGGAGATGAGAGGCTCACTCAAGATACTATCTTTAAACAAAGAGAAGAAATAGTATCTGAACTGTAGTTAATTTTCTGTGGAAAATGTAGAGAATTGGCTATTGGGTCTGAGAACATGATTTACTAGATGTAAGTACATAAGAAATTTAGAAAGTGTATTTAGCACTCTTGAGGTTTTTAAAACCTTAATGTCAAAAAACTCTAACATTAGGAAAACACACTAAGAAGAATCTTTCTTTAGATAAAAAGAAGCATTCTAACAAGGGAAATTCAGAGAAGATTACATCTGATAGATGTGGATTCACCTCTAAAACATAATCAACAATCCTTATGAATCCTGAGTACTCTTTAGGTAATTATCTTTTTAATTTTCTTCTTGCAAAAAATATGAGCACTGAGAGCATCATGTCGGTCATCTGTTCCAGTTAATTACATAGGAAGATGGGGATAGAAGCTCAGCAGATGGTACAACCTTTGCTCTGAGAGCAGAGTGGGTTAAGTGGTCACTCTGTGGGTACCTGTCTTCTCATTTTAAGCTCACTGAGAGCAGGAAAATGATTGGTCTCTGGCCACTCACCCTATGTATCTACTTGTAAGGTAGAATTCTATGGTGGCAAGAACACTAGGCTGGGAAGTAGAAGATTTCATTCTAGTACCTGTCCCATTCTGACTATCAGATCCTAATCCAGTCTTTAAGTTACCAAAAAACAACAAAGATGTTGAGTTAAATATTCTTACTTCCCTCTAGTTACTAGTTCTTGCTGAATTTCTTCTAAGATTTATTTGTTTTGTGTGATCCCCAAATGTTACTAACCTTTTGGAATTTCATTGTTTTTCATTTATAAAATGATAAAAATTATCTCAGGATGTTAGTAAAAATCAAATGAGATGAAGGATTTTAAAATAATTTAATTTTAGAATGATATCCAAATTATGAAAGTTATAGTTGATTATTCCCCCTCCTTCAAGCCCTCCTTCATATTCTTCCACTAGCTGAAGAAGTATTCCATTTCCTAAGAAAATTCAGGTGTGGATTTACTTCTGAAGGCCTTAACACATTTAGTCAGAGGCTTGGTGGGATTTTTTTGTTTGTTTTTGCTTTAAGTTTTTAAACTTAGCCAGTGTTCAACCATTTGCAAGTGAGATGCATCTTACCAACATGCTTATGAATTGAACTCTGTAGTGTGGTCAGTGTCAAGATAGTTTGAAATTAACTCTATTCTGAATAGTCAAATAACTGCACATAAACTTAAGAGTAAACCTCCAGGCTGTTTATTGAGAAGTGTGATATGTGCCGTTATCTTATGTTTGCATTTTGGATTGACAAAGCTCCATTGTTATTTGCCATTACCAGGCCTGTTGTATAGAGAAGACTTACAAAGCAATAATTCTCTAAATATCAAGATATAATTTTCCAGTGCTCAACTGTTTTAGACATACAGAATCTCAATCTGGAAACATTTGGATGAAAATGGTATTTTTCTAGCTTTCCTTCAGTACTTGATGACTGCTCCAGTTTCCAGGTATTGTTTCTGGTGCTTCATCTTTGAGAAACGTTGCAGTGAAGACTTTCATTCATGGCATGCTACTGCAGTAATTTTCCAAATGAGCTGGGGAGAAAACAGTTATTTGTTGAGCTTCTTCTAGGTGTCCTATTATCTCCTTTAGGTGTCTATTATCTCCTTTAATCTTATTACAGCTTTGCCAACTCTATTGCTATTTTAGAGTTGAAAAGATTGGGGCTCAGAGGGACAAATATCCCATTGGTCACATATTTGATATTAGAGAAACTGGAATTTGATTCAAGGGTCAGTGACTTCTTTTAAAGTTTTTCTTTTGTTCTCTTTGGCAGAGAAAGAAGAGTTCTACTAGAACTTCTCTATATTAAGATTAAAAAGTATCCCTTCTTGTTATTGTTTTCTATGTTAGAGTTATAATTTGTATGCTATAAAACTTATGTACAATGATTTTCATTAACAAACAATGAGCACTTTGTACAGGAAAGGTGTGCATTAAAAGGTGCTTTCAAAAAGTATTTATGTGTATACACATTTATGTATATGTATGTGTAATATATCTCACATATTTACAACTTAAAAGATGTATATATAACTTATGTATATAATTTATATATGATAAACATGTTTTATATATAATTTATAGATCTCACTTACATTTACCATAACATCATAAATATAATGTAGAAAGATATAAACATGCTATAACTTGTATGTGCATATGTATGTATAGGCGTGTTGTATGCACACATGCTCACTTAATCCAAAATTAGTCAAGGTTTTAGAATAGACATTTAAAGTGATTTCAAATCAGCATACTAAATATTGCCCCAAAGTACAAATTTTTAAAGCCTTAAAAATTGAGAGCACAATTGTGTTTATGTAAATTCAAAAGCTAATTCAGGAAACTTGGCTACAAAAGTAAATTCCTTCCAGAAAATAACACATTGTTATTAGTTGCTAACTCTATAATCATAAGATTAGTATTATGAAGTCATTTCTTTTTAAAAGCCTTCAAATAAATTTAAATACATAATCAAATATAGCAATAAAACTAGCAACAACATAATTTTAAGACACTCAAGACATATGCCATAACTGTACAGTGTGTCAATGATGCCAGCAGCACATATGGCTTGCTTGTTTGCTTCTCTGTGGTGTCTCCCCACTATTGGCACAAGCAACCACACACCACAGTTCAATTCACAGATATGGTATTTACATGCATCCTTCATGGCACACATGTTTTATATAATGAAGTACTATCTTTAAATGGTTGAGAGAAGAATAGAGTAGCTATTTAGTTATTATTTCAAGACTCATGGGAAATATTATCCAGTTACCTTTAAAACTGTCTTATTTTTCTTTAAATGAAATTCAAATTCTCTACTTTAGCTGAGAAAGCCTTGCATGATATAGAACCTTCTTATTTTTCTTTTACTACTCTTTCCTGTGCTCCAGCCACACTGTTCTCCTTTTTGTTCCTCCAATGTGCCAAGCTGTTTACATACCATTTCTTCCCAGTAAATTATACTTGATATTAATAGTATGCACATATTAATAAGATCTATTTTACAAGTACCAGGAGTTTTTGTTTTGTATATTCCATGAAATGTCATATCATATTGAATAAATGAAACACATTTATTTTTCTTAAATTATTAGAAGTTATTATAAATGTGTTACTTGTTTTGAGGTTGTCCACTTGCCTAAACAGAGTTGAAAATAAGTTCTATACCTAAGTAGTAATTAATTGCTGTAAGAGTTAAAAGCGAGAATTCAATAGTGTTTTTATTTAATTGAGAAGTTCAAATATGGAACCATGCCTTTAGAATTTTGCTTGTAAATATTAGAGAAAAAATATACATCTATAATAAATATAGGAATGTATACTGAAGATTTTCTGTTTGAGACCATGACCCGCTATTTGGCAGCAATCATCATAAAGTCCTCTTTTAAAATGACATTCACTTTCATCAGAACCTCTGTGTGTGCTACCTCTTTCCATTCCAGTCTCTTACCAGTTCTAGAGTTCGTGGTTTCCACAGAACATATATCTCGGATAAATTTTAAATGTGTTTTCTCTCATCAGCACACAGCATGGGGCAACCAGACAGAGTGGTTATGAGTGCACTTCTGATTCTAGTTCAGACTGTATTGCTTCATAATATTGTGAGCCTTAGGCAAATTTCCTTATCACTAAAATAGGGATATTAATATTAATATAATTTTCAACATAAGGGATATATAAGAATTTAATGAGTTAATGACTATTAATCATAGTGCTTGGCACACAGTAAATACTCAATGTTGAGTACTTTTGTTTTTATAAAAAGTTGTTCTCTTAGATTGCAACCCCAGAATTCCTCTTGGGAAGAGAAGGGGCTTTCTAAGCATGATTTAATTGGCATGCTTCATGGGTTATGAGGATTAGATTCCCTGGTCACAGTCTGGGTGGCTAAGGTAAGGGAAAGAAGTAGTTCTAAGAGATTTTTGGTGGCATTGAGGAGGGATTAGTGAGATTCTTAGGAATCTCTCTTGGGAATAAAGGAAGTCCAGCAACATGGCAGGAAGATGGGGCTTAAGTGGAAACAATAATGAATAGAAGTTTCTTTATGATAAGAATGACTGAGGGATTTTAGGAATAGGGATGCCTGGTATTTAAGTTATTTACTGTAATGTAAGACTTATCTTGATTCCAAACTTAAGCAGAGTTACCCATACAGATATCCTTGAATGTGTGGCACTTTGGGTAGTGAAGGAACTAGGGTAGTGCCCGGTGGGGCAATAGTTATGCAACAAAAACACAGCAATGCTGAAGGTGACATTAAGGATGGAGATAGAGAATGTAGCAGAAGTGGTAACCCAAAGCCAGGGCTGAAAAGGAGAAGCTAAGTCAGCATTCCTACTTCCAAATTCTTCTCTGGAGGTTTTGGGAGAGGTACTGGGTTTCTGACAATATTTGAGATAAAAGTATGTCGAACAATTTTTACTTATCTGTTGAGAAACTGATGACATTATACAGTTAGAGGTCTTGGTGGCATTCAGATCATGACATTATTAATAAAGGAGATAGTAGTCTCTAGAAAATCCAAGGTTAAGGCATACAGAATGGTTAGGTTCCACTGGAACTGGTATTTCCAGTCTTTATGTCATTAAGAACCTGGAACTTTGGGGAGAATGAGAACCTAGAGAGGAATAGGAATCATTCTTTTCCTTTGTTTGTTTTCTCTCACTTATCTTTTATATTTATTCATAACTTTTGTTTGTGCTTATGAAACTTTCATTGCATGTTTTCAATTTCTTTTTCCTTTGGTATTTTCTAGTTCAAATGGCCCAGAAAGAAATAACCTAATTGTACTAATTCACAGTTCCAAGCCACGACTATGAGAGGCCAGCCTTAGTCTGAATTTTCTACCTGTTATAAGTGACTAAGGACAGACCAGTACCAGAAAACACTTCTGATATTAACTCTATAATTAATCTTATATTATAGTTTTAGATGTTAATTTTTCCTTACTACATCCATTTAGTTAAATTAGATTTTATGAAAAGGGGACACATTTACCTGTGTTAGGATTAAACTTTTTTATCCCTTAGAATATTGCAGAATTATGAATTTGAGTGAATTTACTAGAATTCAAGTTAGTTGATTGGGTTTTCTATATTATCTTTGGAAGTTACTAGCCTTCACTGAAGCTTTCTAATAATATTCTTATAAGGACAAAATGAATGACACAGCCTAGTAAGATTATTCCTAGGATGAATGCTAAAAATAAGCAGGTAAACATCTGAATGCTTCCCAGTTCTTTCTTTTCATGCATTGCAAGAGAGATGCCAGAGAATCATTATCTCCTTCCTGTCCTCAAAACAGAGCCCACATATTGAATAACTGAGTGACAAGCAATCTGGCCTATCCATATGACCATATTGTTTTCATCCCCTAATTAGCCTAGTCCTCACTGTGCTGATGAGGAAACAGATGCATGAAGCAGCAAATTACCTTCATCTCGCCTCTGAACAAAAAAAGATACAGCATTTAATTGTCTCATTTGAACTTGGGTGATTCAAAAGCAATAAACTGGAAATATTCAAGAAGGGAACATTGCTTTTAAAAACATGTTTTCTTTTCATTTAAAAGTCACCACAGAATATAGATTTGAATTATAGGAATTTGGCAACTTTAGTTGAAAATGATTACTTCTTACTAAAAGACTTATAGCTGGTTTGTTCATTAATTGACATGTGGATAAATAGAGATAAATGTAAAGTGTTTGTGGTCCTGAGGGTGTACTGCATGTTTATCTTCTGTGCCTACTTCTCAGGCAAATTAATTGTAACGGTTTCTCTGGCATTCCTTATCTGATTATATTGGAGGTGTAATTTTGCATAGCTATCAAAGTGGCAGAAGTATAGGGAGGAAAACAAGTGCCAGAGAGCAGCTAATGAGAACCAATCAAACTGCATGACAGACACAAAAAATCATTCAGCTTTGGTTTTTGCCTTCCAGTTAGACCTTTATAGTGCTTTGACTGTCATTTTTATTCATATCTTTTTTATTTCCAGACCCTAACAAAGCTCTGAGTAGTTACTATTGTTAGCTAAGATTTATTGGAAACTCACAAGTTGGCAAACATTATACTGTCTTACATAGATCATTTCATTTAATCTTTATAATTACACTATAATGGGGGTACCGTTACTATGACATTTTATAGATGAGGAAACTGAGGCTTACAGAATTAAAATATGTGAAAATCAATGTTACAAAGGCCATTCTAAAAGCATGAACTGAACCAGAAAGAAAAGTTAAATAGGATCCTCATAATTCTGTATAGACTTCTGAAGTGGTATCTGAAGTGGTATCATCTTTATTTTTTACTTTATGAAGATGCAAGAATCACCATATGCGCATGTGGTAGTTTTCAAGGAATTTACTTAAAATAACATTTGAAGCCCAGTGGGCTTAAGGTAGGAAAATAATTTTTTTGGTTTCCTGTTGCATAGTTATAAAACTTGCTTATTTGTATATGTGAGGAAAGTGGTATTTATTTTTCCTAATGTTTTGGGGCCTTCTGCATTATTTCCCCCAAGTTCTCAGATGCACCATAGGGTCTTCAGGGAAGAACTCAGACCTAAAAGCTAAATAAATACACTATAGACTCTCTCTTAAAGTCTTTAGAAATACCTTCTTAAAGTCTTTAGAAATACCTAAAGTACTTGCAGTTTCATGAAATGTAATATGAGGAACCATGAATCAGGATAACCAATATAAACTAGTATATTTAAAAGGGTAGAATGGAATAAGCATAATATTTTAACATCAGAATATGTCCATTTTGGAGTTTTTTTGAAGTTCCTGTGCCATATGTTTATAAAATACTGCTCCTCAACATTAATTTTACAAATTCTTTTTTGGCCACCTACTGTCTGTCAGGTATACTGGTGATAGAATGGGGAACAAAATAGACATAATCCCTCACTCAAAGGTTTTGTTCTAGTGAAGAAGATGGATTTTTATTAATTTATATATTAATAAAAATCAATTATTAACAAGTTACAAAAATTATAAATTACAAAGTCAACTTAGTGTTAAGAAGAGAAGCACAATGAGAGACATTAAAGAGGTGTGTGTGTGTGTGTGTGTGTGTGTGGGTGTGGGTGTGTGTGTTTGGTAGGGCTCATTCTAATTTATGGGTCCATGTAATTTTTGCAGGCATCACTGAAGAAGTGATATTTGAGCTGAAATCTGGAGGATGTATTAAAGAATAATTGTTATGGATACTCAGTTTGATTTGAATTTCAAAAGATTCTTCTGGCTGGGTGATGGGGAATGGACTGGAAGGCAAGAGAGCCCATTACAATAGTTCAGGTCAGAGATAAAAGTGATTGGACTGAAGGGGGGTGAAGAAGAAACTAGGGAGAAGCAGGTAGATACAAAAGCTGTTTAGGATGTAGAATTGATAACACATGTCTTATTATTATTTTCATTTGAATAAAAACTAAACTCCAATAGCTTTTTGTTCTGAAAACACACTAATTCATGAGGCTGAAAAGCAGAGTTGCTTATTATACTATTTTTTTGTATTATTCATTCATACAATAACATTTGATTGTGTTTTTTGTATATCATTATGTTAGTTGTGAAATAATTCCTAGTCTTTCCCTTTCTATGAGCTCATAAAGTATAAAAGATACATAAACAGGTAATAATAATATACTGTTGTAATTGAAATAATAGAATTATTTAAATTATATTATTATGGAATTGCTTAACCTAGCTTAATTATGCAGGGAAGTCTTACTGGGGGAAGTGCCACTAGAAATGTGTAGTTGAGGATGTTTTAAAATTACAGATGCTATTCTCAGCAGAGGGAAAATGATAACAAAGATAGGGAAGTGAGAAATTTCATGGTATGTCTAGAGGCTATAATACAGATTTTACAGAGGAAAAAGGGCATGCGAGACAGGCAGGACTGGCTACATAATTTGCAGAGCCCAGCGCAAGAAAATGCAGGTCTCTTTGTTCAAAAATTATTTATTTATTTGAAGATGGTGACAACAGTTTTGGCTGTCATCAAAACAGAAAACAATTATTATTAAATATACTCTAGCAGTGTTATTAGCATTAAGAAATTGCCAGTAAAAGAATCTAGGTATGCAAAATGGAATTTTGAATCTCTTTTATAATTTCTGCCCTAGCAAAATTACAACAATAACAGTAATAGGTGAATAGGTGACAACAGAGCAGCAGAGAAGCATGAGACCCTTCTAAGCAAGGGACCCTGTGTGACTGCACAGGTTGCATGTTCATAAAGGTGGCACGATGGGAGATCCTAGAGGAAAGTGGAGATGAAGGAGAAGCAAATATTAAGGAGGTTTCTAAGCCATCTTGTTTGAGGACTTAGGAGATGTTTTTGCCATCAATAGAAGAGTGGCCAGGTGTAGGGGATAGTGATTAGCTTATGTTTTGGTAGGTTTCATTTAAGATGTCTGCAGAGTATTCAGTTGGAAATGCCAACCCAGCAGGTCACTGAATCTAAGAACTCCACTGTTTTGGGAGTGGATCAAGAAGACTAAGAAGAGGAGCAGTACAAGGACAAAACCCTTAGGAACCCTAAGACTCTCAGAAAATTTATCCATAGAAGTCTTTAATACAGAGCATGGTTGTCCAAAGCACATGGCCCCCTTGAGGCTCAGGACAAGTTATTGCCATTCCACAGCTTATTTCTTTGGCAGGTGGAAGATATTATAACTACTACCATGCCATGGTGGCTGTTCTAGTAATATTGACATCAATTAAAGCTCTTCTCTTCAAACACAATATGAAGTTAATACCAAATGTGAGAGACAGGCATAGTTAGTGTCCCTTCAGTAAACAGAAAATTATTAGTTACTTTGAACTTTCTTACTCTTTTATGCCTCCTCTATACATATTTCAATTAAATGATTATTTACTGAACTCCTATTTGCTAAGTTCCATATTTGTGATGTCACTGAGCAAATAGTTCATTACATCATTATTTTGCCTGTATTTTTTGAGGCATATCAACTATTAATTGGCTTTTCTATCATCTTAAATTTATTATTTTCTCTCTTTGGGACAATTAAGTGGAAAGTATGCCATTTATAAAATAATCAAACAATATGCTTATTTTATATTTTATGATTTTCAAACTGTTTTTTATATTGTATTTCATTAAGTATCAAAGTATTATTTTAAGTAATTTTCTACAATTGATGGACTTTTATTAGTTATAATAGAGTACTTATCAAAACTACCTTTTTTCCATTTAGGATTAATGTGAACGATAAACACATGACGGTTAAATTTTATGTCATGAAAGATTTGCTTTTTCACAATAACAGCTCTGCATAGATTTTAATAGATGCTGTTTGATTAATTCAAAACTTTGCCATCAACTCTTATTAGATGTTCTTATATACACTGGAAAAAGCAAATACTAAATAAATAAAAATTCCAATATAAGTAAGCTGTTGTTTTATCCATATGCCAAAATTAATAAGATAGTTTTATTCCCACATTACAAAAAAAACCTGATAATTATTTAGACTAATCAGTAAATACTGATCTCATTACCCTGCCCATTGTTGTTAAGTATACTCTCTGGTAAATAACATTGAAAAAATAAAATTAAAAATTAAATAACAGTATTGATAAAGTAGTATGTTACACAGAGTTACTAAGCTATGGAAAAAACCTATTTCATGTTTTCTTGTTTACTGAATTTAATTAGCACATTTTTCTAGAATCATTGCCCAGATCTCATGATGTAAAACAAATTTTCACTTTGTCAAAATGCATTTAGGGATCTATTATGAACTGCTGCCACATTTTGGAAAATGGCAAGTATGGAAACGTGTTTTTATGTGCCAGCTTTGACAGAAAAGATAAACACAACATTAGTCATCTTGTTTCCCCATTGCAGTGATTATCAATATATTCAGTCAGAACAATTCACATCCCCTGAGCCTGTCAGAAAGATGAAGTAATTTTAACTACAGAATAATAATTACTATATTCAAAAATAATTAGCTAATGTTGATGCTTCTTAATAATATATATAAAATCAGAACCAAAATGTATGCTATCTGAGTTGATAGGCTTTTGTTTTTTCTTTCTACCTGGTTCAGTAAGATGATATATATTGTATTCTATATTCATCTTTCTTAATATTAAGCAGGTTTTACTTTCTTTCATAATAAACTAACATGAAAAGCAGCTTAATGAAGTAACAAGATTTTGCAACAAATTATCTAGAGGATAGAAATCCTTTTTACTTCAATAAAATATAGGTACATAAATATATTTTCTAATATATAAGTTAATACTGCTAAACTTATTGCCTTACTCTCACTTGTCCTATAGCTAAATATTACTCAGAGTGTAGGCCACACACAGACTGGTGCTAGTCTTCTATGATGTAAGTACAAAAATTGAAAGTAAGCATTCATGAACTTTTATACCAGTTTCACATCCAAGCACATGAAAATTTTTCTATTCATTTATTTTTATTATATATTTTTAAAGTATCATAAAATGGCAGTTTGAAACTAAAACACACAAACTACTCCTTTATATGTAGGTAGTTTGAGAGGTACTGTTCTTTCCATTTATATACTTTCTACCTTTCAGAATTTGCCCTCATTAAAAATTACTTATGGTAATTTTTGTTTATGGAATTCAAGACTTCTCAAATTACTTAGTAATTTTTCTTTATAGTCTATTTGTTTATAAGGAGTAGAAGAAGGCAGGAAATGCAAAAGAAAAGAAAGACTTTACAGCCAAGTAGATTTGGATTCAAATAAGCTATACCACTTTCTCACTGTGCAACCCTGGGCAATTTATTTCCATTTTCTGAGCCTCTGTTTCCTTAACTGTAAAATGACAATAGTAATATCTACATCAAGATATTGTGCCAATATATTTTGGGTTTCAGTACACTTTAGCTTCCTCTCTCTCTTCATCCTTTCCCTTCAATAGGTTAGATGAATAAAAAAAAAAAAACTTTCATGGATATACCTTTTATGATATACTTATTTATTAAACAAACCTACAATTGATAAGGTTGGACACCAGTAATTTATTTTGAATATATTTGATTGGTGTATGTTGTATTTTGCATGGTTAAATATTTAATGAATCACAGCTATTTATAAAATGGTAGATATATGACCTACAAATGAATTTTCTGATTTTTATTACCTAAATAGACTTTACTCAACTTAAAATAGTACAGATTCTCAAGTGCCTCTGATTTGAGTCAAAGGAGGTGACAGTCAACAGATATTAAAACCTTTCATTTATCCTTGTTAACTGACTGGATAATTGGGTAAATATGATCTAGGTTTGCTTTTGGCTGTCATCAAAACAGAAAACAATTATTATTAAATATACTCTAGCAGTGTTATTAGCATTAAGAAATTGCCAGTAAAAGAATCTAGGTATGCAAAATGGAATTTTGAATCTCTTTTATAATTTCTGCCCTAGCAAAATTACAACAATTACAGTAATAGGTGAAGAGGAATAGATTATTTTAGAGAGTGGCTACATGTTCATTCATATTACAGTGACAGCTTTTAAAAACAATCTTATCTTTTCCACTTACACAGCGAGGTTGTTTCTTTGTAGAGATGGACAGGAAAGGACATTAGAGTAGATCACCATTAATTTTCAGTATTGCAGAGATCTTGATTCATCGGTTGTTGTAATCATAGTAACAGCAATAGCAAGAACATTTCAAACAAATTCTTAATTGTAATAGATTACTGCATTTTTGGAGGACTTGGTGTTATGATAGGCAATCCTTATTTGAATCCCATATTTGGAATAAATAAGCAAAATTTCCCCAAGTAAGGCAAATATTGTTCCACCCTGGAGCTAATGATGATGCTTCTGTGACTGGATGAAGCACAGAGAGGTTAGTACTGTCCCCCAGATGGGTGTGTTATATGAAAATAATCTGTACTTGGTTTAGAGCAGTATAAGGCTTAAAGCTAGTTATATCTTGGTCTGGAATGAATAACAACAAAAATCGAAGTAATAAATTTGGCCTGAATTCACAAGAAAGTTATAATCTTCTTGTACATGTAAACAGATCTAAAATAAAATTTAAAAAACCTATTGGAAATTTGTGATATTGCAGACTGCTGTATGTGCAATATAATTTCAGATAATGCAGGAATTTCAGAGAATTTCAGTGTGTGATACAGCCTCCTGAGAATTTTGAGAAGTTCAGTTTGGCTTAACTTGGAAGCATACAGTATTAATGAGCAGAAATAAAGAAAACAGGTGTTCCATCTAGGAAAAAGAACATATGCAATATATTACAAACGGGAATAAGCACACAATGTGCCAAAAGCCATGAGGCTAGTCCATTGTAGTGTTGGGAAAGGTTGAGGAAAAAAAATTGAGTATGTATGATGAGACCAGAATTTTAGAAGGCATAGAGAATCTGAATGTGTGTATATAGTTAAAAACACATACACTATACAAATCAGTACCTTGGTCTCAGCTTTGAGTTAGTACTCTCCAAAAAATCTTAAAAACATTAATACCATTAATATATCATGAATAGCTGCAAGAGATTTACCTGTGGAGTGACTGAGGAAATGACAAAATCCAAAGAGCTTCTTATGGTGCTAATCACAGTGTTGGAACCCAAGACATAATATCTTTTTAGAATTGCAACTAACAAGTGACAGTCCCATTGCTTTGAAATTGCAATTGCATTTAGAATGTCAGTAATATATATGTAGCAGACATTATAGCATCAGGACAAATATATGCTGAATAGGAAGTTTACAATTACTATGAAATACAATTCCATTTACTTTTTTTCCAATGTTTCCAAGTGCCTAATCCTGTTGCCATGTTAAAAGGGTTAGGTTGAATTTTGAATTATGTTAGATGTTTATAACTCCTTTGTAGACTGATAATTTTTGGTCTTGCCCACAAAAAAGTACAGTGGTCCCTCTATATATTCATGGAGTTGGTTCCAGGACTCCTGCAGATACCAAAATCCACACATACTTAAACCCCACAGAATCTGCATATACAAAATGTTGGCCCTCTGTATATGCATGTTTCATGTCCCAAGAATATTGTATTTTCATTCTGCATTTGGTTGAATAAATGAAAAAAAAAATCCATGTATAAGTGGACCCGTGCAGTTCAAACTCATGTTTTCCAAGAGTGAACTGTAATTTAATATTTAATGCAGATGAAATAGTACACATTTTAAAGAACAACCAAAGAAAATCACTACTGTTGATGTTGTAATAATGTTTTTAAACTTCTCAAATTGGACAATAATAATTTCTTGACTATTAGTGTGAAACATTTACCTAAAACAGAATAAAGACTTCTGAGAACTTTTAGGGTATTTTAGTATTTTTAAGGGCTGTTGAAATTGGCGGCTCTGATTCTTATATTTAATCTCACTTAAAATTTCTGATTATTTTCTCTGCTGTTGATATAGTACTGAGCTTACCTTATTAGCTATCATATTACTTTTTAATCCTATATGAAATTTCAAATAGAAGAAACAATGTAGCAAACTATTTTAAAAAAGAAACTGGGGGAAGAGGAAAGGATATATATGAATATTTGAGACACCTGTGATGATTAACGTAGGTCTAACGTAGGTCTTTTGGTGAAGAGCACAAAAGGATATGAGATAGGTAGGTGATGAAGCCTGGAGGAGCAAGAAACTGGAAGTGGAGAAAAAGATACTGATGAGGTCACACAGTTACGGTTAAGAGCAAGGATAGACTCCAAATATTTGGCTTGGAAACTTGGCTCCACCCTTTATATGCTTTAGTAATCCTCTGTAATTTACTTAGTTTTTCAGGGGTTTGTTTTAGGACAAAATGAATATGTACACAATTTGTGGGAGAACATTTTATAGATTATAGAGAGATATAAAAGTACAGATTATTATTAGAATTCTATTTCTGCTTTCTCATTCATTCAACAAATAGGTGTGTTATGACTATTGCCACTTGCTTTACCTTTAGTTTTCATGTTTGCCTTCTCCAACACATTTCAAGTACGACCAAATTTAGGAAGTTGTCAAGAATAAATTTAGCAATTTTAATCATGCCATTACTTTTAGTCCTTTCACGAAATTACATAATTCTTGAGGTGAAAAAGAACTAGGAGGTCATTTAGTTCAACTCTGATTTTAAAATGAGGAAACAAATCCAGAGAGGTTAATATAAATGCTAGATTGCTAATCAAAGTATCGTATTTCCTAGCCTCCCATGTTCATTCTTCAACATTATAATACTGTCTGCCTAACTTTACATCTATTTTAAGTGTGTGGCTTTTAAAATTTCACAGAGCTAGACGATGGCAGAACTAGGCAACAACCAGGTTTGACTGTCATTCTAATATTTTTTCTAATAGTTTCTTACTCTCCAATTGCATTATTTTAAATGTTACTTTCTAAGTATTTTTTTTCTTAATATGTTTCCCTTTCTAAATAGATAGCAAAACCTTGGTGAACTTTTACCAATTAATTTAAACTAATGTTTTTAAGTGCCTGCTATATGTAAAAATTGTTGCTGTGTGCAAAAGTCATTATTAGTTGACTACCACTTGCTTTGTGTGGAAAGAAACATTTAAATCTCTATAGGTAACAAAAATTATTTTGGGAAAATAGGCTCAAAATTGTATTCTAGGAAACTGACAAAGTTGCTTAAAATATATACTGTACTTCTAACTATGTCAGATTGAATTACTAATTGATAGAAGTTGACGCTTTTATATTTAGAACTCCTTTAAAACTGTGACTCTTAAAATGTGAAAATGAGTATAGAACATTAAATTCTTCCATTGATTTTCAGGCAGCTAATCAGGTACTTCCATGTTAAAATGTGAAAGTATTAATTTTCAAATTGCTATGAAAAAAATTTGTTGTTATCTGTTTGTAAGTGTAAAATAAGATAATAATAAAACAAATAAACAAAAAACTCAAAACATGATTGTAAACTAATTCTTCTGGAATGGAAGTTTGCAGGCAAATACTTTCTCATAAAAAAGGAAAAAAAGATTTTGGTCTAAGAAATAAATCTATTTACAATGTGTGTAAAAATATACCAATATTTTTTTGTGGAGGTTATAAAAATTCTACTTAGAAATGGAACACAATAGTGAAAAAACTAGAACCAAATTGGCTACTTGATTTCAAAGTAATAATTAAACATTTTCAATCACTCCTAGTTAGGATAATTGGATTTCAGAGTAAGAAGGAGAGATATCATTGAGACTCCATGGTGTTACTGATACCCTCTCATGCATAACTAATCCTTGTAGAATCACTCCAACCAGTAAAGCAGAGGAAGCAGTTTCTGTATTCCACCTCCAGAGGTATTGACTGCTGATATACAAATATTGTGTACAGTGTACCATTGGGTAAGAGCAAGTGGGAAATTGTTCTGCCTCGGGAATTGTTTGCATGTCCATTACTTCTCCCCTCCCCTTGTTTCTTTATGTTTAATATTTAGACAAGGTGATTAAGCTTAAATTTAAAATTTCTCAATGTCTTTGCATGTATCGTAAATGAGACGTTAATTCGGTGATGTGAAACAGGGGCCAATTAATCACCTTTTGAACTGAGTCATGCAGTTAATTGAATGAAACTGGCTGGGGACATACACAAAATAATTAGTTTGTGCCTCATAGGTTGTCAGTATTGTGGTATTATAATATATCATTTACTATGTATAAAAATATTAATGCAGAATAATATATTAAATATTTTGGGTTTTTTTCCTATTAAATAAGCCTATTCATGTTTAACACCTAAAAATAATTCAGAAATTCTGTAGCAGATGAAATAAATTTACTATTCATAATCAGCAAAGCATGTCAATAATGAGATTAGTATATGGTCCAGTGAGATATATGTATACCTGTATATCTAGATATAAAGCATATATATGAGCATATAAAAGCATATAAAACATATATATGTTTTAATTATTATTTTAAATTGACACATAATTGTACATAGTTATGAAGTATACTGTGATATTTCAATACATGTAAACAATGTATAATTATCAAATCAGGGTAATTAGCATATCCATTGCCTCAAACATTTATCATTTCTTTGTGTTAGAAATATTCAAAATCTTCTCTTCTAGCTATTTGAAAATATAAAATAAATTGTTGTTAACTGTAATCACCCTGTAAGCACCAGAACTTATTTTTCCTATCCAGCTATACTTTTTCATCCGTTAACCAACCTCTCCCTATATACCCTTTCTCCCTTTCCTTTCCAGCATCTAGAACAACCGTTCTACTCTCTACTTATATGAAATCAACTTTTTAACTTCTACTTATGAGTGAAAACATATGGTATTTATGTTTCTGCACCTGGCTTATTTTACTTAGCATACTTTCCTCCAGGCTCATACATGTTGCCACAAATGATAGGATTTCACTCTTTTTTTTTTTTTTTTTTTTTATGGCTGAATAGTATCGTATGGTGTATATATACCACATTTTCTTTATTCCTTCATTTGTTGATGGACACTTAGTTTGGTTCCATATCTGGGCTATTGAGAATAGTGCAGCAGTAAACATGATAGTGCAGATATTTCTTTGGCATACTGATTTCCTTTCCTTTGGGATATTTCCTATTGGGATATACCCAATAGTGGGATAACCGAATCATATGGTAGTTCTGCATTTAGTTTTTTTAGGAACCTCCATACTGTTTTCCATAATGGCTGTATATACCCCCTTTTCTGCATCCTTATCAGCATTTGTTATTTTTTCTTTTTGATAATAACCATTCTAACTGGGATGTGATGTTATATCATTGTGGGGTTCTGATTTGCATTTCCCAGATGATTAATGATATTGAGCATTTTTTCATATGCTTGCTGGCAATTTATATGTATGTCATCTTTAAGAAATATTTATTCAGATATTTGTCCATTTTCTGATCACATTATTTGTTCTTTTGCTGTTGAGTTGTTTGAGTTCCTTATATAGTCTGGATATTAGTCCCTTGTCAGATGAATAGTTTGAAAATATTTTCTCCCATTCTGTAGGTTCTCTTTTCAATTGATTGATTGTTTCATTTGTTCTTCCTGTTTGCTGTGCAGAAGCTTCTAGTTCGATAGAATTCTATTTATTTTTGCTTTTGTTGTTTGTGCTTTTGCGGTCTTATCCATAAAATCTTTGTCCAGACAAATACCCTAAAGTGTTTCTACTATGTTTCTTCTAGTGGTTTCATTGTTTTATATCTTACATTTTAGCCATTCATCCATTTAGAGTTGATTTTTGTATAAAGTAGTGGTCTAGTTTCATCTGCATATGTATGTCCAGTTTTTCAAGCACCATTTATTGAAGAAACTGTCCATTCCACAATATGTAGACTTGGTGCCTTTGTTGAAAATCAATTAACTGTAACATAGTGAATATATTTTTGGGTTCTCTATTCTGTTCCATTGGCCTATGTGTCTGTTTTTATGTCAGTGGTATGCTATTTTGATTGCTATAGCTTTGTAGCATATTTTGAAGTCAGGTAGTATGATGCTCCCAGCTTTGTTCTTTTCGCTCAGTATTGTTCCGGCTATCCACAGTCTTTTGTGGTTCCACTCATATTTTTTTTTTCCTATTTTTGTGAATGTCATTGGTAAGCTGATAGGGATTGCATTGAATCTGTAGATTTCTTTTGGTAGTATGGTCATTGTCACAATATTAATCCTTCTAACACGTGAATATGGGATGTCTTTCTACTTTTGTGCCCTGTTTAATTTCTTTCACCACTGTTTTATAGTTCTCCTTGTACAGATTTTTTTACCTCCTTGTTTAAATTTATTCTTTTTTATATTTTATTTTATTCGTATTTTTGGGTAGCTATTGTAAATTACATATATGTTTATGTTTTAATTATCAAAGGTTGTCACTCTGACAACCCTTAATCAATTTAAAGTTGTGTATGAGGGAAGAACTAAGTGAGAAGTGAGATTATGGAAATGTTGTATACAAATTTTGTACCATTCAAGAAAAAGCAACTCAAAGAACACAAACTAATAATGTCTTTATATGTGAAAATTAAAGTATTCTTATATATGACTCCAAAGCATTCTGATATATGGTCTCAAACTTTACTCTGTATAAATTTACCCACCAAATATTTGATTATACATAAAATACTTTTCTACTTTGGTTATCAAGCAGAGTGGATTAATGAATGAAAATATGTAGGTTATAATAAATGACTGACTTTAAGAAAGAGTATAATTCATTCACAACCATTTAAATGCATATAATGTACATGTGCTCCATGATGGGTCCAGAAATGGAACAAGATTTTTTTCACCTCTTGAAGACACTTGTGAAAACTATTCTTTTCTTTTTCCTACCCCAGTTACCTATTACTTTAACTTGAAAGCTTTGAATCATATTTGATTTTTCATGTCCTTCTCAAACATGTCTCCAAGGATTATTAATTTTTGTTTCTAAACTTTTTCCCCCTCTGTTCAGCTGCTTTTCTTCCTCTTAACTTCCACTATCTTATTTTTTGTCATTAGCAGCTTCTATCTGGAACTGTTTTAATAATCTATTGTCTGCAAATTATTCCCTCCAGCCTCTTCCCCTTGAATCTGTCTTATACTATGCTTTAGTGATATTTTCCAATTCAGAGCTGACTTCTAAGCACAACCTACAAGGTCCTTAATAGCCTGTCTACATTCTGCTTTTATAGGGGCGTCTTCTTCTGGTTCTGCATCTGATTCACTTGTAATTGTTACATTGGATTACTGAGTTTTCTTTAAAAAAATGATACATTTTCTCATGTGTACCCTTTCTGCTTGAATATCATGTTCCATCACTCCTCACCAGCTGTATCTTATAGATTCCTATGTATCTATCTCTCAAAGCCTGACTAAAAAGAACATTCCTGTCATTAGCTTTCATGATTCCTCATTCCTTAAAAAAAATGAATTATTCTTTTGGCTGCCTTTGCATGGTACTTTAAAAAGATATTACAATTCTTTGTTGTGAGTTTTCTTTCCTGCTTACATGCACTTGCTTTCTGAATTTTTCTACTGCATATGCTTAGAATATGGCACTGTGCATGACACATAGAACATATCCAAACATATTTGTTGAACTGAATTGTAAAAACAAATGGCTTTGAGAGTCGAGGTAGAAAGAACAATTGCTGATTGGTTCCCATTACCTTATGACATAAAATTGAACATAATTAACTTGTGAATACTTTGTGTTTCATAGGTAATAATATTATTAAATCTGAATGATAAAAATTAGTACAATACTATTACTAGTAGTCTAGTAATAGCGGACAAATGGATATTCGATGGACATTGGATGGATAATGGAAAAAGGATATTGCCAGTATTCTATTGATCAAGACTTTAATTCCTGGCTATTAGTACAAATTAGAAAAAATACTGTATTTGGATTTTACACATAGGTCAAATTCTAATCTACACTCTTCATTAGGAAGCTATCTTAATCACCATTTCAGATACTTCTGGCCAAAGAAAAAGGAATTCAAGAAGAAAATTATCTAAGTTGCTTAAAAATTATTAGATGAATTTAATGTATTAAATTTAGAGGTAATTAAATCAAATTATGCCAATAGTTTGATAGTAGTGATTTAATGGTATTAATTCTGGAGATGTCATAGGACAATCAGTAAGAAAGCAATTAAAATGAAATAAATCTCATCATCACCTTCGTATAAAGCTTGGGCATATTCATTTTCTGAGAGGATACTCTGTGTGATATGCCAAGTAATATTTAATGAACAGTCCAGAAAAGAGAGGTTGGAAATATCTAAAACACAGTTCAGATGATTGAAGAAAAATTAAACCACAAGACATTCATGTGGGAAGGAAGAGGACAAAAATGTGATATGATTGGATGACTCTAAAATTCTAAAGGATTTTGTTTGGATTATTTCTATTTTATGGCTTTAAAAAATTTGTAATATATTTTGAATGAAGAAAAAATATGCCATCTCTTTTTATAATATTAACCTAAAATGGCTAGTATATTTAGGAATTATTTACACACACATTAAAAAAAACTCTTTAACTTATATATATAATGAAACATGGAGTATTTGCTCCAGGAGAAAAGAGGCCATTATAATCCATTTTGTCTGTCTACTTAATATGAAAAGTATGTTTTACAATTATGTCTTGATAATATATCATAGAACATAGTGCTAATGATTATCTTTTAATTTTCTGGTGGTGATATATATATATATATATGTATAATATATATATATTTTTTCATATGTTTTGACTTAAATTGATGAAAAACCTTTTTTGCCCTTAAAAGCCCTTCAAAAATTGTATCCCTTAAGTATAAATGCCACTATGGATTTTTATTGTGATTTTAATTATCAGTTAGTTCTACATTTAAAAACTCCTAAACAATATTTGTTTCCTAACCTTCATTATTAATCAACCACTATTCTTTTTTTTTAAAGAGAAGAAGATAACTAATGAAAGAAGCATCATCATATTTATAAACAGCAGAATCAGCCTTTTTATACTTAAGAACAATCAGTTGAGAGCATAATTCTGTAATAATTAATCAGCTCTTACAGATTTCTATTTCTTCTGCCTGTCATTTAATTTTGTACCATATTTATCCCATCAATTTTTTTGCTTTAAAATTATTTTGCACTTATTTAAGTTATTTTTTGACAACTGTGTTATAGTTTTGTTGTAGTGATTTTGAAACTAAAATATATCAGTACAGGTTTTTCTTAATGTATATTTCATTGTCATTTTTATATCAATTTCATTTTACATTAGGAAGCTAGAAGAATCATTTGAAGCTGTTTTTTAAAATTACATTTTCTTTCATTGCAAAGGTTGCTATAAAAATATCAGATTTAATAAAAAGAAAGAATCCACTATATTAAAGATGTGTGAGATGAGAGACGATAACTATTTATTTTCATGCAGGATGTCGACCACATAGCATAATATCTTGAACATAGCAAGTGCTCAATAAATATCTGTCAAATAACTAAATCAATGTGCTATACTTTTAATGATATATGATAAAATAGTTGTTTTATTCTTAACAAATAGTTGTTATATTCTTATAAAATAGAAACTGGTATTGCCTATTGCTTTGTAAGTAGGATTTCTACAATTAGCACTTTCTTCCCCCTCATTTTTTTATATCCAATAAAATTTTAAAAATAGAGGTTATATCTGAAGTTTAGAGTTTTCTCTCATTATTGTAGTTTAAGTTTTATCCATAATCTCTCTTGTTCTCTCCCATCGTTGGTAATGGAAATAAGCAGGGAACTTAATATACTGGAAAACATTTTTTTTTAAAAGGTGAAGGAATTTGTAATGCCAAATTTAAATACTCAGTTCCTCATTCGGTTTTTTACTGGCCACCTTTACATGCTTAATAGCTATGTGGCTAATGACTACCACATTGGACAATGCAGAGGATAGAATATTTTCATCATAACAGAAGTTCTACTGGATGGCTTGGGCTAGAGGTTGTTACCCTATATTGATCTTGAGAAATGGGAGTAAGTAAGAATAGGATTAGAGGAGGGTGGTATAAATTTATTATGGTGAGTTTGAAATGCCTGGGGATATTCAAGTGGATAAGCAGATAGGCATGCAAGTCTATAATTTAGAGGAAAATTCAGATACAGATTTGGGAATGATCAGAACATAAATAATAACTAAAACAAAGAAATTACATGAAATAGCCTTATGATAAAATAGAAAGAAGCATAATGGTTGATTGAATGACTGAAGCCCCTCATCCTGGGAAGCAACTGGGTGTTGGAGAATGATCCCTTGAGGTGATCAGACTATAGAAGAAGTGGGAGAAGAATGAGAAAATAGCATCATGTAAACAAAAGTCCTTACTTTTTCATGAGTAGAAAAAGGTACTGAGGTTTTCAATGTCAAATACAGCAGTAAGATCAGTTAAGTTATGGTTCAACACCCAAATGAGGAAGAATCAAGAGTTTCTCATGACCCATTTGAGTTGGATCAAACTTGTCATGCTAAATGACTATTATACGTCTTAGTGTCTTAATGTCAACAAACTGCATTCTGTTTTAGAATATATGTCAAATATTTTTCCCTAAAATGAATTCTGAGATGATGGTCATTTTTCCTGAAGTTGTATATTTTTTTAAAAAAAGAAGAAGAAAAGCCCCCAGGGAATTGTAGAATCAAAATAGGTCTTAACAAATATTGAGTCCAAAAGTTTCAGTTTGTTGACATGGAAACAGACCTAGAGAGTGAAAATGACTTAACTAAGGTTATACAATTATGCACTCTCCAAAATACTTTATTACGTTGCTCCTATTTGCTGCTCTTCTTATTCATGCTGGAGGAAAAAAATGTTAATATTAATACATTGTTAATATAACCACTAGAAGTGAAAATTTTGATTAATGAAGAGTTCTCATAATAGACTCATGAGAATCATTAAGCTATTTTGGAAACATAAAATATTATTTATTATAGAAATAAATTTTACCTTCCTATAGGAGCTCACAAATCAGAAATTTTCATGTTCTCATACAGGTTCTAACAATGTCTGTGGTTTATGCATAAATATTCCTGTATGAATTATATAAAAGGTAGGGGGGAAACCCTCATATAATAGCTAGCTTTTCAAATTGACATTTTCATGCTAAGCATTCATTGAGTCTTTCAATCTGACAGCATGTTTTGGTTTGCGTGAAAGAGAAATCATCTTAAATTACTCTGTCTTCTCAGTGGAAAAGAAGACAAATTGCTAACTTCCTAGTGCCTCACCACAGTAAGTTATAGAAGTTAAGGAATATAGTATTGTATCTGTTGACGTACATAAGATTTGCAATTCATGCACCTAGTGATTCTGGAAAGAAGATGGAAAATACTTTTTCTAATATTCTGTCTCTGTGTCAAAGATATCTGACAGGTTGATAAAATTTGGTTTAAATATCCTAAACATGAATAAAGTCAATAGTCCTATATTCCCATTCCTTGATTTCTTTTGACAATGTTAAATACATTTCTGTGATAACTAGATAAAAATACTTTTAACTTTAAAATAAGAACAACAGCAACAAGAAAAATCCCTGGTATAATAATCATATGGAAACATTCAAAGTCATACCCAGTTTTCTATACAAAGAAGTGACAAATTACTTATCACAAATCTCACAAAAACAAAAGAAATTAGTCTAATATCAAATTTTGATAGATATTAATGAAAAAATATATTCAAATAATAACCATATTAAAAAATTACTAAACCTAACAAGTGCAATGTTAATCATACGTTATTTGCTTTGGGGAAGTATCTTACTTATTCTATCAATTAGTACAATTAATAGAAATAATCCTGTGGGCATCCTTGAATACCTCAGTTATTGAAAGAAAAAGGAGTTTGTCCTTCTTACAGAGGTCCTTTGCATGTCTCTTTTTGTTTCCTGGACCTTAAATGGGAAATCAATATAGATTTTTCTTTTTAAAAATAGACTTAAAGGGTTATAGTCTCTGTGGAGATGAGGGTGAGGGGAAGATATAGGAACTAACAGCTATAGAGTTTTACGCTTGGTACTTGATATCATCGTATAACATTTTTATAGTCACATAATCCTCAAAATAATCCTGTAAGTTGGTAGATATAATCCCTGTTTGCTAGCTGAAAACAGTTACCCCTGACTAGTCAAATGATATACCCAAATTTACACAACTAAAAATGTCAGAGTGAGAATTTGAAAATAGATTTGTCATTTCAGAGCCTATCTGTTCCAATAAGATAAATTAACAAATGTAGCCTATAACTAAGTTTTTCTATTATAAATTGTGTAGTTTTGAGAACTATATAAGTAATGCTACTTTTTACATTTTTGATTAAAAAGAATTGTGATTTGTCTTAAATTGTTTAAATCCTAAACAATTTTAAAATTTTTATCTCTTGTTTTAATATTTCCAGTATGTAGATATGTCCTACAGAGATGAATTAATTGTTCAAATGACTGTCAAGTTAGTGTAATTTTATATTCTAAGATGCAGTTTCAAGCATTGATACTAAACTCTATTTTCATACAAATTGTTATATATATGTATGTTAAAATATATTAACTATTTTTAAACCGATAAGTCTGAATGCAGTAAAATGATAGCAGATTCTGTTCTAATTAAATACTAATTTTCCCAGTAATGTCCTCTCATGCATTCCTATAAAGCTATTGTTAAATTTCACTAAGTTATATATTAGCTAGGAAAGCTAAATTTGTTCTTGGTTTCTAGGTCATATTCACTTAAACTTTTGTATATATACGTGGTTTGTAAAACATTTTAAATTTTGAAGCCAATCAAAATTATAGACACATGTAATTTTCCCTTTCCTCTACAAAGGTATCAAAAGACTGTGGAATGTAATTTTTCACTTTTTTCAAATTTTAGAGTTTAAAAGAAATTTTACTTTAATCTTTTCAGAAAACTCTGACATTGTCAGAAGTCTTTAAGTCTCTCTGGAGGTTTGAAAGTGTATTTGTTAATAAAATATGCAAGGTCATTAAGCTTGCAGGATTTAAAGAACCTTGGTAAGTTGTTCCCTCCCATTATACTCCCCCTTCATTCCACACATAACTTTCTGCCCTACTCATGACATCTTTCCCCACCCCTATCCATTTATTTTCTACAACAAAAAGAATGATAGTAACTGCCCCTGATAAATATCTGAAAAAGAACGGGAGGCTCACAAGCTATGCAATGTAGGAAAGAGGTGCCTCAGACAATCCCTCTCTTGTTCTAGTCTATTGTGTTATATGCTTTCTCTTGTGATGCAACCTTCATTTCAACCCAGTCGCCCCTCACATGTAAATCCAACAGGCTTTGTAGATATGAATAGCTGTACCCTGTAGCAACTAGACAGAAATGAAAGGAATGTATGCTTAAGTCTGAAGTATAGTATTTTACTACATGGTTGAAGTTCAGCTGTACTTAAATGTTGGAAAATATTGGAACATTACTTCAGATACCAGAGTTAATCATTTTTGAAGTTGGTGAAGTTTATTAAGTATGTGTTCTCCAGTTTTCCTTTAACTTCTTTGTCTAGCACCATTGGGCTATTAAAAAAACACTATTGAAGATAAACAAGGTGTGTGTTAATTTTAATACTGTTTAAATTTATTAACTAATGATAAGAAAGAGCTGCTCTGTTTTAATCCATAACAGGTTACTGATCACTGTGTAATTTGATTTTTATTGCATCAAAAATGAGATGATGGGTGGTCTTAGGTGAAGAGAAAGAAGCTCTTACATAGGACAAGGCCATGATTTTATCAATTCAGTCATTTCCATTAGAGGATATTTTAAATCCCTGTATTCTATCAAATGCTCTAAACAGTAGTTTATGGATTTTTTATGTTATGAGACATGGCTGGAAATCCTTCTTATACTTTTCTTTTGTAAACACAGCTCAAATATCAACTTTTCTTTGAAATGCTGTCCAACTTCATAACAGAAAATTTGTGATAATAACATACCAAGTCTTTGTCATAGTCCCTGACAATTGTACTGATACATTTATTTGTATGGCCTTCTCCCCAACTGGACTGAGATAAAAAGGCTCCTCACTTCTCTTATCCTTTTTTACTTAAAATATTCTTTATCCTTTAATTTCTACTGAATATTAGATTGCTTAGAATATAGTAATCACTCAAATCAATGTTTGTTGACTGACCAATGTAATGTATTAAGATCTGATAGTTTTATCAAAACAAATAGGCTTTCCTTTTACTTAACATAATGTAGATGTAAACTATGTGGAGACTGCTATGCACTTATATTTTTTCCTTATATTTTAAATATGGAGTGTATTAAGTATAAAATTAAGTGTAAAATTATATAATATAAAATATTAAGTGTAAAATTATATAATATTAAATACTCAACTTCATCTGGCATTTTGCTAATCTGTAGGGAAATAGGCCTCAGTCTAGAAACATTTCTTCAGCATTTGGAAGTGTCTTACAGTGTCTTCTGGGTATTTGTCTAATTTGTATTTGTCTGGTATAAGAATCATTGCCTGCCTCTATTGGTCAGCCTTAAGTATGTGGGGATGGGGACCAGACAGCAGTCAACAATATCCCCTCAGTTGTTTCCCTTAATCTTTCAAGTATAGATTTGTGTATTAAGAAATACATTAAATTACATAAAATGATGTGCAGCCAGTATATGACATCATCTGTAACAACATTTTCTCTTTTAAAAAATATGTATCTCATTTTAAGAATTCCTGGAGAAAAATATGACAGGAAATTAATGTGATATTTTGTACATAAAAGTATATGTGTCAGTTTCTCCTTGAAAATCCTTTCTGTGCTATTGCTTTACATTTTAATCAAATGATTATAACTCATAATTTAGAAGTAAAGTAGGAGAATCCATACTTTTTAAAATAGAAGAATGGAACTGTAAGATGGATACTTATCTAAAGAATTGGACGTGGCCAATTTCATCAAGTATATACGGTTTTCTGTAAAAGCAATAATCACAATGGAAATAGATATGATTAAGTTAAATTTACTAAATAGGTAAAGTTATTATAACTAAAACTGCAGTAAGCTTCTTTCTTAAAGGAAATTATATCATTTATTTATATTCTTTATCTGCTTTTAAACTGCCTAGATTTTCACATATTCTCATTCATTAGAAGTAGCAATTCTATGTTGCAGTTGGGGGAAAACAGGAAGTAAAAATCAAATTCTTAGTTCTGATTTGGTGAAGGAAATGGTCAATTATATCTCCATCTGTATAAGACAAATACTGGTGTATTATTTGTCACAAGATTTCTTCTTGACTTGCTTCTTTTTTCTTGCCTGACATCTCCTTGCATTAGCACCATAATTGAGTCACTATCAGCTAAGTTCTTATTAGGCAGTGATTCAGATGACTCAAAAGATACATTCAGTATATACTAATACACTTTCACTGGTCTAAAGAGTTTAATGACTGAGTTGCTTATTGTTGCTGTAGTAAATTACTAAAACTTTAGTGGCTTAAAACAAATTTGTTATCTTAGAATTCTGAAAGTAAGAGGTCCAAAATGGGTTTCACTAGACTAAAATCAAGGTGTTAGCAGAATTGTATTTCTTTTGGAGGTTCTAGAAAATAATCCATTTCTTCTTTTCCCACTCCTGGTGCCTGTATATGTTCCTTGGCTTATAGCCCCCAGCCAGCAATCTCATCACTCCAATCTCTTGCTTCTCTTCTCATATCTCCTTCTCTAACTCTGACCTTCCTGTCTTTTTCTTTCCCATAAAAAGGCCCTGGTGATTATGTTGGACTACCCAGATAATCCAGGACACTTTTCCATCTCAAGCACCTTAATGTTATCACATCCGTAAAATCCCTTTCTCTGTGTAAGTTATTACAGTCACACATTCCAAGGATTAAGACATAGCCATTTTGAGGGGCTGTGATTCTGCCTGCGACAAGGACTTTGCTTGATATAGCCAGACTCTTTCTTTCCATTCAGTTACTATTCAGTTTATTATTGCCACTGCTCCCCTTTAGTTGTGTTTGGAATAAAACTCTGGGTTAGCAGTTCCCAGGCTCTTGAAACAAATCATGATCACCTCTGAGATGTGTTGCAAGTAATTTGTAACCAGTTTTTATAAACAATAATTTACTCCTTTTTAAATTAATTGGAGTATAGGCAAGTTATTCCAATAACTTTTTCTTATTATGCTAAGATCTCTTGAATGGGAGAAAAAGAGATGGATGTTGTAATATACTTTGAAAAAACACACATATCCCAAACCTACACTAACAGTCTATTATGTACATATTATATATTAATAGCTATGAATATAAATTATTATAAGTTGTGATAGTAGACGGTGTTCATCCAAGCCTGGAACCTTTATGAAAATATTTTATACCTGTTAGTGTCATTTTTCATGTTGGTCATATATCAGTGGACAGAATTTAATACTTTTTGCCCATAAGCAAAGCAGTATAGATAGGTAAAATAGTCTACAAAGAGGCTTAGGTAAATACAAATAATGATAATGACAATAAAAGCAATAATAAAAAGTGTGACATATATTCAAACCAAATTAAAAAATATGGTGGCAATTGTAACTTAGGGTGATATCATTATCACTTCATTGGGTAAGTTATATATAATTAAATACAGCCTTAATTCTTTTAACAAAAATGCACATTTGACTTAGCTTTTTCTTTCAATAAATTTTACTTGTTATTTATTATAGAAATTGTGTTTTTTTAAAATCACAAATTACCAGAAATAGCTAGTGTCTGATGAATTTTGTACTTCTCCCTATCATCAAAATTTCAGAAGTCGACTAGTATTTATTGTTGGCAATAAAATAATTATGCTAATAACACTTTAGTTGATTAATGTGCAAATGATTTCATGACAAACTAGAAGTACATTTCTAAGATGCAATAAATTTGAAATCTCTTTCAAAGTAATACATAGTGGTGATGTTTTGTGCTATTCTGTAATACAGAAGAAATAAGCACATAGAAAAGAAATCTGGACATTTTAATGAGGTAGGGAAAAATGAGAGGAATAATACTTCTATTTTAAAAGAAAAAAACAACAACAACACACAAAATCTGCACTTAGACTAAATGGAAATATGAAGAGATAAATGACCTCATATGCATTCAGTGGGCAGAAGTTTGAGGCAATGAAGCTAAGCATAAAAGAGGAAAAACAAATGTAACCTCAGTGACCATAAGCTACAAAATACAAATAAAAAGAAAATCAGGGAGTATCAGAGGATGAAGCTATAAAACACTGAGCAACGAGTTTAATAGCAATTAAAATGAAGACAAAATTCCGAGATGGATAAACAAAGTAGCACATATTACAAAAGAAAATATGCTAGTATCATGTAAGAGATTTTTTTAGTAACTTTTTTCAAAGGATTGAATCATAAACACCGATTTTTGAGGTTTTAAGCTCATTATTTTGGTTCCCTGGTTTCTCCTAGGATGCACTGTAGAATCTCAATGCCTGGTGTTTATGTACCAACAGAAGCTGCTTTTTCTTTCTTTCATTATTTCCCTTTTAAGTAAAGTTAATACCTTTTATATGTTACAGAGAAGAGGCAGAGAAAGCCACACTCCCACTATGGTACAATGCACTGAGGATCAACTGAGGGAGGATTATACACATGGCTGGATACAGTTTATTCATTTGTTCTTTTGCTTTGTAGATAACAAATGGTGGTATTCTGTAACATCATATGTGATTAGCAAAGGTTGGGTCAAAATGAATCTTTTAACAGTTGGTTAGAAATAGTTTGATTTTTTAAATTTTATCGGCATTTATTTGGAATACATTCTGATACCCAATTTACATGCATATCTCTTCCAGTCTTCTGCCTTGCAAATCAACTCTGTTGGGTAACAGAGAAATAGGGACAAAAATTTAGATTTGACACAGGCATTGAAATCATTATGGCTATTTTTTGCCTGCAAGTATACCTAAAAATGTGTAGACACACTGAAACATTGTGATATTATCTTAGAGATCATGGTAAAGAGGCCATATTTTAATTGTACATTCTCACAGTAGAATCTTGTGAATAGTTCAGTTATGAGTCTGAAACAGGGAAGCTTAACATCAAATTCTACATGATATTGAATTCTGCTTCATGACTAATGATAGTGTGATTTAATTCAATTCAATAACCAGTTTTGAAGAGCTTAATTTTTCTGTGAAAGATCTGAGATAAGCATGTGAAAATAATTAAGACGCAATGTAAGGTTTTGGGCAGTTTAAAGCTGATGTTGAAGAAATAAATGTTTGTAACTAGCATAAACATTGTAAAATACATTCATAAATGTTGAAAAAATATATATACATTTTAGAGTTAGATTTTAGTGTACTATGTGACATAAAATTAGCTTTACACTTGTACTGGCCCATTGTTAGAATGTGTACTAAAATATTTGTACATTTACTCATTTCTTCTGTAACTCTCAAACCTTTGTCATAGTGCCTGTTATGTTTACTCCTTCTTTAAAAGTGAGATTAAATGAATACAGATGAAAGACAATATGTCCAGAGTAGACACTAACTGCTAACTTTTAAGGATACTCAAAGGTGATGTTTATGGAAAACACATTTCAGGCTATAAAGAAAAGCCAATAATAAAAGAGAGGGGATACATCTTGAAAATAGCTCTGGGAAAATGTAATTATCAACCCTAATCACATTAATAAATCACAATTTTTTAAGAATAGAAAGAATAGTTCTTTGTAGGGCAGATTGGAGGAATTAACTGGAAATGTTAGGAGGAGTATATTTTTTCATCTTTGAAAAATTTGGTACCAGTTGTACTTTTTCTTTTGTATTGACTTTTTTTCTGACAAAATCATTGATCATACTATTTCCTTCTATTGACCCCTAATGAAACTTTTCAAATATATTAGAAACATATGGGTTAGACTTATTTATCAGTTACATTCAATATTTGAACTTCAGATTTACATAACTTTAAATTATTTTTGCTCCAGTAGAGAATTACTAGATTTTAGAAAAACTAATGAAGCATGTGGAATGTTAATCTGCTGAATTTTTCTTTTTACTTAAAATGAAGGATAAGGTAGGTTTTCATAAACCCTGGATAATTTAGGACATCCATTTCTCTTTGGAGAATTTAAGGATGGTGTTGTTACTGTCTTTCTGTTAAATAGGATGGGTCTTTTTATTTTTATTTTTTTAGAGAGAGTTTCACTCTGTTGCCTTGAGTAGAGTGCCATGGCATCAGCCTAGCTCACAGCAACCTCAAACTCTTGGGCTCAGGTGATCCTCCTGCCTCAGCCTCCCAAGTAGCTGGGACTACAGGCATGCACCAGACACCCAGCTAATTTTTCTATTTTTAGTAGAGATGGGGTCTCACTCTTTCTCAGGCTGGTCTGAAACTTCTGAGCTCAAGGGATCCTCCCACCTTGGCTTCCCAGAGTGCTGGGATTATAGGCAAGAGCCACCCCACCTGTCCTATTTCTATTATATATGATGCACATAAATCCTCCTTCGATTTCTTTTGGATAAGCCACTGTAGGGCATCACATTTCAGTACTTAAATACTTCTCTGGTAGCATCATTTCAAGTATATCTCCCCACCCCCAATTTATCATGCTATTCTAATAGCCTTTTTTTTTCTTGGTCCATCAAATGTAAAATAAGCTTATTTTTAAAATAAGTTTTAGGGCTTTTATACGTGTATTTTTTTTTATTCTTAAATACTTTCTTAGTATTTGGTCTTGGAATAGCTACCCACATCTCATTAGAATAAGTTTCAATATCACTTCTTCAAGAAAGCTGTTCTTGATTATTCTTATTAAACCAAAAACCTTCTTCTATCCCCAGAAGAAAAATCTCTAGCACATTATTCTTTTTTTTTACAGTCAAACATGACCAATATCATGTAACCCTTGGTTATTACTATGAATATCATAGTAATATTGAAACAATTTGTTGCAAAATCCACCATTTCCCACTGATTTCAAATGCTATCCTTATTGGATGTAATCCCCATGTATATAGAAATCTGTTTCTGAAATCTCTATTCTGCTTTGTTATTTTATTTGTCCTTTTTTTAGCCAATATCATAATATTTAACTTATCAAAAAGGTAATAGCTCTTCGTATACAATTCATCTGGTTTAATGATAATATCAATCTCTCAAATTTCATCCCTCCCCCAAAACCACCACTGCACGAAATTGTAATTTTGATGGCACTTACATTAAATGTACAGATTAATAGGCTAACTGAAGTAGTTATAATATTGTCATTAACATTTGAATATTTCATTTATTCAGATTTTCCATATATTCAATAAACTGTATAGATTTGTAAGAGTCTTTCATATCTTTTATTAAGTTTATTGCTTGGAAAAATTATGACTTTTATATTATTTTGAATATGACTTTTTTCCTTACTTTGGAAATGGCAACCTATTGGTTTTTTTATATTTATCTTATTTTTGTCAAATATATGGAGCAATCATATTAATTCTAGATTATCACTCGAATCTCTAGAATTTCTTATGTATATAATCATAACATCTGCAAATAATGATCTTGTGTTTTATGTCTAGTATTTATTTATATTGGGAGGATCGGACTTCATTGGTTATATATAAAATAAAGGTGGTACTCATCTTGCAGCACTGTGGTAAGCATTGGTAATAATCAATATAAAACACCTGACATATGCTAGGAATTCAATAATGTAACTATTTAGAATTTTTACAGTACTCAGTATGACTTATAATGTTACTAACTATATTAAATTAAATATATTTGAATAGTTTATATTCATCTATATGCTATTTTCAGAAAAGTTTTACAATTGTATCCTATAAGAAAATCATCACATGTTTCTGTCATAATTTTATTGTTTAACTTTGCTTTAAAACATGACAGAGTTACCATTTTCTTTCTCCTAAACAAAGTTACATGGAACAGAAAGCAGGCGGTTTTTTTGTCCCCTATACAGAGAAGATTCAGGATAAAAAATTTATATTTATTGCATAATTACTTTTGAAATGTCTACAATAGGGAAATGTTGAAATAAATTTGGTATGTCACTTTAATGTAATATGTTGTAGCCTTTAACATAGAACTTTTGAGAAACTGTATGTTAATATTGAAAAGCTGATATGTAATGTGAAAAAGGAAAACATAAATGTATCTACATTATGATATAATTATGTATGCATATGGGCAAAGACTAGAAGAGAGAATATTTGTTAAAGTATTGAAATTATAGGTTATTTTTATAAAATTATTTTATTTATATTTTTTAATGAATAGGTTTGGGGATCTATAGACCTTCTAGTTTGGGTATGACATATTAATAAGTATCTTTTTTTTGCCAGAGCAATTAACATAGGGTTGGGGAATAGAGATACAAGTGACAAGTTCCTGGGAAATCATATGTAAGCAAGAATGTGGTTAATTTATTTCATGTTTTTTTGTGCTTTCTTTCAATCATGTCCAAATTAATTTTCCTAAGAACTGCTTAACATTGTTTTATAGTTAATATTAATTGGGTAATATTGTTTATTTTTAAGAGGTTAGGATTGTTGGAAACAACTTATTAATTATATGTTATGTATATATTCATAATTATGTATTCATTCAGCAAATACTTATAAAGTACCAATATTATGTCACACACTGTGCTTGTTAATTGTTGAAGATATTAAAACACACACACAGAACATCATCCTTTACCTTCGAGGAGCTTATGGTTTAGAGGAAATGACACATATTTGTTCACCAGGCACTTTTTCAGTTGCTTTTCATAAAATATCTTATAACAATCTAGATTTAATGGTATTTTCCCCAGTATTTATAGATATAAAAACAGCTAGATATGGCTACTAACTTGCCAAAGTTTATATAGCAATTAATAGTTAAACGTTAGGAGTAGAATCTAAATCTGGCTCTAAAACACATTTTTTTTCCTTCCCATTACACAATGTTACATTGTATCTGTTTTTATAGACATAAAAATGCATTAAATTTACATGGTGGATGTTACCTGAATTGTGAGCTCTAGTCTAGAGAAAAATAAGCATTCATTGTAGGATTAGCCTCATAGACATAAAACTCACGCTAAAGGGGTGCAATCAGATACTCAAGAAATAACATGGTATTCACACCCGTTTGAGGAAGAGATCTCCAAGGCCAACTTGTTTGCATTTAGGATTCATTAAACACTCTTTCTCCAGACAGCCTGCTGGCCCCACCTGCTTCTTTCAGGCAGCTCTGACCTGGGTTTCTTTGGTTTCTACCCTGACGGGTACCCTACTGATCCTTCCAGGCAGTCAGTGTGCTTATGGTTCCAGCCAGCAGGAGGTCAAGAAAGGAGAGCTATTTGAGTCCAGGAGACCACCTTGGACAAAAGTGAGAACCTGTCTTAATGTATTTTTTAAAAATAAAACAATTTGTGTGAAAAACAGTAAAAACAAACAAAAAGAAATAATGTGATATTCAATGATAAATTTATGCCTAGGATATTATGTAAGCAGAACTAGTGAATGAGTGGTCCCCTAATGAACTGGTGTGTGATGATGAAATATCAGAGTGGTTTCCTGAAGGATTTTTTTTTTTTAGGTAAGTTTTAAAAGATAGTTAATCAAACAAAGCAGATGAAGTAGTATTCCAGTGAGAGGAAACCACAGAATAAAAGGCATGGAGGCAAGAAACAGAATGATGTGTGCAAAAGACCATCAAATTGGTATTAACTGATCAACACTTATTTGCACATATAGTAATAACATTCATCGGGTGTTGAGCAGGTGGGAGGGGTGAGGGACAGGATGGGTATATTCACACCTAATGGATGCAGTGCATATTGTCTGGGGGATGGACGTGTTGAAGCTCTGACTTGGATGGGGCAAATGCATAAATGTATGTAACCTAAACATTTGTACCCCTGTAATATGCTGAAATTAAAAAAAAAAAAGACTACTCTGGACACGCTGTTGTGTTCTGAAGACATAAGGAATAGGGCAAAAAGTACCTAGAGTATCAGCTCTAACAGTAGACATGCTCCTCATTATGGGAATCCTTTGGTGACCTACAAAAGGATTTGAATTTTATTCTGTAGTATATAAATAGAAAATACTTAAGACTTTTTAGCAAGGCATGAAGTGGCACAAAGTTAGGCAGAGAGGGCTAGAAGAATGAGTTTCTCCTAAAAATATACTTTTTTTCTGAGTGTTTTAGAACTTAAAGAATATAAGGAGCATAGGGTAAAAGGCTTACCACTTCCTAGAACCTTCTATTTATAATATAAAGGAAAGCAGACTAGTAGTTGTCAGAGTTCTTAGAACTCAAAAATTGCCACTGTATGATTTTACTGCTAAGTTCACGCACCAGCTAACAACTTTATCTTCAATATGAAATCTTTGATCTTGAAAGTAGGTAAGAGTAAGGGAAATGCCTGTGTTCCGGGGAGCTGGAATAAGTTCCAGTAGACTGCTGTACTTAGTAATCTCTTTATACTCTGAGGCCAAATTTATTTAGGAGTAGTTTTTAATGGAGTGAATAGAGGATAAAGACCATCAACAATGGGCACCATGCAAATCTTCCTTTACCTTCTGTTTGCTCTTTGCTCAGTTTTTGTAGATCTCCTTATTGTTGACAATTTACCTTATCATATGGTTTGCTTTACAACCAGTCTGGTTTTTACCTGGACCTGGGATCTCTAGCCTTACTGTAGTGCTTGTACTTCTAACTGCTGGTCTTCCCAGAATCAACGCACTCTTTTCTAGCCTTAGTCTAGTGCTTATATTTGCAACCTCTCCTTTGCCTAGCCTCCAATCCACTGTACTGTGGTCTGCTTCCCTGCGTAAGGATGAAGCATTCACATTTAAATCTTAAACTGCTTAAAGCCTCTTTTGTTTGAGAAAGGTTTGGTCCTTCCAAATATGTCCCTGGCATTGTTATTTTTAAGTCTACTGCCAAATACAGTTTGAGTATTACTGTGTCAACCTTCACTTTTGTTTTTATAATATTTGAGCTGAATACATACAGAATTCACCTACACATTACTCACCTCCACCCCCCCTTTACACACCATGTGTAAAAAGTGGTAGATAATATTCTATAAAACAATGTATGGTATTTAAAACTTGAATGAAGAGAAACTGAGGCACAGAAAGAAGAAATGAAATCTCTGAAAGATTGACACAATGTCACATAGCTACTTAGTGGCTATTTATCGTCATTCTTTTTTCTCTTGAGAGGATGTTAATGCATTCCTTCTAGAGATAGAATCACCTACCAATGTAAGCTGGCTGAGTCCTATAATTACTGTAATATGTTTTCTTACCATATTTGGTAGATGTCAGCTATGGCTTCTTTGAGATAATGTGGCTTTCTAAATTTTTTTGTCCTTCGTTTGTAAAATGATGTCATATTTATTTCTTTTAATATGTGATTTATAACTGATATAAACTTTTTAGTTACTAAATGAATTGATTCACTTCAGTTTTAAAGTCTTACTGATTGCTTTTTCTGAGGTTTTTTATTTACCATGTCCTGTTTATATGGCTGGCAGTGTTGACTAGAAATTTATTCCAAAGATTACATGTCCTAATTTATTCATCAATTTCTGGTCTCCTCTATATTATATGCAATGATTGACAAATTTTTATGACATATCTTCCTGCTTTTACAATTATAATTACTCTGTTGTCTTGGGCCATATATTGAGTTTCATATTCATTGAGCAAGATTCTCAATAGAGAATCATCTCTAGGCCCTGACATATATGGTAACTTTCTGGAGCACACCAAGGGATAATTATTTCTTTTCTTTCTCTTACCACATTATTTAAATATAAATTTATAAGTGCTAAGGCAATATACCTAGTATTAAGTGTAATTTTTAAAATCTGGGGCTTTGGGATCAGAGATCCTGGGATCAAGTCCTAGGTTTGGAGCTTGGGCCAAGTATAATTTTAAGATATTTTCTTATCTAAATAATATTAACATTTATCTCAGGGATGTGTGAGTAAATTAGGAAATATAGGGAAAATATTTCATCTAGAGCATGGAATTTAATATGTGTACAATAAATGTTAGCTTTAATTATTAGCTTCATGTATGATTTTATTCCTGTAAATATAGATTTCCTATAATTATGTCATTTATTTATTTATTCCATTTTCCTGTGATAGAAAAATTAATAAGAATTAATGTTAGCTTTTTAGATTCAATGGAGAAAGTCTTTTGATAACACCAATTTAGAATCCCAAGGAAAGGCAACATCATGTATTCAAAATAAGCAGATGTTCACATTGTAAAGTTTTTCTTTTTTCCATAAGTGTTACATAGAATTATTATAGTGTCTAAAATTTGACAATAAGTCTTGGAAACTACTCAGAGAGGTACAGCAACTTCTCTGATATTCCCTTAGCTAGGAAAAATATATATATTTGGAGATCAGGGTCTGTGGTAATAGGACTAGAAAAGGTTTCTGCTGGAGATTATGTGGTATGGTAAGAGATGGGCACTGAAAATAGAAGGGTACCAGGAAGAATACCAACATTATCTTTTGTATACTTTCCTCTGTTCATGTCTTAATTTCAAATCTTCTCTTCTATACTCATAGATTTTTAAAATTCCTATGAGATCTAGACATGACATTATTTCTTTCCTACAAGAAATATGAATCAGTGAGTCAAAAGTTATTGCAGTTCTCTTCTAAGTAGAGCAAAAGTTTGCATTCAATTTTAGATCAGAGAAATCTGGGATGTAAATCATTTTTTCCTTGAAAATTTTCTTCTGAAAATGGATGAAAGATGGAAAATCTTGAGCATAAAATTGTTAATATTTTACAATTTTTAACCAATAGGCAGGTTAGAATAGATGTTTATATTTTTCATTGCTTCTCTAGGTTGCAGTAAGAATGATTACAATGAGAATGATTGCAATGAGAATGAATGAGAATAATAGAATGTGAAGCCTTGGTGTTTTGATTCCATATCATAAGATTGCAAAAGAAGTTTCTGCTGGCACATTAAAGGAGAATGGATCATGGTTTGATTCTTAAAACTAGCCATGCCACAAGACAGTCGGGATTCCCTTTGAGAATTTAAAAGTTTACTGATGTGAATGTGTCTTTGTATGCATACATACGGGTGACATCTCTTGACTCCATGGATTCCAAGTTATGGTTAAAAAAAAAAAAATGTAGTTAGTTTTTTCCACACCCGGTCTGCACTTATGCCAAGGCCCCAGAGATTCAGTGTTATAAAAATCTTTGTCTTCTCCATTAACCCTTCGATGTTCCAAATATATAATATAGGCAAAATGTGAATTCTAGCACTTTTACTCAATCTCTAGTGTTCTAAGGTATGGAAGAAGACTTACAGTTCCCCTAAGTATCAGCCAGGTACTTTAGGGAAAAAATGTTTTCATTTGACTGTATCTCTGGCTTTCTAGCATCGCTTTACATTTCAAACAGTAGCCAGTCATTTGAAATCACATTTCCATTCAGACACTCATGAGATTTCAGAATTCACTTTAAACACTCTGTTTTAACTGTCAGTGGGCTCTAGACTTCAGAAGACACAGTTCAAATTACATGGACATGAATCCACACTATGAAATGCCATTGTGGATTGGTTATTCTCTTGTTGACTCCTAAGGAGTAAGTTGATTTTTAACATGCTTTTTTAAAGGATGTATATGAATTGTAACATAAAGTCATACAATTGAGTCACCTTGCATAGCTTCACTTTGTGAATTATCGTTTTCCTGAGAGGTAGTTTAACAGTTAAGTAGAGAAAAATCTTGAATTTGAAGTATCTCTTTGGGCATCCCTCTTCCATGTACTGACTCTAGCAGAGTGCATGAGAAAATCATCAGTAAGTATGGATTTTGAGTTTAGAATGCACACTGCCACCCATAGAATTCATTCATCATCTCAAAGTACAGAGAGTTTAATGTGTTTGATTTGTTATATTGAGTATTCTTGTATCTTTCTATTGACTTACTATATAATCGAGATGTAATAGATGATATTTTCTAACATTTGAGCATATATATATGTTTTTTATTGCCAATGATCTGTACATGCATCAAAGCTCTTCCAAGAAAGAACTTTTATGAAGGACCCATTTTTTTTCTTGGATCAGTCCTTCTTGTTGAGAACCTGGTATGTGAGTGAGGAATAAATAAAGTATGAAAGTTGTATTAAGGGGATATCATTTGCGACATTTTGTAATTTACCAATTTTAAATGTGAAGATTTTTCTGTCTATAAAAATATAGGTGATTGAACATGTCAGCCTTTTTGGAAATCACGTATAATTTTTAGCTGGAGAATTTTTAAATTTAACTCAGTGGTTTTCTCAATTTATATAAAAAAACCCTATATTGATCCTAGTAAAAAAAATTCTACATCTAATAGGAATATAAAAAGAGAATTTTCTCTTCTTTTATGTAGCTTCCACATGAATTCTCATACTAATAATTAATATAAACTGAGACTTGAATAACAATATCATAAAAATTACAATTAATGTACATTTTTAGAAAATATCAATTATCTTTTTTGAGATAGAGTTTCACTCTGTCGCCTGGGCTAGAGTGCAGTGGCATCATCATAGCTCACCGCAACATTAAATTCGTGGGCTCAAGTAATCCTTCTGCATAAGCCTTCCAAGTAGCTAGGACTACAGACATTCACCACCATGCCCAACTAATTTTTCTATTTTTTGTAGAGACCAGGGTCTTGTTCTTGCTCAGGCTGAACTTCTGGCCTCAAGCAATCCTCCTATCTTGACCTCCCAGAGTGCTAGGGTTACTGGTATGAGCCACTGTACCTGGCCAAGATTAATTATCTTATAAAGGCTATTCTGTCTACCAGTGAGGTATTTAAATGTAGTAAAAGTTTCTAAAATATTGTACTTTAAGAGTGTACAACATGTAACTCTCATACTAAAGAATTGTATTTATGTGTTATAAAGAACTTTTCTATCCCATAATCAAAACTCTGTAACATGAAGGCAATGCTGTAATACCAGACTTAGAGATGATTCCAGGAGTTTGTAGCTGTTATTACCATCCTCACTAACCATCTGAATAACCCAGAGAAGAAATGAAGCAAGTTAATTACATGAGTGATTCTTCAGTGAACAGGCAAACTTAAGTAGGTCTCTCAGAGGTCATTCTTTAAAAAAATTGTTGCCCTCCACAACTTCCATGGATTGTTAATGATATAAAATGTGTTTCTTGAAAATAGAGCTCAATAATTTGCAATGAAGATTTAAAAATCTAATTTGATCCTTATCAACTAATTCTCAATGAGCTAATATAACTGCTAATTACTGCTGTCGGTGACATTTAGACATGGTGAAGTCTAATTTTGCCTTTAAATTAGAAAATTTAAGTCTATATTTACAGAAGTTGAGTTATTTAACACTTAGCAGCGTGCATCTCCAATAACATTATATATAGAGAGAGCACCCATTAAATTTTTAGAGATAGATTATGATTCACAGTTGGCTGCAAAAGTTGTACAGCAGCATAAAACTGATTACTTACTATTTAATCATATTAAAAGTAACTTAAAAGCAAATTGCAGCCAATACTATATTTCATAGAAATATAAAGTTGTGGCTTCTTTTTTAAGGTTATACATTGGGGCAAAATGCATTTAAAATTATCTAAAGTGGTATTTATTAATTATAAAATTCTGTTTAGCTTTCTTAATCAGCATAAATATTAGTATTTTGTTGTGACCATTGCATCTTTGATTCTACCTCCTTTCAGTGAAGGCCATCCTTTAAGGTGATAATAACAAAAAGAGAATAAGTAACAGACTACTTTGGTTACAAAAAGACAGAGAGATAGCTACCTTTTACCTGTCTTTTTATTCATTTCAATATGTGCTCTAATTATTAGAAAACAATCCTGGACAAACCAGTTAAAAATCCTTGACCTGGTAGAGTTTATATTGTTTTAGAAGTTAACAAAATAAATAAAGAAAATATATGGGATACTAGATAATAAGTATTATAGAGAATGGTAAGTCAAGAAAGGAGAAAATGAATGTTGAGAAATCACATTTTCACATAGGGTGCTCAGGGAAACATCTAGTAAAAAAGTGACATTTGAGTAGGATCTGAGGGAAGTGAAGAAGCTGGTGCAAGAATGGTGCAGACTGATTTAATAACAAGTGCAAAGGCCCTGTGGTAGTCACTAAGCCACTTTAGCAGAAATTCTGTTCAAGGAAATAGTAAGAATGACTGTATGTTTGATGGGATAAGAAAATGCAACAGTTACAAGAAATGTGGTCATAGAAATAATGGAAAAAAATATGAAATAGATTTCAGGTTTTATTCTCAGGCTTTAGGGAAGTCACTGGGGGAGTGCTGAGAAGTGAAAGTGACCTGATCTTATATACGTTCAATGAGGATTATTCTGGCTCTTTGGTTGAGAATATACTGAACAGGGTCAAGGACAAGTACAGTAATCCAGGTGAGAGATTGTGTTGATTTTATCCAGAGCAGTAGCTGTGGATGTGGTGAGAGGCAGTGTGAATCTGTATACATTATACAGGTAGAGAGAGCCTTCAGGAATTACTGAGAAATAGGATGTGGAATTTCAAAGAAAAAGAGAATAAAAAATAAATACAAGTTTATTTGATATGAGCAGTTTGAAGGATAGAGTTGCCATATGCTGAGATGAGATGAAGAAGACCCCATGAGTGTGGCTGTTTACATGAGGATATGAAACAGGAGATCAGGAGTTCAATGTGCCATGTTATGCTTAATATCCTATCTGCTATCCAAATAGATGTCGAATAGGCAGCTGGATATAGAAGCCTGAAGTTTGGGAGAGAGGCCTGTCACGGAGAGACTCATCTAGTGTATAGATTTACAAACATAAATTCAGATGACATCTTTAGGGATGTGAGAAGAGATACATGAACAAGTACATGCCCTTCCAAACAAAGGCAATGTGAGCATGCGACTACATTAGTATTTACATCCATGTGACCAGATTTGGGGGCAGAAGCAGAAGGTCACTAAAACTTAATACCTCGATCTCTCTTTCTGTCTGTCTCTCCTTGTCTTTCTGCCTCTGTTTCTCCCTCTCACTCTTTCTCATCTTCCTTCATGCTCCATCCCCACCTCTTTTTACCTTTTGCTTTCTCAAGATGAGATTGAGCACTTTTGGAAAATAACTCTGTAGTCAGTAACTCAGCTGCCTCATGCTAAACAAGGTTTGGAACAGGATCTCAAAATGTATGTAACAGAGTATTTATGAGGAGCTAATTAATCTTATCTGGTTAGCACCAGTGTTTCATAGTACTTACTGTTGATCAAAAATCGTGATTCTAGCATAAATAATTTTTATTTGTAACAAAATGAAATGTTTTGATTTTCTTATTTTATTGGTATAAAATTAAATTCTTCGAATATAAAGAGAGCATGTAGAGTGAATATAACCTGTAAGGAGACATAACTGACTTTACAAGTGATTTTTCATTTTAAGGAGTTATCTTTATTAACAGGTTTTATGTTTAAAAAAATTCTATCTTGGCACAGTGGCCCACACTTGTAATCTCAGCACACTGGGAGGCCGAAGTAGGAGGCCAGAAGTTTGAGACCAGTCTGAGAAACATGGTGAGACCCATCTCTACAAAAAATAAATAAATAAATAAAAAATTAGCCATGCGTGGTGGTGTGTGTCTGTAGTCCCAGCTACAGGAACTGGGAGGCTGAGGTTTGAGGACTGCTTGAGCTCAGGAGTTTGAGGTTATAGTGCTCTATGATTAGACAACTGCACTCCAGCCTGGGTGACAGAGTGAGACCTTGTCTCTTAACAACAACAACAAAAATTCTTATGCTTAAACAAAACATTTGATATGTACATAGTATAGATTGCAATAATATGGATACTAGTTATATTTCACTTATGCATTTTTTGCAATTGTGGTTCCCACTTAAGTAAAGCTCATCCTATGTCTGTGAGTTAGTTCACTTTGTGTTTCTATAAAGGAATACCTGAGACTAGATAATTTATAAAGAGAAGAGGTGTACTTGGCTCACAGTTCTGCAGACAGAAGGAGAAGCATGGTGCCAGCATCTGCTTCTGGTGAGGGATTCAAGGAAGCTTCCAATGGTGGTGAAAGGTGAAGGGGGAGCAGGTAGGTCACGTGGGGAGAGAGGGAGCAAAAGAGAGAGGAGGAGGGTCTAGGCTCTTTTAAATAACTAGCTCTTGCATAAACTAATAAAGGGAGAACTCACTCATTATGGCAGGGAGGGCACCAAGCCATACTTGGGGGATCCATCCCCATGAACCAAATACTAGGACCTAGGACCATCTAGGACCATACTAGGATCCATCCCCATGAACCAAATGCTAGGTCCTACTAGGATCTACTTCCAACACTGGGGATCACATTTCAACATGATATTTGGAAGGGCCAAGTATCCAAACCCTATCAATGCGCATATAAAATATTAGGATGAAATGTCCGATTTCCTTAAGTACTAAGTTTGACAATTGATAGCTGTGACATTTCATTTTCACATTTCTTGTTGTATTTTGATGGTGAAGGTACATCTTCAGTCTTGCAAACACATGGTTTGGCTTGTGATTATCTTTCAATGTTTTTTAGAGTAGTTTTTGTGAAACCATGGATAAGTGAAAAATTCAAGTTATTTTCAAATATTAGTTTCATTGTGGAACAATGCAGTATAGACAACTTGAAATTTGAACAAAGTGTTTGGGAAGGATGTGGCTAATGATTGCACAGTACATCAATGGTTTGAGAAGTTCTGTTCTGGTGATTTTAATCTTAAAAATGAGCTACATGGGCAACCTGATACCAAGGTAGATAATGATGAGCTGAAAGCTGTGCTGGAAGCGAATCCATCTCATCCTACCCGTGAATTAGCAGCAAGGTTTGACCATTACTATTCCAATAATATTCAACCATTTGAACCAAATTAGAGAGGTAAAGAAGCTAGATAGATTGGTTCTGCATGAATTAAACGAGCGTCAGAAGATAAATTGTCTCAAAGTTTACCTTTCTTTGCTGTCACAGCATATAGGCAAACCATTTCTATACCATATTGTTACCTGTAATGAAAAATAGATTCTTTTTGACAAAATTGCAACATTCAGCACAATGAGTAGATAAAGCTGAAGTGCCAAGACACAGTCCAAAACTGAATATTCACCCAGAAAAGCTAATGGTATGTGTTTGGTGGTCCAGCACTGGTATTATCCACGACAGCTTCATGAAATCTGTTCAGTCGATTACAGCGGATGTCTACCACAACTAATATGACTAAATGATGAGGATGTTTGCTCTTAGGCAGATGAGATTAGTCAATGGATATAGGCCAATCCTCTTTGAAGACAATGCTTGATCACCGGTCGCACAAACTACAATGTTCAAACTATGGAAGCCAGACTTGGAAACTCTCTGTCATCCACTGTGTTCGCCAGACCTTGCACCAACTGACTACCACTACTTCCAGGCTTTGGACCACTTCTTGTAAAGAAAAATATTCAATTCTCAATAAGGTGTGGAAAGTGCCTTTCGTGATTTCATAACCATTCGTTTTCCAGGTTTCTTCATTGCTGTCATACACTGTTACAATGGCAAAACTGTGTTGATGGTTTGATTAATTGTACTGCTTCTTGTTTGAGATTTAATAAACTACACTTTTGTTTTGAAATGGGACATTCCATATTTAATGAAATAAAAGTGTTAATGAAAAATTAACATTTAAAGTTAAGCTAAAAAAGAAATAGACTTGAATTTAGTATTTTTATAGGCATGATTTCTTTTCTTTCTTTTCTTTTCTTTTTTCTTTTCTTTCTTTTCTTTTCTCTTTTTTCTTTTCTTTTCTTTTTTCTTTTCCATTTTTCTTTTACCAGTTGCATTTTAGTAATGTGAATGATATAATCTGTATAATGAGTATAATATCTATTTTAGTAGTTCCCCCATCTTTATTTTAATGCAATGATATAATTCTTCCAAATATGTATGAATCTCATTATTTCTGCTTTCTCTCCAACTTAATGTTACAGGGAGGGAAACTACAATAAATATTAATTATAATAACTATTAATTTAAGTTATATTTAACAATTTAAAGTATTTTGCATTTTATTTTAATTATTTTCCACAATTGAAAATTTTGTCAGCATATTTAAGCTGAATATTGAGTTATTAATAACCAAATGTGAGTTATTAAGTGAACAGGCTCTAGACCCAAATAGATTTAACTCTAACTGCTATGATTTCATCATGTGTTATTTAGCAAGATAATTATCTCTATGCCTCAGTTTCTTATTCTGTAAAATGAAAATAATAATAGGACTTATATAAAAATACTCTAAGGGATAAGAAAGATAATTTATGTAAAATGCTCAGCACAACTCATGGGACATATTGAGAGATTAGTAAATGTTGACAAATGTCCTATGAAAATCTAAGGGAGGCCCCTTAGTATTTTGGTCCATGACAGTCACTTCTGGTATGCTCACATATCCACACCTGTATAATCCCTTACAGACAGAAAGCTCCAGTATGTCCTCAGAAATCCTGGCTTTGTTGTTCCAGTGGTTGGAAGGCTGACCTGTGTGGATGATTATCAGTAGACCCCTGTGCTATCTGGGTTCTGTTTGGGTTTGTCCAGTGGCCTATTTGGGAAGCCTGGGCAGGAAATGAGAGTGAGAAAGGATAATGAAGCTGAATATTTGTTCCCCTGATGACCTCTCTGTGAGCTCTTGATCTGTGTCTTTCAATAGAAAGTCATTGCTGCTCTCAAGGAAGCAGGGTTCTACAGGGCTCTCCTTGGTCTAGAATCTTTCTCTTCCTTAGTCTTGCTGGGCCTGGGGCTGATACCAGCTCTGATGAGCTGCTCCCATTCCTGCACTATTCCTTATAATTCCCTTATGCTGCCTATACCTTTAGAATTAATAACATTTTTATTAACCTTCCTTATATTGTTCTAATTTGAATGTCTCATCAACTGGTTACTGGGACTCTGACTGATATACTGGGGAATAAATAATTGCTCCCCTGAATTAGGCCATTTCCTAAAAGTGTTGCCAGAGATTGGGACTTGGACCCTTCTATCTATTATGCCTGCAGATTTCCCTTCCTCTCCCAGGTTTGGTGGATATGCAACTGTCTCCCATGTTCTTGACACTAAGACAGGCTCACCCCAAAATTTTCACCTATCCTCTTACTTAAGCTTCTCACTGGGTCTTAAAGTTTTATTTTACTTTATTTAATTAATTTATTCAAATTTTATTTTATTATAGTGCACAAGATAAGATCTGTCCTCTTAACAAAATTTTTAATGTAAAATATACTATTGTTAGCATAGGTAGAATGTTGTACAGCAGATCTCCAGACCTTTTTCATCTTGCTTAACTGAAACTTTATGTCCAATGATTAGCAACTCCCATTTCCCTTTTATCTTGCCCAACTCCTGGCAACCACCATTCTAGTCTTTGAGTCTATGAATTTGAATATTTTAGTTGCCTCATATAATCTTCCTTTCTGGTTTAAGGTTTTAAAAACAAAAGCCAGGAAGGAAGATCATCTTTGGAAAATCCAGTGAGGCAAATGAAGGAATGCAGAGACTTTCATCCCAAAATATGGCCCCCTGGTGTAATGACTATTTTGAAGTAAATGTCCTTAGAGAATAGCAGACTCTGAAAGCAACTTTTCCCTTATCTACATAAAGACCAGGCAGACCCACCAAGGAGAACAATTGCTTCCTCCCCTTCCTCCTATCTTTTAATCCTCTATCTCTTCCAAAGCATAGGCTGAAGTTCCCTTATCTGCCTCAAGTCCAGACCTACCAAAGATGAAACCAATTACCTCTGTTCCTTTCCCTGCATTTTCATGAACTGAACTCATATCTCAGGAAGGAGGGCTGAAATCTGTCAACAAACCTAGACAGACTTTTGTCACAAGCCATCGTCCACTCTATGGGCCTAGCAGACTTTGTCCCAGACCCATATATGTTCTTCAAGCCCATTTAATTCTCCCTAGTAATTATTTATTGTCCCTCAGAATTCTTTTCTATCCCTTCCCATAACCTGTTTTGCCAGGAGCCAAGCCTCCATTCTTTTGTAACCTCAAGATGATATATATGCTTCTGTACCCCATTAAGGGGGTGGGGTTCCTGTGTATACACTTTAAATAAATTTGTATGCTTTTTTCCCAATCAAACTGCCATTTTATGAGTTGAGTTTTCAGCAAACTTTCAGTGAACATAAGGAAACCCAATGGCACTAGCTATCTCTTTGCAATTAAGGAAAATAAAGTATTTATAAAACCCAAGTTGATAACCTGACAAAAATGAACTAAGACATAGGTTTGACCACTCTGTATATATAATGATTTGGTTTTCTTTTTATTTCAGTACAGGAAAAAGTATCTTCTACCATTTAAATATATTGCTATCATTTTCTTCATATAAAATTCTTACCCAGTTTATAAGTCATTCTTGATTCCATACCTTGATTAAAAAATAACAACAAGCAAAAATAAGATTCTGAAAGTGATTTTCCAGTTATATAATTGCAAAGATGGAGCTAATTTATCTAAGTAAGATTGAGGTCCTAACTACTACATACATTTCCAATGTAAAGGCATTATAGTTCTTTTTAAGTTCTATATTTCTGAAAGTCTCCCAAATAACTTTAAAAAATGATGAGCTCTATGCAAGTGAAGCAGAATTTGAAGTTGCCCTCAATCCCTCTTCTTCCTCTAGCTTTTCATGTGTCCTACATTTGCTCCCATTTCATTAGGCAAGTGCTGGCCTGTAGCTAAAACACTCAAGATCCACCATAAACTTACATTCCCTGGGATATTAAACAAAAAGGGACCAAATTGGGAAAGGCAGAATAATTTCTTTTAGGTTTACTGAATAATTTTCAGTAAGGCCCACTTATATATTTTTTTATTCTCTAGTTTCTTTCCTTATAGGAAAATAGAGTATATATGTAGAAAAAGGAAGTGAATTATATGACCAATGATGCTATTTTATTTTATAATAGGAAATTTTATGGTGTTTTTCCCCAATAACATAAAAAAAAAGTATCTCATATACTGCACACCACTTACATGCACCCTCACAGTTATTCCCAATTCCTATTGTGCAAATCAGAGGACTCAGTATAAGTTTGAAGGTGCTATAAGAATAGGTTCAAGGTAGAATATGCAGTAGAAAAGGGGGGTAACTTTAAAACTAGCATAATTATTTGTGTATGTTGGTTTTCTTAAGTCCAAGTACCAGGACTGACAATATGATAAACTGTCATCTCTACCTTAAACTTTCACCCTTGCCTTTCATTTGCAAATGAGCAAGCAAGTGGCCTGTTTTTAACACATGGGCCATTAACTGCCTTCTTCTATTTGCATAGTAATGATAGTGAGCCAATGGTGATTTACTGTTCTGACTTGTATCATAAATAACAGATCATTTACGCTGCTAATTACACTCATTTCCATATCAATAATGCATTCTGGGTTGGGTTGGACTACTGCATTAGAAAATGGAATCAAATGACAAATCGATTCTCTACTAAAATGGTGTAAAACAGGTATCTATTACAAGAAGATACCATTAAGTAATGTAGACAAGTGCAAAAGAGATTTTTACACCTTATCCTGCAGCTTGAATCATCAAAAGTATATATTTATCAGAAAAAATATTTATTCCCTGTACAAACACAGGTGTATAATATTTGTTTATATCTGCTGGTGTCTGTCAGCACTAGTTGGCACAAGTGTGGCAATCCTGACTCCTCTCTGTCAACTTTACTTTGTGAGTGGGCCTATTAGCTTTTAGCTTTACTATGTGATCCTAGACTACACTCAGGACAATCTGCAATAATATTATTAAAATATAGGCTTTACTTCAAAGGGGTGACTAAGTGGGAGTGTGGATATATAGTATAAAACTCATCATTTTATTGCTGGAGAAACATCGAAGTTCAGTATAATATTGCTTGTAGATGAGTTATGTTACATACAAGAGCTTTGAGGGACTTTTATATTTATGATGACTATATATACATATTTGTGTGTGTGTTTGTGTGTATGTATATGTAGAGAATGCCAGAGTAGAAAGATAAAGAGAGAGAGATTGAGATTTTCTAGAAGACTTTTTAATTAAAATAGATTCTGTATTTCAGCCACAAGAAATTACAAAGGCACATTAAAATACACATTTAGAAGAAAATGTACTATAAAAAGGGCTAATTTGTACAAGTTATAACCGCAGTCTTCCTAATAGTTATTTTAGGATACATTTGGAAGTAAACTGCATTTAAGAAGTAACTAAAACTATCCAAAATTGTATTTCAAAGTTTGTTTAAGCCTTCTATAAAGAATGATATCACATTCCAACTTAAAAGAGAACAATGACATACATTTCCAAAGTTGTTAGGGTCTAAAATAATTTGGAAAGAAGTTCAGATATTGTAAAAATGAAAAAGGAGATAGAGTTTCAGTTTTAAATTTTTAATATCAGAAGACATTTCTGAAGATAAATGGTTGAATATTGTGAAAATTGATTCGGAAGAAAACTTTGTGAATATGATTGAACCAAGAAGCTAATAATTCACATGATTAGGTAACTTATCCTGCATGTCAAAAATTTGATTATTAAAGCATTTAGTGGACAAGGTCAAAGAAATGAGGAATACATAAACTTTCCTGTTCCCCAAAAGTATGGTTTACAGTGGTGAATATCAACTAGCAAGAACATGTTAGGAGAGGATAGAATAAAACATGGATAATGATTTTTAAAAGTTTTCTTCATTGATCAGTTTATACATAGTGAAATGATAAAGACATATAGAATGTAATCAAGAAAGGGAGAAAGAGAGGGAACCATGATGAATCTCTAGTACATGTAATTTTCTTAAGATCTGAAGAATATTTCCTTTTGAATCAATATTACTTTTATATTATGACAAATATGAGCAAATTGCAATTATATTAAAATATGAATGTATTTCATTTTATGGAGGCTTTTTGATATTGTTTTAAATAACTGCTTTATTATTTTGGGAAAAGTATACAATTACTTTATAATATACTGATTATTAGATACCTATATGAGGATGTATAAGATATTATGATATCTATATATCATATATATGTTATACTTCTTGGTAGATCTTTTCTAATATGAGCAAATTATTAGTGTTAAACTAAAACTAGAGTTTCTTAAAAACTGATTTTCTTTAACTTTAAAAGATTTAATGAGCTAGAGCTATGATTCTAAATTACATTCTTGAACTTAGTATATAATTATTTTATGATGACATTTTTAAAAAGCTTAGAAGAACCTGTTGGCATCCATAAAATGTCATATATTAATATAAAAGATCAATCTGGCCATGAGTAGCTGTATTTATATTTCTGTACAATATTTTTTCTTCATGGATACATAGCTAACCTTAGATGTCACATCTACCATTATTTTTCTGTATGTTATAACTAAAATGAACATAGGTCATAGTTTCCAGTAAAATAAAGCAATTAACAAATTGATGAATTATCTGTCTGCTTACCCTTTTCATTCTGAAGATACAAAAAAGGCTTTTTCTTTGTTTATGGACATAAACTAAGTATTTGTGGATTTGTGTAAGTATATTTTGAATTTCCCAACTCTTCCCTTTCACAATAGCAACTCTTCCACAAGGTAAATCCTATAAGCTAATCTAAAGTAACCTAGTATTATCTATAACTATAGGGGAGCTACAGCTATTATAAGAGGGCAACTCATTGTTTCATTACCAAACCAACTTGATTTGCTTAGCAAAGTTTGAGTATACATATTATGTACACGTGTCTATGAAAATACATTTTGGAAAATGGCACGGCTCCATTTTTCATATATCCTTGAAAAGTTTATTCTCTTCTAATTTTGGAGAAAAAAAAGTGGTGGCGTTTTATGTGCATAGATGGAGTTTACTCATTTCTTTTGAATATATGTGGTTTAGCTGCATGGGGAATGGCTTAAAGGTGGAATGGGAATGGCACAGACTTTCACTCATTCCATAGACTCCTTCGCAGTAGGGATAGCCACAATTGTAGGGTCCAGGCACAGTGCCAGGCACAGAGTAGGTAGGTATTCAGTAAATATTTATTTAATGACTAACTTGTCCACAGGCTTTAAAGTAAAACAAAGATTTTCTCTTTGTTCCTAATAGCAAAGTATGCATTTGGTTATAGTATGGCCTAATGTATAGTAGGTCTGTAATAGTTCCTAGGAGACTCAGAGAACAAAATGAATTTTAGAATGAATTGCTAAACAGCATTCAGTATATATGAGGAAAAAATAGTTTGTATTAAGTCATGACTGACAATAATTATGGCTCATTAATAATTATTGCTTGTATTTTAGAATGTCACTTTTAAAAGTTTAATCTTACATGATTCAACACAAAATTCCAAAATATGTTGATATTTAGGTTTTAATAATACATTTTTGGTAATTTTGAAAAAAGTTCATGGGCCAAATTTGAACCATAGGCAAACTTTCTTATAGCATTGGTTCAATATTTCAAATCACAAGGTCAAGTGTCTATCCCTACCTAGTGAAAGTCTACCTTAATTAAGAATTCTCTTTGCATGGTGCATCACCTTCCTTAAATTTGAACACAGTTTCAAAGCTAACAAGAGACAGCATCAAATGCACAGACTTTAATTAAATAATTTAAAAAATAGATGTGTATGCAGCATGATAATTATTGTTAATTTTCTTATGCTATGTAGGTACCAATTAGCATTTAATCATTTGCATATATATATTTGTAAACTGACCAGAAGGTTTATAAAGCAGACATTCTATGTGTAGATAAATATAAGACATATGCATGTCATACTTAGTTGCTGATTCTATTTGTGGTTTGAACTGAAATGATCTATATGTCATTTTGCCACTGAAGATGCATGCAATTTTGCAATGGTAACCAACTATTGACATTACTAAATAAACCCCTCTTTTTCTTCCTTCATTTCAAAGGTGACACTACTTTTTTCTCTGATTCAAATAGTCACTGTCAGCTTTGCATACTTTCTGTTGTCATTTTGAGAAAGATAGCAGCTGAGTTACAAAGCATTGCTTTGTGCTGTGTGTGATGACTATATCATGTTTTCAATCTATATCACTGTTTCTCTAACTATACTTGTCATTCTGAATTTGCTTATAGTTATATTGTCCTTTTATTTGCTCTCTTCATATAACTAAACCCTGTGCAGTTAAGTGTCATGGATACAGTTATGTTGCTAACTCTACTCATAATTATTTACATAGATTATTTAAAAATTTTCAGCTTTTATTCTCTTAAGTAATTATTTTGGTATTCTGTATAAACACCTACTACAGAATTCTTCATGTATTCAGTATCGAAAATTCTTTAAAGCTATTTCTCTATGTTTTTAAAGTAATGGTCACGCTATTGACAATGATTGGTAGGTACTTCCATTGAAAGTGATGTAAAACCTGAAGGCATTAGTTTTGACAATTGTAAACTATATATTTTAATTTGCAGTAGGTCATTCTTTTTCATATTTTAACTTGGGATTCCATTAATTTTTAACTTGGCAACTCATCTCCTAACAAAATTAATACAAAGCAAAGACCAGTGGTTTTCTGAATAGAGTCTACTAGTCTCTTATATGATGGTACTACTGATGAAGTAGAACCCCATGAGAGCTTTCCTCCCCTAGCAAAGGTTTTTGGTTATACATAGAATATACCTGGTGAAAGTTGGTTGGTATTGTCTAAGTGCCTTAAGACAAATTGTTAATTTGTGTTTCTGTTTCAGATGACTTTGCAAAGCAACAGATTTTTTTCATATGTCTTAATACATAAATACTTTTGTGATGATTAAGCATACAGCAACTGCTAAGCAAAAATGAACACTGGACAATTAGAAATCTGATATTTAGTCACATTAAAAGTTTCTAAATCTGGGATAAATTTCAATCGTGCATTATCACTGTGGACTTCTTTAAAACTGTGTGTCTCTATTCACTGGCACCATACTATCATAGTTGCCTTCCCTGAAGTGACATCATGATGCTTTCTACGTGTTTGTGCCTTAGATGTTTTTTCAGTGTAGATTTTGAATCAGAGTTGTATAGATAATATAATTTTAGTTTAAAATGTCTCTGACTTTTCTGAGAGTATTTCTAAATACATTTATTCACTTTATTGGTCAGTTTTTAATCTCTTATGATTACACTGATGACTCCAATACATTATTATCTGGAGCTATGTAATCAGGCCAAAATACCATGCATTCAAACAGAGAACCCTACAGAAAACCACATTTTTCATGTCTTCAAGTTTTCCTAGTGTGATGATATATATAGTTTTGACAATCTCTTATCTTCTTCCACTTAATTGTCCTTAAATTTTTTGAAAAACATTGATTTTCGCCTTTACAATGTAAGAAACCAAGCATGATATAGACTTCCCCATTCTTATTTTATGACAATATCCCAAAGTGAGAGCTTCCAAAAAGTGTGGTTTCTCATATACTATAATGTACTACCTGACAAACTAGATAAAGAAAACAAGAAGACTAGATGGCATAAGAAAAGTGTTGATGTAAGTGAAATTGTAGAATTATTGGTTAAATGTATATGCACAGTTTATTAGCATACAGAGCCTTTAGTTTGATAACTGGCAGCTATCAAAATGTAACCCTAAAGAGGTTTTTCAGGAGGAATACTGCAGAATACAAACCAATAAGTTTCAATTCAATTCCTTGTAAGTAGAATCTCTAAAAAAAGAAAATGTAGAATACCCAGTTAAACAAATGTAACCTACTGTGGGGAAGGTGATTTGTTTTTTAAGGATTCTTGTAATATATTGACTTACAATTTCCATTGAAATATTTTGAAATAAATATCTTGTCTATTAAGATCATTTTGTTGGTGAACTTTGTTTAGGCTTTAAGGGTACTTGACTTTCTGACTACAGGATATTAAAAACATTGCCATGGGCTGGAGACAAATGTGACCAATTATGTGACTCATCTTTATAGTATTTAAAAAATATTTGATCCATATATTTGAGCCTAAAGTAAAATCTCCAAGTTTGCAGAAACCAAAAAGATTCCTAAAAACAAACAGAAAAACTCTATCAATACAATTTACGTATCCATTCTTTCAGTGAACATTACTGACCCAGGCATTGTGCCATGTGCTAAGAATAGGACATCCCCTGTCCTCATGATGCTCATCTGCCTGGAAAGACCATTGAGCAAATAATAAGTTTGTTGCATCCCATGAAAGAGGTCTGAGGGTCACCACACTGCTCTTTATAACACTTGAAGGATGGTTTACCAGGAAGGCTAAAGCAGGACTTCAGAAATAATGAGAATGTTCCTTTGTGTAGGATGCAGAAAGGAACTTCTATAAGAAGGTGTGTTTAAAACAAATGCACAAAAACCTCGTCTGAAAACAGAAAGTCCTATGTGGCTATGATTTAAACTTTTGATTTATTGATTTGGAAAACCTGAACAGATCCCATTCTCTCAGAATTAAAATACATAATGCACATATTTGAAGAAGTAAGTATAAGACCTGTCTAAATAAGTCAATCATGTTTCAAATAGTTTAAATAAATGTATGTGACCTGTAGAAAAAAATTAAAGTACACTCAGAAGATTTCAATTTCATTTATACAGAGGGATTATTCCAGAGCATAACTCTGGGCTGGCTATAGCATGTGATTTCTTATATAGCAAACATTAGCTTCCTAAGTGGAAAATTAAATTGTACAATCTTGAATTTACTTCTTGAAACAGTTTTCAGAAATAAAATAATGTATAAGAAGACATAATTGACTGTATTTTTGGTTGAAGAGTGTATATAACATTTCTGAAATTTGGATGTATGTATGAATGTTACAAAATAAGAATATATATCACAACAGTCTATGTGTTTAAAAAAGGCATAAATGTATGACATTCTCAGCACCTTTTCTGAAAGCTTTTTCAGATCTTTTGGGTTTCATAATGTTCATAGTAATGTAATTTTTATAACTTTGTACTTACAATGAATTCATTTTAGTTTAGCACAAGATATTTAAGAAATACATTGAGAGAAATAGTGTAAACAAGTAGACAATATATTTGAAGGTAGAAAATATATAAAAAAAAAAAATTTCTACCAGAGCTGATAATAGTGTCTCAATGCAAGAAGTTTTAAAGAATCTCAGACATAAACAATATTTTGGATCCTGTTAACTATAGAGTAGGACATTAATTCGGTGCTAGGTATGGACCGATTTCCCAGTATATTCAGGTGTCTGAAGCATAAAATATATAAAAATCAATGAGATGCATTTCACTTCTCACACATAGTAAGTCCTCAAAATAATTCTAAATGACATATTGGAAAACAAATAAGTGAATCAGTTAAATTACTACATTAAATGTGAACTCTTGAAAACATGGCATATTATAATACTATGCACTAAAGGCAAATATATGTGTATAAATTTATATGTATATGTATACAAACACACATGTATGGTATTTTAACACAAGTTATATGTCTAATTCAGAATGAAGAATTATTCAAAGTTAAATCATCTTTTCTTATTGGCTTATTTCCATGTTTAGTGTTAGGTCTGAAAAAGTCAGTCTATGGGAATTCAGTGGATACCTGACAATCTTCAGTGGACAATTTTCAGTTCAGTAGATGCCTGAAAATTTTCATATTTAATATGGTTATCTTTATTACTTTTGCATGCAGGCCAAGTCTTATTCAACTCTTTGCCTCACTCCTGGAATCTAGTGACTGCACATCATGGCATTTAGTGTCTCTTGCAGATTGACTTGAAAACTACATTATCTGTGTTCCCTGAAAGACAATGTTATTTTGAAAGGTCAGCTCAACAGTTTTCTATAGCATTTGGGGGCATATACAGAGTAAATTTTGAATTTATCCTTAACTGAAAAGAAATAAAAGACATAGTACTATGCATAGAGTAAGAAGTTAATAAATATTATTTGAACAAAATAATTGGCAGAATGTAGGATATCTCACTTCTGTTTTGCATGTATGAAAATATATTTTAAGGAAAGTATAAGTGCTTCTGCTTCTTTGAAGCTTTCCTATTTGGACTGAAATTTAGTATTTAAAAAATTCAATTATAGTAAAATGAACTTGTACCAATCATGGAGCTAATGAAAGGTTCAAACACTTCAGAAACACCAATTCCCTAGTAATATTTGTCGTCCATTAAAATTTACTCTTTTGTTTGTTTTTATTTAGGTTTTGTGGTAAATTATTATACCTCTTGAAGAAGAAAATATTTCTAACTATAGTTACTGAATCTAAGGGAAGCATAATTACTTTTGTGAAGATTTTTTTAAGTAATTTACTATTTTCAAAATAATGTTTAATTTCTCTTTTGTCCTTAATATTATATTTTTGGTTTCTTAATTCTTTAATAATTGAAGGAAGGGAATTAAAGCTTTTCATTTTATGCATTTCAATTATATATAGATTTTTTTTTTTAGCAAAGGCAGAGTCTATTGATAGAAAATTACTATAAAGCTAGTGTAGACATTTAGACTGTTAGCTTGTGGAGAATTCACTTTTTTGGACTACTTTCAACAATACTGAACTACTCTAAATGATATATTTAGGCATTATATTGTAATTGCTAAATATGGAGAACACTAGAAAATGTTGTTAACAAAGTGAGTTGAATGAAAATTATCAGTAACTAGTAATACATTACTAAGTTTTTCTTCACATACCATTGATATTTATATTTAGAAATAAAGTGGTGGGAATTCATCAACATGTTTTCTCATATTTTTTTCAGAGAAGTACTATCTTAGACTGCTCAGGCTACTGTAACAAAATACCATACATTGGGTGGATTAAAAAATAGACAGCTATTTCTCACCATTCTGAAGACTTCAAAATTCAAAATCAAATTGCCAACAGATTCAGTTCTTGGCAAGGGCCTTCTTCTTGGCTCGTAGGTGGCTGTCTGCTAGCTGTATCCTCACAGGGAAGAGAGAGGAAGCTCAGGTGTCTCTTTCTTTGCTTATCGGGGCATTAATCCTATCATGGGAGCTTCACCCTATGACCTTAACTAAACCTGCTTATTTCTGAAAGACCCCACATGTTAATGACATCACTTGGGAGTTAGAGCTTCAACATATGAATTGTGGGGGCATACATTGATAACAAATACCAATTTAAAATAAAGTATATCTCATTTCTGTGTCACTAAAACAAAGTATCCCTCATGAAAGATAATAAGTGGGTACTAACTGGGGAAGTAGTTTATCAGGTTTCAAAGATACAGGTGAGTAACAGTTTTCATTGAGAACTATTAAAATTTAAATATAACTTAGCCTTGACTACTCAAGTTAATTATTAGCCTTCAGATTATCAGTACAGGTTTAGTATCCATTATCCAAAATATCTGAGATCAGATATGTTTTGGCTTTTAGATATTTTTCAGATTTTGGAATATTTACATTATATTGGTTCAAGATTTCTAATCTGAAAATCTGAAGTCTGAAATGCTTCAGTGGACATTTCTTTTGAGTTTCATGTTGGTGCTCAAAAGGTTTAGGATATTGGAGCATATGTTTTTTCATTCCAGAATGTTTATTACAGTGTTATTATAATATCAGTATGCATTTGGATTTTTGAATTAGGGATACTCAACCTATACTTACCTTTTCTCTGTCTGATCTCTATTTAGTTCTTGTTTTTTTTTAATTTAAGGCAGTGTAAAAGCAAGTGAAGAAGTGAAAAATCTTGATCTTTTTCTCTTAAGAAACTGAAAGATACTGCTATAAATGCTACAAATCCTTATGGCTAAAAAGTATGAAATAAATTTAGAAAAATAATCAACATTTGTTTTAACTGGAAATGCACCAGGTATATCTCAAATAAACTTTCAGATTGGACTGATAGTATGTAATTCAAAAATTAGGAAGATAAAATCCATCTCTTGATCTTTTTATCTTGAATGCTATGTTTTGAAAACTTCTTTTAAAGTATAAATCTTTTTCCCCCTTCTTTAGTTAATATACTTTTTCTTAGATGCATATTCCCTGTAGGGAAACAATTTATGATATCATCTTATCAAAGCTCTTATCATGAGAGTTTGGATGAAAGGAAGTGAAAATCAACCTCATTTACAAAATAAAGTTGGATTTGATAAAATTAAGGTTTTAAATATGCTGATATTATCTTGTGGATTAGTCAAGCTTTCAAGCACTGAAGAAAACCTGCCAATAAGTGAAAAGTGAAGGAGTCATTGTTACTGAGGTGTGCCTGTAGACTGCACTGGAAGAATAATTTCCTTGCCCAATTTCTGTAGTGATCCCAGACTATGTATATATGTCAGTAATTTACTGTAATGCTAATAATGATGTAAAAGTTGAACCTGGGTATTTCATGAAATTCATGTATATGAGTTAAATTAATCTTGTCATGGTTTTAAAGGCTTTATTCATATTTTATGTGAATGTAGTATGTGAGTTTGAATTATTTAAGAACAAGGCAGTTTGAAACTTGAGTTTTAATTCAGATTTTATAGATCTTTACTCTCTTTTTGTATATAACAAAAAAAATATCCTGAAAATGAACAAATGCTTCTGAACCCCTGTACTAAGTAAGGGTTGCATCTTTTCACAAGGCCCCAGTGGGTGTGAGCCAGAACTCTCAAGCAAAGGAATGAAAGGATGTTGTAAACAGTACACTATTGTTCATGTCTATCAAAGGCAGGAAGCTGGAGGGCTTGACATGTATCTTAATTCCCTTACTTCTTGTCCTTGCTGCCATGTTTTCAACAGCCTGTTCATTTTGATGTGGCAGATAAATAGGTATGGGTGGAACCATTTGGACGCTAACTTTCCATTGATTTGAATTGGAAAGGAAAGATGCTTTAGCAACTATCCCTTATGTCTTTTGCAATCCTACTAGCAATGCAAATGCGAGTCAATAGAAAATTTTGTTGATATCCTCATTTATGGCTGGCTTCATGGCTCTGTATCTGTCTAGTTACATAGGGTCCTATGTTGAGAAAGGCCCTATGCTTTGTTGTTGCCATCTTGAAATTCTTACTTTTCAATAACAAGCTCCACATTTACATTTTGCACTAAGCTCCACAAAGTTTGTAGCTTACCCTAGTCCCATGAATGATATAATTTGAGTGGAAAAAGGAAACTCTCTAAAAATCGAAAGCTGGTATACATTTGGATATCAATACAGAAAACTAACACTTTGTTTATTTTTTAAAGAGGAAGATAAACAACATTAGAAATTCAGTTTAGAAAATGCTGGTATGGTGCTATTGAACTAGACACTCATATTCATATTTAACTAGATATTTTCTCTTTATTTTGTTGTAGAATATTACAGATATCAGTGTCTTCTAAATAAATCCATTTTAATGTTGGTTAGACATATATATCATTTCACCTTCAAGTAATTTGGAAAAATCACCTCTTTGGCATATTTTTTCCATCCCAAAAACTATGTGTGTTATGTCCTTTATTTAATAATATTTTTCCATAATTTCTAAGTGCCATTCTTTTTAGCTGAATGGGATGAAAGATACCCAAATACGAGTATACAGCATTGCAAGATAAGTGACACTCACAGAAAAATAGAACCCTATTTAAAGATGTTAGGCTAGGACTAATTTCAGACAAGGAATAATTTCTAAACTTACTTGTAAAATAGACATTCACAAAATAAGTGGTTAAACATGGGTCTTTTTTACTGAATCAAATTACACAGTCCAAGTATTTCCTCCTTCAGTTCTTAGATCATTCCTTCCACTTCTGGGATACCAAAGTAGGTAAGTGACATTTGACAGGAAAATTAGGTTCGAGACCTACTGCAATGGGATAATGATCTCATCAGACATGTTCCTGAAATCATCATCAGTTTCAGTTTAATAGATTCAAAGACTCATTTGTTGTGAAACAAAAAAACATGTTACTCCTAGTTGAATTAGCATCAGGTTGGCAGAGTTTAAGGCAACTTTTGGCCTAGTTGATGTTTGGATTCAATTCTCTGAATGTTTATTTCAAGCCAAATGTCTAACCAGACAGAAATCTGTGCATGTAGCCATTTATTGTGACAACAACTACATCATTAGACAAACCAGTCTGGTCACAGACTATGAGTTATTCTTCATGTCTTTAGCCAGCTTCCTTCTGTGGGTTCCAATTTAAATCAATTCAATATGTTTTCTAGTTCAGATTCATGTGAAACAGAAAGCTAGGGGGAAAAAAGAAATGCTGTACTCATTTCTAATTTCTGCATATTGCAGGATGAGGAAGGAATTGCTAAACTTCATATTTTTATTAGGATCAGAAATTTTACAGTTAAGGATCCAATTTGTCAATTTGGTTTAAAATACTAAGATTGGAGCCTTAGAATTTGCTAAACTTGTCATATTAGAAAAGCCTTGAGATTTTGGAATGAAGCAGTTGAGAGCCATATAAAGTTATTACAGCATTTCTGAATTCTTGGAGAAAGATCACCTTCCAAATTGTAGATGAACTTCTGGTATGCAAGACACCTCTACCTAGTAAAGGCATTAAGCCTGCTAAATTGCAAATATTAAATCATTTTGATTTTTTAAAGTTCTTAGTTAAAAGAATATAGAATGAAAATATAAATTTTATAGCCTTTCACTAATAGGGCAATGAATCTGCCAATTGAGAAGTTTTACAAAACATTCCTATACATAAAATACTCTACGTGGTACTATTTAGTGGTAAAGCATGTTACTATTGAAATTTAAATGATTTCTAATAGCAGTCAGGAAATTTCAGAGATGAATTCCCCAGAGACATGTTAGGTTGTTTTTGAATTTTCATGCTTGTGTGCATATGTGTATGTTTAGGAATATGGTACAACTGCCTTATCTGTATGTATCATTTTATGGAGCATTTTTACCTACATTAACTTATCAGAGCCTAATAACTCTGGAAAGTAGTAAACTGGCATTTTCTCACTATCTGACATATGAAAAATGCTGAGAATCTTATGACTAAGTATACCTGATTCCTAAGCTATGAATTATCTGAACTGTATCTTATTTAATCATTTTGAAATTGTTTTTTTTTTTTTTATGGAACAGAATCACTGTAAATAATGTATCATCAAAAGATAACTGAGGTATGGTGTGGCTTTCTGTGAATGTGCACAAGTGTACATGTTCATATGAGAGTAAATGCTTTTCAAAATAATTTTGATAATACCTATCAAACACTCTAAATGGTAACAGAAATAGGAATACAGATCTGAGCTGGATAAAGATTTCCAGCCCAGACTCCTTTCTGCTATACCCCCCTGTCCTCACATTGTATTACTGGCTTTAAAAATTATTCAAATGCTTTATATTAACTTACATAAGACAAAGAAGGTATGCAAACTGTGAACTGTTTTATAGTTATTTTCCCTCAAACAACTATTAATTACGATCACCACAATTAAATTAAACTTGGGTAAAATGGCTTATCCACTTAAGTAAATGGGAAATAAAAGTGGAGACAGTTTAATATTCTGGGTTATTTTAATGATATAGCTATCTTTAATTATATATATATATATATATATATATATATATATATATATATATATCTTTATCTTTCCCACTGATCTGAAATCACAAGTTAAACAGAGAGTAGGTGTACAGGGACATAGCCTTCTATAAAGCACTATAAAAATACTATTTACTTCAGTCTGTATTTACATATCACCAACCAGTGCAGAGGGAATTATTCCATTGATCAGACTGATCTAGAGTAACAGAATTTGGAAATTAGGGGCTGAATATTTTATGATTTGTTTTTAAAATGCACTAACTTTGTATAGAAATGCATTTAAGCTACTTTGTGAAACAAAGGTTTCCTGACTTTCAATTATGTATGTAATGGAGTACATTTGGAATAGAAGTTTCAGCTGAGATGGAAAGACAACAGGAACCACATTCCAAAGTACAAGACTACCATGCTTAACTTGAAAGAAAACAGCAAGGGGAAAACTAGGATTGGGACTCTTAAATCCTTCACCAAAATTAAGGGGGAGATTGAAGATGATTTATGAAGAGAATTCCTTGTAGGCAGTGATTCTCATTCCCACACCCTCCAGAGGGGGATAAGTATGGACATGATTCTCTCCAGGAATATGTCTTTATGAAAATCAAAGAAAAGTTTTTATCAGTTTGAGTGATATGGTGGACTGGTATGTGAGAAACAAGCTGACTAATTGCCTTGACTTTGGAGTGACCTACACAAGATTGTGTTGGACTTCCAGAATCTATCCAAGAAAAAGAATGTTTTTCCCAAGGACCAGATGAGAGCTACAGGAAAGAGCTGGCAGGATGTTATTCTGGGTCCTTCCAAGAGAATGGTCTGGAGGGTCAAAGTGATATTTGCAAACAGCAGTTGAAGGATTGTTGCATTGATTCCTGTCATGGGAACTTGAGGGAGCAATATCCCAACTAATGGTACAGGGGAGAGAGAGAATGTGGCTTTCCCACAGAGTTCACAAAAGTGCCTAGGAGAGAAGAATCACTTTAGACAATTGTTACATTCTGAAAGCTCCAACACTAGATTCTCACCAATCAAGTAAGAACTTTTCTATTCCTCTTTCTATATTCCAAAGTTAGAGGATTTTAGAAATTGGCATTAGTAAGCTAAGGGAGAAGGGTTAGCATGGGCTAGAAAAGGAAAGAAGCTGTCACACCCCCTTCCCAATAGCAGTGCTTGTTCATCAGAATAGGTATCACAGTAAATATTTATCTCCATACATTGACTATTTTGATGTAATTTCCTTTTTTACAATGTATTTTTCTAAATTTATGTTAGGTTTTACAGATATAGACTCTGGAAATTTTTAAAATTTGTAGGAGAACTCTGGGTAGAAAAAAGTTATAAAAATGATGTTGAATTTGGTAAGAGGCATCATTTAAAGACTGCTTTTAACTTCTCTAAGTTTATTGGTCTAAAGTTTATTGGCACTGAAAAAGGGAACTTTGAAACCAGCAAAATTGTATCTTATAAATACAAAGTTCTCTATGTCTGATCCATTAATTTAGTTTCAAATATACATAATGACATTTTTGTCTGGGTTGTAGTTACTCAGAAAACATACTACTTCAAGTATTAAATAATTTTAGATGTGTTTATTTTATTATAATAAAATAGACCATTTTATATAAATTGAGCTTTTTGTATATTATAAGTTTTATTTAAGACTGAAATGTTCTAATTTGTCTGAATAAAATTTTGATCAACACAGTTGTATAACTTTTGCCATAGCTAATTCTTAAAATGTCAGTTATCAAAGAGTATAGCTATACTTTATTACTTTGAGGCTATAAATTATTCTACAATGAATGATCTTTGAGAAACTGTATGAATATTTATATATAAGGATGGATGTGCACATTTGTGTACACGTTAGAAACTTATACGGTGAATCGTCAATACAAATGCAGTTTAATTCAACAGCATTATAAATATTCTTAAATGTAATAAATATGCAGTGAGAAGTAATGACTGCTAAGAACACATATTTCTTTTAATATTTTTTGTTTTTAAGCCTATGTATACCACTATTTTATTATTTCAAAAAAGTATGCAAAATTGTTGCCTTAGGTTATTCTTCAACTTAGATGAGAAAATGAGAAAAGACTTTTATTCAGTGAGAGCACACATGTACTTCATGCAGTAGATAGGTCTATGCATAATTTAAAACAAACATTAAAGGCCTTTCAGTATTTTCCAAATTGAATAGAGAAAACTTAAATGAGAGAATAAAACATAGAATTTCCTCAAAAGAAATCTATGCACATACACATATATGTTCTGTATTTTTTAGTTTAAATTTACCTTCTCAATGATACTATCTTTAAAAACAAAACAACTTCCCACTTGTGATGATTCATAAATAATGAAATTTCATATATATTATGTCATTCAGTAGAATGTGTTTACTATTATTCTTGACTTCTTAATTCACATTCTAACATACACCAACACATCAATAAATATATTACACAATCTTTATTGTTAATGACAGTCATGCTTATCATATATTTCCTTATAAAATGTCATCCCAATATGGTCTTTTGGTGATTATATTGTATAGCTGTGTAAAGTATTTCACCTCTAGTTATAATTTTTATAACTATAATATACATGGAAATACAGATTAAAGAGAAACACACTAACTTCTTTCAAGTTTTATAACTAGCCATTCCAGGAGTTTTCTTCAATATCTAAAAATCTATGAATCTATTATTTTAGATTTGTTGATTTGTGCAGATGAAATTGGATTTATTTCATTGTTTATGTCAATAACCATAATACACAAATTCAGACTTCAGAGTGATGCACTGTTTATTCTGAAGAATCATTCCACTCAGAAATTTGTGTTTGACGTGATGTCTTATGAGAGCACAGATTTAGCCGTACATATGTTATGACTGAACTGTAATCATCAACATTTTCATTGTATCATTCAGTGATTTATCATCATGTTGGAGACTGATGAATGTGACTCAGGGTGTCAGCAAAGTGGAGCCAACAACTCCTTCTATAAATTTAATAGCAAAAATTCTTAATGAATTCTCAGCATGAACATTCGATAAGCAAAACTCTTTATCATGTCTGCATCACTGTTTTTCCTTGGAAATATTTTTACACATATTGTACCTGCCTAACAAATTAATTTATAGAAGTGATGTATTTTTCTGAAATAGATGTATATATTTACATATACAATTAGATGTACATATAGAATTTCATTAAGGATTGGCTAGATTTCACTGTAGGAAACCACCCCCTCCCAAATCTCAAGGACTTTAAAATATCAAAGATTTATTTCTCACCCATGTGAGAAATAGCTCCTTGCTTCACATGGCATTGTCCTTACTCCTCTACGTAGGCTGACGGAGCAACTGATATCTAGAACTTTGTTGGTTGCTGTGGAAGAAGGAAAAGACAACATGTTGAAGTTCTACTGGCTCTTGAAGCTTCTGCTCATGATACTTACATTTCATTGATCAAAACAAGTTAAATGGCTGTGCCTGAGTTGATTGTTGTGGGGAAATGCAATTCTACCATGACTCTGAAAGAGAGAACCAAAAATTTGTGAACAATCCTATTGACTATTAAATATAGCACATGGATATTGACATAACTGTAGTATAAATGTATTCATACTTAAATAGGTAGAGAGTTGGCTTGTGAAAGACTATATCTCCACATCAACACAAACATTAGGATTACTTACTGCTTTTAACTTGAGGCAATACATAAGATTATAAACAGGGATTAGGGTCCATAGGATGTAGGGGAGTGTGTAGTGTGATACTATCCTGGAACTTTTGTGTTTCTGTATATTTTTACCCTTATTTAAGCCTCCCTTCCTCTAAATAACCTGTTCCCTGTTCAAAGTATATACTTTTCTATTTTAAGTATATGGAAATTGATACTTAATGAAAATGAAGTATAATTCTGCATAATTAAGTTTGGTGATTAGGTAGTGAATTTGACTATGTCCTTGAAGAGATGGTTTAGTAAAGAAATGATTTTTATTATCTGTAAAGAGAATTAATCAAAAAGAAAGAAATTATATTTGAAGAATGCAGTAACAAGGTAGTAGTGTATTTGATATCAGAAATTACATATTGAGTTCTGGCATTGTTGATGATCACTTGGAATAATTTTATTTGTCAAAATTGCTTTTAAATGAGATACAGAGGAAATTCCAATAAAAATTTAGAGGAAAATTTAGGGAAACTTCAGTATTATTCTGGTTCCTATAATGGAATCATTTCAGAAGTTTTTAAAAATCCTAATACTCAGGTCTCAGCTCATAACCAGTCAAATCAGAATGTCTGGCTAGGGACAGTTGGAGGGTGGTGGTATTCCAGGCATCAGTGTTTTCCTTTTAACAGATGGGGTCTCATTCTGTTGCCAAAGGTGAAGTGCAGTGACTATTCACAGGTGCTATCATAGTAAACTATAAACTCCTGGGCTCAATCAATCCTCCTGTCTCAGCTTCCTGAGTAGCTGGGACTACAGGCATGTGCCGCCACATGCAGCCTCAGGCATCAGTATTTTTAAAAGATCCCCAGATGATTCCAGTGTATGGCAAAGTTTGGGACCACTTCTATAAAAAAATTGAATTAAAAAAATTGGAATGTAAAATAACATTGCTGAGAAAAAAAGCTTAGTATGTTTGTAAACATATTTCTGTTCTTCTAAATAAAAGTTATTCAGGTAATTGTCCATATATGCCTAAGTATTCTGCAGATCTAATCTTGTAATGCATTCCTTATGCCTAAATTTGCCTAAATTATCCCTTATGCCTAAATTTCTAAATTTTGCTAATCCATCTAGTAGATTTTACATGGTTCATAACAATAACTATATATTCTCAATACAAAGTTTATCCACTTAATACATTTAAAAATCTATGTACATTGGCCGGGCATGGTGGCTCACACCTGTAATCCTAGCACTCTGGGAGGCCGAGGCGGGCGGATTGCTTGAGGTCAGGATTTCGAAACCAGCCTGAGCAAGAGCGAGACCCCGTCTCTACTATAAAGAGAAAGAAATTAATTGGCCAACTAATATATATAGAAACAATTAGCGGGGCATGGTGGCGCATGCCTATAGTCCCAGCTACTCGGGAGGCTGAGGCAGCAGGATTGCTTGAGCCCAGGAGATTGAGGTTGCTGTGAGCTAGGCTGATGCCATGGCACTCACTCTAGTCTGAGCAACAAAGCGAGACTCTGTCTCAAAAAAAAAAAAAAAAAAAAGAAAAAACAAACTATGTACATTGATATTATGCTTTGAAAATTATTAACTTGAGTATTTCCATGTATCTGTGGGAAAGAAGACAATTTCTAGGACATCAGATGGTCTTCTGTCAAAATCTAATTCACTGAAGTAACTAACTTTGTACTACCTTTTAGAGCTCATTCTTAAAGCCAATGATTTTCATGTATATACACAAGTAAATACACATGTGCATGCATTTGAAGTATGTGTATATATCCCTACTTAAGAACACATAATTATATATATACATGTGTGAAATAGCTATAGTATAGTGAAGAATATGCATGTTGATGTCAGAGTGCTTGGATTAAAATGTTGACTTTATCACTGGCTAGCTTTGTAACCTTGGCAAGTTACTTAAACTCAATGTGCCTCAGTGTCCTCATCTGTAAAATTGGAATAATGAGAGTTATGTAGTTCATTACATTGTGATAACAATAAACAAAACCTCAAAGGAGTGCCTGACATTATTAAGCACTCAGTAAAATTAGTTACTGTTATTTTAGTTTTATATCTGGTATTCAATTCTATATTATTGCTTATTGCAACATGAATAAAACACATTGCTCAGAAGTTTTAATCCACTGAAAGAGACAAAATATAAATAATATTTTAATATTGTGTAATAAGCTCAACAAGTAATAGTATTTAGAACTCAGGGAAGATGGGACGTAATGTTCAGGGAAAGACTCCAAATGAAGATAACACTTAAACCATTTTAAGGAAATTTGCCCTGGTGGGAGGCACACAGAGAGGAGTAACATGCAAAAACACTGAAGTAGGTGTTGAAAGCATGGTATGTTCATGAAACTGTGGAGAGCTAAGGATTGGAGGGCATGGAATGTGTGGAGAGGGAGAGGAGAGCCAGCTCATGAAGACCTTTGTGTCTCCTATGAAGAAGTTTGAGCTTTTTCTTGACACTAATGGAGAATCACTGACAGACTCATAATGCAAGTATTGGTATTTTTTGAGCCAATGATCAATTCATTCACAAATACATTATCCCAAATGACAACCAGAGTCAGATCACAGTCTATGATGAGTCTCTGAAAGGTTTTTAACAGTGAGCAACAAAGGTAAATGTTTCATTAATGTACCTGTCCTGTACTCCTCATTCAGTCTGGCTTTTCTATAATCTTAAATCATTTAGTCCTTATAATGAAAACTAGATAACTATAATATGTGTAATCATCTTTTATCTTCAATTTGTAACAGCACATAAGTAGTAGTAATTTCATCTCTAATATGGCTTTTAGCCATATGTGCTGTTCCCATTTTATAGCAAGAAATTGGTCATTTCATCTTCCCAGACTGAGTGGTCATGCTAGTTCCATATCTGTGGTCATATTTTCAGCCCAAAGTGAACCTATTTTTGTATTAGTTTCCTTTAGAATTTCAGGGGGTTCTTGTTTGTTACTGATTTACTAAGACATAAGGTATTACTGCAGGCAGGTATTTGAAGGCAAACATGTCTTAAACTTAGCCTATAGTCACAGGTACGAGGGAGTTGTGCATAAAACTTCTCAGTCTCCTATTGGTGATGATAGTGCTAAATATAAAATTGGCAATATGGTGTGTGAAAAGTACTTAAAATAAGCTCAAGACCTGGAAGAAAATAAGAATTAGGAGAGACAAATTAATCAAATATATATTACTTATAACCTTACCCTTTTTATGTTGTGAAAAATGTAGATTTTGGGGGTCCAACAGTTCACACTATATGTCATCTTAGGCCTATCCCTCGATATATTCTTAGGATTAATTTTCTTTACCTGTACTCTGGATGCATTGGACTACAACATTTGGAAAATCATATCCCTATTAAATTCAATTGTTGAGCTATGAAGGTGTAGCAAGTTCTAGCTATGCTGCTGATTTTTATCAGTATCATATTCAAATTCATGAATTTTCTGAAGTAGGAAGCCTAGTGTAGTTGAAAAACAACTGAACTTTAAGTTAAGAAACCTGAGCTTTTCATTGAACATATATATACTTACTAAGTTCTTTTTCTTTGGCAACTCCCTACCTTTTGGCATATAAAAACCATTAAGATGAGGTCCTTAACCTTGAAAATTGAAAGCTATTGAGGGAAACAGGCTTGCACAACTAATTATAGGAACATATCCTCACCTCCTTCAGATCTTTAATCAAATAATATTCTTCCTACTGAGGCTTTCAAGGTGAGCTCACAAAGATGTTTATTCATGGCACTATGTGTTGGCACATAGAGATATCTTTTCTTTTTGTGCCACTAGGTGTTGGGCACAGTCATTGTTCAAAAGTATTTGTTGAATGAAAAAGCAAATGGATAAATGAATGAATCAATGAGAGACACCATGGGAACAAAGGGAAAAGTGATTATAAACCCCTGTGTTTATACACATGTAGTTAAGGTTTCTTAAGACTATTTATGCAACATTATTGATTTTTAATTGAAAACTTTATGAAATAATTATATATTTACATGCAGTTGTAATAAATAATAGATAGAAATTCCTTATACATTTTGCTCAGATAACCCAATATTAATACTTTACAAAACTATAGTATAATATCATAATCAAAATATTGACATTGACACAATCTACTGGTCCTATTCAGGTTTCCCCAGTTTTACTTGCACTCTTGTGTGTGAGTTCTATAGAGTTGTATCACCTGAGCGGTTTCTTGTATCTACCACCACTATTAAGGCACTGAAACAGTTCTAACACCCCAAAGTCCTTTTATAGTTACACCCACCTTCCAATCCTAACCCATTCCTGACCACTAATCTGTTCTCCATTTCTGAAATGTTGTCATTTAAAATGTTTTATATAAATAGATCCATAAAATATGGAATCTTTTGGAATTGACTTGTTTTCACTTAGCATAATTCTCTGGAGTTTAATCCAGGTTATACGTGTAACAATGCATTCCTTTTTGATGCCGAGTAGTATTCCTTAGTATGTATGAACCACTATTTGATTAACCATTCACCTGTTAAAGGATAGTGGGTCCGATTTCAGTTTCTGACTATTGTAGATAAAGTTACTATGAACTCCAGTATACAGGGTTTTGTGTAATATAAATTCTGATAGCTCTGGAATAAATGTCCAAGAGTACAATTCCTGGATTATATATTGCATACTTAGTTTTATAAGAAACACCCAAACTATTTTCCCACCAGTCATTCTACATTTATGCCAGTATTTGATGTTGTCACTCTTTTTTTTTGTCATTCTGATAGGTATGTAGTGGCATCACTGGTTTTTAATAATTATGTTTGTGTCCTTTTAGTTTTACTAAGAAAAGTGGCTTACTCCATACTGTAGGACACAATAACAGATTGCCAATGAGAATAGAACAATTGTATAGGAACACCATTTTTGTACGTTGTTGTACAAAAATAAGATCATAACTTTATAATGTTTAATAAACATAATTCCTTTTTTCCTGATATGAGAATATTTATTATTATAAATAATTCATAACCTAAGCTTATTTCATGTATTTATTTTGGTGTACATTCAGTCACTTCTTGGGACACTTGCAAAACAAACTGTGCACAACCACATATTGTGCAGATATATTTTAATGGTGGAAATATATTGGCAAATGCACACACTTTTACAAAGCAGTTGTATTTCAAGTTAATATGAGCTTTCAAAACAGCTTTCATAAGGAGGGCATATCTAAATAAAAACTTATTCAGCAGCCAATCATGAAGTGAGTTAATCTCCTATTTATATTGGGTTTTATCCTTTTCATATGTTATTATCTTACTTGATCTTCACAATAACTCTGTAGAGAAGTCATGGTATTTTACAAATGAAGAAATTGTGACTAAATTGCTGGTTATATGTTGCCTAAGATTGCAGAATTAATAATGGTAGGACTGGGACAACGATACACATCTAATCTCAAGGTGTTGTGTATAGTGGGAACAGGAAGGAGTACACAGACATTGAGCAAATAATAAAGTGCATGATTAATTTTTAAGATTAATGCTCACCCTTTGAACACTCTCTTATAGGTAGTTTAAAATTGACATTAAATGCTATATCTTTATGATCCAACACATAGCATTCTGCAGGAAATCAATTACTTCAGATTCAGCTAGCATTTATTGAGCTACTAATATGAGAGGTGCTCTTTTAGGTTGTACTGTATATATCCAAATGTCAATTAATTTTAAGAAGACTCTGCTAAGAATTTTAACAAAAAATTACCTCCACACCCAAGTAGATTATTAGCCAGTTTATCTTTTAAGAGTTGTATCTTTTTGTTAAAGATTGGAGATAGAGTGGGTAAATAATTATTGTTCAAATAATGGTTGATTGAAAATACCTTATCCTTACACAAATAATCAGGAAAAGTCGGTTTATAAAATTTCCGTTTCGTTTGCTCAATATTACTCTCCTCTATAGCTGGAGTTCCAGATACCCATTCCCATGGTTTTATTACTATACACTCAAATATATAATAAGAAAAATGTATTCAGTGTAAAATTTAGACAGTTTATCTAAACTGTCCTTACTGACTAAAAGGGAACTAGGTAACATTTTATTAAGAGAACTGTTTTAGGTATCAGGTTATCTTTTAGTGATCATGAATTTGAAGTTATCTATATTTCATAAAAATAAAGATTTGAGGCCCCAGGTCTGGCAGTCTGTCAATCTTGACACCTACTGTCTTTCACAGTCAATCATTAAGTCCTATTGATTCTTCTTTCTAAATGACTCCCAAGGTCAGCCATGTCTCCAGATGCTTTGCCACCTCCCAATGTAGGCTGCTAATCAACGGCAATATCCTGCTGGCTGGTCTACTTCCACATTTTCTTCCACACTCCTGCAAGAGTGATTTGAAATGCAAAAAGTAATCAAGTCCCTTCTCGACTTATAATCTTTCAATGGTTTCCCATTGCCCTTGGGATAAATTCCAAGCTTCAGCACAGACTTAAAGGTTTTTGCTATCTTTCTAACAACACATCTCACCACTTTTATTCTCACTATAGAGATTCAGGCATAACCGGTTTTTTTGAGGTCCTTGCATGGCACATCCTCTGGCTGGATTACAGTCCTTTCCGCCTGCCTGACATATCATTTGATTCCATCAATGTGTTTCTTTGACCCCTAGACTGTGGGCTCTCAAAGCACCCTGAACTCCTATCATGACGTTCATCACACTGTACGCTGTGTTATTTTATGTCAGCTGGCTTTTCTCTTTTATCCCCCTGCCCTGCAAGTTCCCTTGGCAAGAACCAGCTCTGTGTTAGTGTTGCAGCTGCTGCTTCTAGTGCAATGGCTGGAGCATAATCAGTGCTCAATAAATATCCATTAAATGAATAAGTGAGGGAATAAAACCTGCATTTACATAATTTTTTCTGTCTCTGTGTTGTAAATCAGAAAAGGCATGACTTACTAATAGCAGCCCTTAGATTAAAGGTGAAATATATCAACAAAACTCCCACTGATCACCATCATATAGTATGACATTTCATCATAAACAAGTGTTAAAATAAGTAACTTCTTAACATTTCTGTATCAGTTTGATTATAAGACAATAATAATTGAACCATTCAGTATTTACCTCATGTCTCTTCTTTCTATATGCATAATAGGTAAATAATATAGAAAGTTTGGAATGAACAATATGAATATTTTAAGATATAGCTTGAAATAGAAGTTGTTTCAGAAAATATTTTATTCATACACTAGTACATTAATGTGTAGTATTCTTTGGTCTTTTAAACCTCAACAAATTTTGAATAGGAATCAATGGGTTGGTATAGCCACTGTTTTTTGTTTTATTTTTACATGAGTTTCCTCATTAACTTTTCCCCTTGAACCTTTGTAATAACACAATCAAATTGTAAGGGCACATAAAATTCTCTTAAATGTATTATCTTTTTAAAATACTATTTTTTTAGTAACAAAAATATATAAATGTAATTGAACTAATTAGCTCGATGTATAAGCAAATCTAGCAATAAAACACTTTAGCTGCATCTTTAAATCAACATCTCAGCTGGCAGTCTTGCCACACTTAACTTATTGTCACAATAAAATTTAATTAACACTGCAATGATCATGTTGGCATTTTGGATGAGTATGTTTGTTAGGATGAACTATTGATCTTGTATAGATATAAAATTTTATTATGTTTACAGAGAGGGGCAGAAATCTTTAAGTGACTTCAACTTTTCTTATGTTAGATGTTTGGTTCAAACTGTCACTGAAAAAAGTTTGTTTTGACTAATACACTTTCCTGATTTTAAAAACCACATATATATGCTCCTTTTCAACTTTGAGGTTATAATATATAGATTATTTCCTAATCAGTCTTCTTAAATATCATCACAATGAACATTCTCACTTTTCATATGACATTCTTCAAAAATTACATTTTTGAAATGGCTGTAGGATGTTTCATATTGCTAATTTTGGTAAGTAAAGTGTTAGCAGTTTTTCTCTTTTTAAAATAACACTATGGACATTGTAAACAACATTAAAATAAGAAAGACTGGCTTGAAAAATTAGTTGAAATATTTGATAAATGGTTACTATCCTTAATGGATTAAAAACTCTCCAAAATCAATAAGAAAAATAGATACCCTGATAGAGAAATTAACAGAATATTAAAAAACAACAAACAATTGAAAATGTGAAAAATGTTAATATTTCATTATAATACATATCCAAATGAAGTCAGCACTTTGCTATATTCTTTGATCTTAAGATTGGCAGATTTCGAAAAGGCTTATTGTGTTGTTGAGGTATTGGAAAGAGGACAGTCTAATAACTAGGTATGAATGAATACAACCTAGTAAAATCCAATCCATTTGGAAGACATTTTAGCAATATTTTTTTTTTTAAAAAGGTTCTTAAGCCATTCTAATTTTCTAGCACATTATTCTAGCAAAATATTCAGATATCTGTAAAGAATGGGATAATTGTTTAAATAAGTAATACTATACCGACACAGTTCATTAATTCATTAGTACATAATACAATGAGTATAATGGAATAATCTAGACTTATTGTTCTTGAAAATAGATTATAAACCAGGACGGTTTTATTTTTTATTTTTATGTACAAACACATTATTTGGTTAAAATTTCTAAGGAGATTATTATTATAAAACTTTGAAAACATTCTTAAACTTTCTCTGTGGACTGAGGAGTAAAAGTCACAAATTAAGGATGTTTAAAGGACTTCTTTTAAGAAATATATATATTTTAAAAAAACACTAATGTAATTAGGTCAAAAATAAAATACATACTCAAATTATTGGTTTGGCTGCTATGGCTTAAGTAGATATCATGAACCAGTCCCATCTAAATATCTGCTATATTAAAAAAATGGAAACTGCCTTTTTTAGAGCTCTGTGTAGGCCCTTAAGTTGCTATAAAGATAATAATGGATAATATATAGGGGTTCTTACATATATGTGAGACATTAATCCTATTCTAAGAACATTATGTATATTAACTTAAGCATCACAATAGCCCTGTAATATAGGTACTTTATTATCCACATTTTTCAAAGGAGGAAACTAAGCCAGAGAGAATGTTGTATTTTGCTTTGGTCACAGAGTTAGTGCATGGCTGAGCTTGGGTTTGAATCCAGGCAGCCTAGCTTTAGAGTCACTAAATTATATAGCTTCTTAAGTCAGAATTTTAAAACGAGTAGTTTAAGTAACTCTACAGAATCATTTCTGGATTTATTCTGAAATTTAGATTGAAAATGGGCTTCTAATAGACTCCAGAAAGATATAGACCTATCTCAAATATTTTAGGACACCTCTGGAGTTCATTGGAACATTTTAAAGGGATATATTCTAGAGTATTCTGTTCTTTCCTGTGTCCTCCAGACAAGTAATTTTCTGAATCTTTCTATTTGAGCACACTTTTAAATGCCAGAATTTTTGGCAGCATCTTTTAAAGGTATTAAAAGACCCTAAGGCATAGGAAACAAGTCAGCTATAATTAACACACAATCACTACTACTATCTAAGGCTGTCTCATAGTGTGTCTATAAAAGCTTCTGTGGTTATCCACTGGGTTGGTCGTCATACAGAGAAAATGGGTATAACTATTTGCTATTCTGCCCTCTCATAAACACTCATAAACCAAAGATGCTCACATATAGTAGTAAAGAGTAAATGCATGATCTTTCTTTTGCACATGCTTAATTCCTTCTTATTTTAAGACCTAGGTGAACAGATGAATTCATCCTCATCATCATTCAGTATCAGTGTTTGTCTTTTATACGACTGACCTCTATTTTCTGTTATATTTATTTATTGTGTCATACAATCAATGCTTAAAACCCCATAACCAACCCTTAAATATTACTGTGACTTATGTAAAGCTATATGTTCCTCTCTATTGTTTCACCTGACTTTCTTTCCTCTTCTTCACAAGAATTAACCACTATTTTGAAGTATTATTCAAAATCTGTGATAAAAAATGAAAATCAATGCAAGAATTCCATCTTGACTTTTTAGTAGATAATATAATAATTCACGAGGAGAGCAAAGAATCCTATTCTGTACAGCATGAGATTATTTAAGAAACTTTACATATAATAGACATTACCATTTTAGTATGTATATTCAGTTACAACAATAGTTAACTTTTACATATTTTTTAAAATTTGGTACGATGATACTTGTGAAGTGTTTGTGTCCTACAGATGTACTCTGATACACTACGGCTATCTTATGTTACCTGAGATTTGACACAATCTCTCTTCTACTGGTCTTCTACTGTATCCCAAAGCCAAAATATGACCACTGGGACAATGGTAATTACATCACTAAACTATATTTTGTTTTGTTTTGTTTTTTTATTATTTCAGCACATTATGGGGGTACAAATTTTAAGGTTACACATAATGTCCTTGCCTCCCTCAAACTATGTTTTGAAATGCACTGTCAATTCCTAAAGTTGTTTGTCTATTTTTTGAATTCAGTTTTCTATATGTCTTTATTCATGCTACAGAGTTTGCCCCAATACATAGACTGTTTATTTTTATTAATTTTCTAATGCTTGAATGAGACTCTAAACAAGGTAAGTATAAAGAAAATAAAAATATATAAAATAAATAATTAGTAACATATGGGAGGAAATATTTAAGAGTTAAGTGCAAGGGTATTAAATGCCTTTCAACTCTAATCTGAAATGAATATTAATAATCTATAAATTAAATCTAAGTTTCTAAAATTCACATTTTAAAAACCAATATTGATATAATGTTAAATAGGAAGATCTCAATGGTCAAGATGGCTGCCCAGTTAGTATATCTGAGGCCTTATTGACTTGAATTTTCATGTTGACAAAGTGTTTAATAAATTATTCCTAGGCAAGAGAATAACATATGAGTGAGAGAAAAATTAAAATATTAACTCAAAATAAAAAATTTTTCATCATAACATTGATATCTTAGATGCCATAGTTAGAATATGTGATGAATTTTGTGCATTTATTTCAGATTATCCAAATTTTAGAAAATACAGTTATCAATATAATTTAGCCTAAGATTTATTTCCTCAGGAAAGTCCTTTGAGATTGCATTTTTTATTTAGGATTGGCTAACAGGTATAAGAAATAGACCTTAAAAATGTATAAGGGCTCAAGTACAATAGAGAATAATATTTTAATCATTAACTAGTTCAAGGCAATTTCAGGTCACTGGATTAGGGGTAAATAACAAGTATGCAGGTAGGTTCTTACACATAGTCATTCAACAACTCAGGCTAATAGTAGTTTTCCCAAATTTAGCATTTAACTTTCAGTGTTGCCTTACTTATCAACATCAAGCTGGCAGACAGGAAAACAGTATAGAGAATCATGCATGGAGGCATTTTTGCATCTGGCCTAGAAGTAGAACATATGACTTTTACTGCTATTTCACTGGAGGGTAATCAGTCACATGTCCACACTTTACTGCAAAGGAGGCTGGGAAATGTATACATGGGCAAAAATAAGTACTTTTGACAAATGCCCAACAGAATCTACCACAGCAACATTTTTAAGGAGACTCTAAAAAAGAGATTTTAATTTGGAGTCCAGCAGATCTGAGGTCAAATCTTGATCTTTCTCCTACCAGCTGAATAACCTGGGAAAAGTATTTAATTTCTCTTTGCCATAATATTTACATAGATAACACAGAAATAAAAATACCTACATATCGACCCGCACAAGGATTATTGTGTGAATTGAACAAAATAATGTATACAAGGTGCTTGGAGTTTTCTGTGTATAGTCAAAATTGGTATGTTTTATTATTATTGTTAAGTAATGGTATGTTTTATATGTCTTGTAATAAGTACATTAATTCTCTCACCTACCTTCCAGGAAAAGAATGTCACCTTGTTCAGTGGTTTTCATTCATGTATGTAGAGTTTGCCTTATGAATTATAGCGTGGTCTCTAAAAAGCTCTCTTATAAAAGAGAATGTGGGGTAGATGATAAGGGTAATTTCTTCCTATCCATTGAAATAGGCATTAAAATTTTGATTTAAAGACTGAAACCTTGTAAAACAGCTTCTTGAGAAAATGGGACCCAGAGGCTTTTAGTTTGTAGGTGAGTAAAGTCTGCCACATGGGTTGCAAAATAGTTTGAGAAGGTCTAATATAGTTCTGGTTTGGAGAGGGTATAGAGGCATATTTAACAGTGGAAAAGGAAAATGCAAAGGATTTGAGCCACATCGATTTTGCTCAGGGCTTATCTTGGTGGCTGAAATAGCTCCACTTGTTCTTTTACTGCTTTCTTTGCCAGCCCTGGCAGACCTTAAAACCAGGAAATATGGAGTGAAGTGATTGTTGGGGAAAGTGCCACAAGCTGAAATAGATAGGGGAGCAGATACCTAATGAAACTCTGATGCCATCCTAAATCAACCTGTATTGGTTTGAGTAGGCTAAAAGACTGGTAGAGTGATATTTCTGAATACTGGCAAGATGATTTTTTTTTCCAATTTATTGCAATTATACCAAAATAGAAAATGAAGCTTATAAGATGGGGATGGCTAAAAATGTCTATAAAATGATAAACATTTACTAATAGTCTGCTGTCACAGATATTGTTCAAAGACAGTAGAAAAATTGTTTATAACTTTTGCTAGGAAACACTTTTTGGGGAAGCATTTAAGTCATTTACTGAAGGTGAAGGATGCAGTTTACAATAAAATCATGGAATATGTTTGCATGTTTACCATTTGCCAACAGAGAAATCTAATCTCTCCTGGTTGTGTACTACTTCTGTGATTAGTCTGATATATCAGTATGAAGCCTATATGTGATCTGCTATCACTTCATAGACTATTCCACTCTTAAACACTTGATGTACTTAATAGAAGACTGGTGATTATATAGATTTCTTAATGGAACTTGGTAAATAGCAAATTGTACAAAGAATTTACAGTCCTGTAGAGAACCTAGGCAGAGGGAAACACCCATTCATACTTTTTAAAATTTCTTCTATTTGGTTTTGCTTTTATAAAAAATAAAGTAAAAATTAAGCCACTAAATGCCAAGTTCTTCCAAAAACGTGATTGAGGGCTACTGAGAGACTAAGGGTTTTTTTTGGGGGGGGGATGGATATTGGACAAAATATGAAGATCTCATTTATAAAGGAAAAGTGCTCATGGGATTTTCCCTGGTTATATACAACATTCTTTGAAGAAGCTGTAGATTCTTACCTAAAATCAGCTTTAGTTTGCACATAGTGAATAAACTCAAGAATTCTAAGCCTAGTGGACTTAGATAGTTAAGTAAAAGGCAATGGGTTGGATAAAAACCTAAATTAGACTAATAAAATGTAAAGATAAAAGGTTTTAGTGAGGAAAGGAGGTAAAGTCATTTCAGAATAATTTAAAACAGAAAGGTAGACTTTCCTATAAACTGAAGAATTAAAAAATGATAAAATTAATTTTATTTTGATGAAAAGTTTGTAATACATTATTATACAGTGATCATTTTACTATTCAATTATTGTATTCTCACAAGAAAAAAAAGTCTTCTGTCAAGGCATAATCTTGTTTAGAAACACAATCGGACCATCCTTGCATGTTCCTGGTACAAGTATTAATTTACAAACCTATACAATGTATTTTGTAAATAAACAGGTACTTATTTTGCATGTAGGAATATTAGTATTGGGAAAGTAATAGATTTAAAAAAGAATTCAAAAAGAAATAATGTAGTCATCATCCTGTTCAGTTCTGTTAAGTCTGTTTATTTTTATCTTATATTTAACAGGAAGAATTAAAATACCTTAATAATAAAAATATGTTTCCCATTGTGAATATTATGCAAAAGTAACAATTCCATTGTTGTAAATTTCAGAAATTAAGAATTTAGTTTTGGAAAAGAGTTAAACTACTGCATAATTCTTTGTGATATAATGTAGAAATCTCCTCAACATCCAAACACGAGGGCATCCACATTTTACCAGAACAATTTTAGTAACTAAGCTTATATTTTTATGCCATGACCCATTCTCAAATATTTCTAATTGTGAGAAAATTTCTACGTAATGTAAGCTAACAGCTCAATTTTGAAACTTTTACCTATTTCACAAGCTATAGTTTTCTTTCCCTTAGCAATTCTTCATAAATAGGTGAAAAGAATCAACAATTCTCTACACATCTCTTCATTGGAATAATAGCTCATGGTTCTTTTTTTTTTTTAAATTTCTTGGTTTTAAAAAAAATTACAACTTCATATGATGATGAATGTCCTTGCACAAATTTGCAATTCATTTTATGTTATCATTTAGTTGAGTTTTGTATTAGAAGTTATTTTAACCAAAGATTCTACAGTAGCCTTTTAACTGGTTCAGCTTACTGACTGATATGTTTATATGAAATAGGATTGTTGTAACAATATAAAAATTGGTGCAGTGATTCCCATGAACAGTACATAAAGTTACAAATTACTGCATACTGAATGGGCAAAAATGGAGAAGGCTATTCACATGAATGAATTGAAGATTTTCTTGAGTACTCCTTCTTGGACCTTTCCAATTTCAACCCATTAATATCCTTGCTAAGGCAAACCTAAATGGAATTGTTATCCTCTGCCTACATCTAAGCAGCTCCCTTTGGTGCTTTAAAAATATTCATTTATTTCCCCAGTGTTTCTTTTATGCTTTTCTGATATATCATGATTCAAATTGTGGTTCCATCTGCTGTTCAAAGAGAACGTGTTTGCAACTCAAACCAGACAAAATATAACCACTTCGTTACTCTAAGATCTTGTTTTTTATTATTATTTATTTTATTTTATTTTATTGAATTATGAGAGTACAAATATTGTTAGGGTTACCTATATTGCCCCTGCCATTCCTCCCCCCGCCCCCCACCTTACCAAAACATCAAGCGTGTCCTACCCCCAGGTGTTGAGCATCGCACCTATTTTGTAAGTATAAATTCTTCCCCTCCTCCTCCCTCCCATCTGCCCACCACCCGATAAAAGTTTTTGTTTTTTTTCTTTTTTTGACCTTTGGGTTACATTGTATATCTTTGCCTTTCCCTAGGAAGGGTTAGAGGTATTCCCCCCCCAACCCCCCACCACAATGCTTGCCACAACCCTAAGATGTGTATCTCCCCCTCCCCCAAACCCTGGTGGGCACTGTCACCATTTGAGCACCATATAAGACATCTGCACCCGTATGTTTATGGCAGCACAATTCACTATTGCAAGATCATGGAAACAACCCAAGTGTCCATCAATTCATGAGTGGATAATTAAAATTTGGTATATGCTCACAATGGAATACTACTCAATTCTAAGAAATGACAGTGAGCTAGCACCATTTATGCTATTCTGCATTAAGCTTAAGCCCGTTATCCAAAGTGAGGTGACACAAGATCAAGAAAAGGGGCTCCACATCTACTCGCCATCAAATTGGTACTCTCAGATCTTTGCCTTCAGATTTTTGCTCTTGCTGATGTGTTGCTGATACTTCTCACCCATTTATTTTCTCTAGTTAACTCCCATTATACCTCAAATTCCATCCAGATGAGAGTTCACCTCTTCAGTGAAGTCTTTTCATATAGAGGGAAAGAATAAGTTGCCCTTTATTAAGACTTTTTTAGAATAATAATTGATTGTGTTGCTGAACTTGTTAGGATGCAGGAAGATAAAGAGAATATAATCTCTGCTGTCAAGCTCATAGGTTATTGACATATATATTGACTAACAATGTAATATGAATATAAAACACATATAATACAAGTGATATGTGATTATTGCACAAAAAAGGCTTATACAAAGGAAGCAGTGATTCATTAAAAATAAAGCATTTGAGTTGGTACTTACAGGATCATCAGGGGCTCATTCTCTGTGCTGCTTTAAATTAGGTTCATATCAAATGGCATTTTTATTTGTTTCGCATTAGGTATCTCTTTGCGTAAATAACCCATCTATTTGTTGTACTGTGAGGTTTGTATATCTTTCTTACCTAACAGAATTCATTACCTAACAGGTACCAGCACAGAGATAGTATTCAGTAATGTTTGTTGAATGAGTTCAGACATAAGAAAAAAAAAAAAAATTGAGTCATTTCTAAAGTTTATGTCTTCCTTTCTTCTATGCCTTTTCTATTTGTAAATTTTAAGTTTATAAATATTGGTTTCCATTCTTTTCTATATTATCTGCTCCTCTTGCCATTTTCCTGAGTCATTTTCTTCAGATTCATTTGTTTTATGTAATAGAACACATATTATTTTCAACTTACTGATCATGTCATTGAGGCATGACCCAATAATTCAGTGGCTGAGATTTCTAGGAAGAAACTAAGGACATTGGTTTGAGTGATCCACAATCACTCTGAGTGCTCTTACAGATTAGCAGAAACAAGGATGCCTTTCTTTTTTATTATTGATATATATTTTATAGGCACTCTATAAAGCCTTCTTTTTATGTTCATTCTGATGGTTATGAGCCTGTAGTAACCAATAAAATGTGCCAATAAAAAGTGTAAAATGGTGAATGTTTCAAGTTCTATTTAATCATTCTAAATAACTAAAAACTGTAGCATTTACCTATAATGGTTTTTTAATTAAAAAACTTATGTTGCTTATTTATTTTGTCAATTTTAGGGAGTTTCTTTTCTATGAAATAGAATAAATATAATCATATATAAATGCTTTATATTTACATATGCCATATATACATTTTTATAGTAGACTGCTATATAATATCTTTCAAGATACTATTTTAGCAGTACTGTTATAATGGGGGGACTTTGATGAATCTATAATTTTACAAACAATGCTATTGGTAAGATATCTGTGAGGGCATACAATGCAGGTTGTCTAAATATTTTGGTATAGGTATTGAAATTCAATTTGGGAGCCGATGAAATAAATGAGAGAGTACATTTAAATTATTTTAATTAAAATTTGCTCATTTAACAAACATATTTAAATATCAGCTATGAATCAAGAATTGTACTAGGCATTGCAAACATAAAGGTGACCAAAAAACCTTAGCTCTTTTTGTTCATGGATGATGGTCATTCATTAAGATGTAAATGCAGCAATAAGAGAGAACTGATGAGATTATATGTTATCCTACTTTGACATATTTTAAGAATTTCATCAGAGAGCTAAATGTATATTGGAAAGGACTTGAGCATTTTTAACTTTGTTATGAAACTATGAAAATAACTATTTTCATATAATTCTCAATAGAATATTCACATCACAACTGTTTTATGTATCAATATAAATGGATCAAATAATTAGACCATGAAAACAATTAATGTAGTCCCTTTCTTGAGTTCCAGCCTTCCTTGTATCTGAAAGTATTAAACTTAAGAAAACAATGAAAGGACTTGTAGAAAACATCCAGCACCAGTAAAGAAATTAAGGAAATATAATGTCTTTTGGACAGTATCTTAAAGAAATGTTCATAAATCCATTTGAAGAAAAATGCATATGTATTAGATATTATAATCTTCTATTTCAGTGAATTACATTCTGTAATCCTTCCTTATATATTGAAGGACATAGGATAGCTTTCCTTTCTAGCATTTAGGTCAGCAGTGGTATTTGAGCAATATAAATTAAGTGAAACACAAAAGAATAGATGTACTGGACATATTGTTTTGGTAGAATTACTATTTAGAAAGATTTTATATATTTATTTTTTTATGTATGTAAATTTCCCCAGAAATAATAGGTGGGACATGATTTTACTTTTATAGAACAACAGAAATAAAATTAAATAAAACTTGATATTTAGAATGTTCTTAACCTACTTAAATGGATTTATATACTCTTGCACAGTACTTAAAATATTAATGAGGTTCCTTCTCTGAAGAGCTACAATGTAATAATCATTAATAAATTCAATGAAAATGGAAATTCCTTTTGTAGTATGACTACATTTTAGTATGTTTTAAGTCAAAATTTCTTAGATATTACATTATAACTTACAGATGGATTTGTAATTTAAGATTCTGCATTAGCAGGTTTTCCTCATTTAAAGTAACAAATTTCTCTTTCCAGCCTCTTCAACTTGTCACTTTATTACTAGAAAGGAAATCTCTTAATCTCTCTGGACTTCTCTTTTATACATTGGTAAATTAGGGCTATTTCTTTTCTTCTAGAGATAGGTAGTATAGCAGAGTCAAGAGCACAGTTAGTTTTTAGAGTAAGACAGACCTGGGTTTCACGCATAGCTTTTCATGTGAATCATTAGACCGTTTTAATTACATTAGCTAAGCTTCTTGCATGTTTTTGAAGGTTAGCTATCACATGAAGCTCTGAATGTGATTTAGAATGATACACACAAAAAAGGTGAATTTTAGTACCATGCCAAGAACATAAGTCCAGTAGATGGTTACTAAGATAATTTTAACAATATGAATATACTGTACATTAGAACATAAACTGCATGGAGACTTGTCAATTTTTCTCACTGTTGTATTCCCAGTGCTCAGGAGAGTGTTTAGCAAATACAAAATGTTTCATATATATTGCTAAAAGATTGAATAAAGAAAGAAAAAGATTGAATAAAAGAGTAAGAGAGTGTTTTACTCCCTAGGATGATTACCACCTGAGAGGTGAATTTTTGAGAATTGTTTATGGTTATTGTAAGCATAACAAGAAAATAAGGAAACTATTAGATTTAGTTTTGCTTTTGCAATCACATTTTCAGGCTTTTAATAATGTACAATTTGAAGTCAAAGTGAAATCAACAATTTTTGATCACTGATCCCTATTTGTGACACAACCTGCCTAAACACACTTGCAGACACCCACACAGTATGTAGTTTTTTTACATATAGCATAATATTTGAGAAAATACGCATTTTCAATATTTTCAAATAAAGTATATTTCTTAATCATACTTTATGCCTCCTCTTTTCATTTATTGGATAATAATTATATAACTATATCACATTTACCAAAATGTAAGAGAGGTTTGATAATGTTAAGCTGGAGTATCAGACTTGGACACTTGGACTTTGCTCCAGGGTGGTTGTAACTAACCTGCCTGATCTGTGTCTAAACATCTTCTCACCAGTTATTAGATTCCCATAAAAGCTACTTATTGGCTTGTAAATGAGGTAAACATTGTAGCTTAGAAGTTAAATGATAGAGATATCTTGATCAGTTTTTACATTGGTCCATTTCTGGTTCAGATTTTTCTTGTTAGAGAAATCCAGTAGATGTTTAATTTTTTGAATTCATAAAAAAATTCTTTCCATCAACAAATGTCTGCTACACAATACGTGAGGCTCCAGAGATTGGCCCTGATAACTGTGGATTAGTCATTCCTAGGCACTGTATTTTAATATTCCATGGTGCCTAAAGGTATGTGTATGTATATGCCCACAATGACAAAATTTCTCAAGATAGAAAGTGAGAAAAATATCTCATTGATTGTGACATTTCTTCTGGTTCTAGGCCTAGTCTATTTTTATGATGCCTGACTTTGTCCATTCCAGTCTACCCTTGATTACCCTCTGAAAGGAAATGTTCATGACCTATTTAACTCTCCTTTTTACTTCTGAGTTTTGGCTTCTCAAAATTTCTTCCTACCTGGTTCTGGGTGTATCATTAGGGAGAGTTCTGAGATTAATGGAACAATTCTTGAGGTATTTAACCTGCATGTGTTTGATGCTGATTTCAAGATTCTCTTATCTATCAACCACTCCTTTTGAAATCTAATTATTTGAAAGGACTTGCTTTGTCTTATTCTGACCACTTAAATAAAATACTTAAGAAATAAATTCTTTCCTGACATAAACTTTCTCTGTTTCAAATAGTGCAACAGCCAATTACTAATTCTGAATTATAGCTGGGTCCAATTGAATTAGAAAATCATTCACTTCTTCCTTTTTTTACTAAATTCTCTGTATATTTTTATAAAACTCTAGTTGGTAAAATTAGATTAATCATGTGCTTACTAATTATCACTCAACTAAGTACTTAACGCCCATTTGATAAATTAAGACATCTAGGTGGCATTATATCCTGTCTACAGGCATATACAAGAAGATATTTATTTGTAATATGTTGTAATTCATGAGAACATTTTAATATTGATATTACTTGTAGCTGGTGAGCCTCAAGAGAACAGAAAAATAAGTCTTAAGCTTGGTATCTGTGTACAGTTCGTTAATTATACAGTGCACTGAATATAGTATATACGCAACCAGTGTTTGCTGGTAATCATTCTTGTTGCTGAGTTGTTCACGTTAACCAAAACAAGTGTACTCTTGAGAAATCCAAGCATATACAAAGACATATAATACTTATTCTCTTATAGAAATTTCAGAATAAAGTGCATTCAAAATGTTAAAGATTCAAATATTTTCCAACTGCAAGAGGCAGATTTATCAAAATAAAATCTCAGTTAAGAATCAAAGCACCAAAGACCTAGTTAATATATCTTCTAAACCATAGAGAAGGTGTTTGGTTTTTTTATTTTATTTTATTTTATTTTGTTTTAAAATGTTTATTATGTTTTGTTTTCAAGATCTGGCCATGCTCTACAAATCTTATGAATCAATGAATCTACATATGGCTTACCCTCTGATTTTTTATGAAGGCTGTATACATGTAGGATATCTTTCATAGATACTCTGAGCTCATCCTCCACAGAAAGAAAAAAAAAAGGATATGAAGTCATTAAAAACTTCATAGTTTCATCAATATTACAAATCCTAGACATGAATGGGGCCAAATTTTTTTTTTTTTCTTTTTGAGAGAGTCTCGCTTTGTTGCCCAGGCTAGGTTGAGTGCCATGGCGTCAGCCTAGCTCATAGCAACCTCAAACTCCTGGGCTCAAGCAATCTTTCTGCCTCAGCCTCCCGAGTAGCTGGGACTACAGGCATGTGCCACCATGCCTGGCTGATTTTTTCTATATATATTAGTTGGCCAATTAATTTCTTTCTATTTATAGTAGAGACAGGGTCTCGCTCTTGATCAGGCTGGTTTTGAACTCCTGACCTCGAGCAATCTAGAGTGCTAGGATTACAGGCATGAGCCACCACTCCCAGCCTGAGGCCAAAATTTTTAAACACCACTGTGTGTATATTAGCTTTTGCTTTTTGTGGCTTTTAGCACTTTAAAACTATGCTTGATATTAGCTAAATTCAGCAAATGTCTAAGAGTTTAGTTTCAGTTAGCTTGTGTCTGGAAAAGATAGCCTTGTTCAATATACCAATCCAAAGAGATAGAAATAACTATATCTCCTTTGTAGATAAATACATATACTATATACTTTCTGAGGTATTTCTAAACCTGATGAATTTGAAGTTATTTTATTTGCTTGTTTTATGATATACTAAGAAAAAAGAACATTATGATAAATGTTTAGAGCACTTCATTTTCTTCCATAATGATTAGTCAGTGTCATTCATTTCATCAATTGTTTAAGGATTCATTCAGAATTTATTCTGAGCCTACACCAGCCATGCAGTATGTAAGATGTGAGGAATACACAGAAAAACAAACAAACAAACAAAATCATTGCTTTAAAGGAGCAGTAGGAAGATAATCTGGGAAATGTACAATTTCAAGACAATTTTATAACACTTTTATCCAAATATATTATTATTATTATTAATATCATGGAAACAAAACACAGTTGGGACACAGTTGAATAAGGGGTGGTAACTTAATTGTAAAAGAACAAGGAAGGTAGTGAGCTTATTCCAGGTAGAGGAAGTATTGTTGTATATAATAACAAGGCAAGTTAGGGTGAATGGTAGAAGATAAAGTATAGTTAGAGGCCTAGATCTGTTTATTTAATGCTGAGGAATTTGTCCTGTAGAGGAAGGTAATGAAACTTATTAATGGATTTTTAAGTAAAAAGTAGTGTAATTGATTTTATGAAAAAGAACTCCCCTAGTAGCTTGGAGAATGAACAAATGACCTTCTAATTGCCCATAGAGGGAAAGGAAGGTGAGTTTAAGACCTATTTAGCAGTTTTAATTGACAAGGTATCTTCACTCCTAGTGTCTGTCTTTAGAATATGGGTAGGTGATTGTGCCCACCCCAAACCAGGAGAAAGAAAGGAAGAGACATTCTAGTGAATGTGCCATCAGTTAGTACTTGAGGTGCCTATGAGACATCGGGGAGAGACAATATAAATATCAAATGGCACCTGAATTTTAAGAGAGAGGATTGGGCCAAATATAAAAGTTTGAAAATAAGTGTTTATCTAGATGGTGAATCCATGGGAGTTGATCAAAACTTTCAAATAGAAGGTATCAAGTGAGAAAGGATAAGATACATGGAAAGAAAATTAAGGATCAGGATGGGAAGATTTAGGGAGAGGAAGAAATGCAGAGAGGGTGGTTGCCTATCTTACCATTTTGGCAAATATGGAAAATAGGAATACTAGGCAAAATGCCATTTTCATAATAAGACATATAACTAACCCAGAGATTTTTTTTAAAATGTGTGTAAGACAATTGGTCTTTTTATATGTAAGACCGTCAAATTTTAGATGTGGAATAATTTAAAAAAAAATTTTTAACATATAAATTGTGTTTAGAAATTATATCTGTTACTAATTGTTTTTTCCTCAAATGTAGGCTACTTGTTTTTTCTCATTTTTTTTTTTTTGTTGAACTTCATGCTAATATTATAGACTTTTGGAAGAAAAACAAAACAAAACAAAAGAACCCACATGACTACCTTTTCTCTCATGATTGAGGAATTTGCATCTTTACTATTAATAGCCACCAGAAAGATAAAAATAAGAATGCTCAGAATTCCAGTACTCAAAATTATTTCATGAGTATAAACTAGATTTTGAAATTAAACTAGGTTTTAGTTTTGTTTATATCAAGAAGAGAGTTGCTTAATTTATACAGATAATGGTGATCATGTATGGGCTTGTTTTAATATTTGAATTGGATGGTGACTGATATAGATAGACAAATAAGATTTTCATAGTTTATTTTAGAAAGGAAACCATGGTTTGTCCATGAGTGAGGAGTGTATTTAACATCATTGCCCACCGATTTCCTCCCATGAGTCCTTTGGTAAAAGTACCATACTCTATGTATTTGAATACCTTTATCTAACTCCTTATCTCATCTAGGATTTATTTTAATATAGAATTAAGCCTAACAGGTATAATGTATTTATTCAATATGCTGAAGTAAATCCTGCAGGAAAAGCATTTTTACAGCCATTGCTTGCAGTTTTTTAAAGTTAATTTGTCAGCCACTAGATCCATCACAGCTGAATTAGGTTACTTAAGTCATTTATTTGCATTAAAGCATAACCCTCCAGTTAGTTTGCAAACATTGTTGAATTTTTCTGTCATAAACATGAAGATTGCAGCTATACAAACAATTTTTTCTCTCTCTTTCTTTTAAAAATAATATATTATGGAACAGCTTGCAGTATAGTACTTATAATGTATATGTATGTTCACTTCCACAAACGTGGAATTTAAGAACAATTGTTTTTTCTTTGCATTTACAACATTCTCTCATACTGAAATTCACTCCTAGAATTTAACTGGCAGATCTTTTCTTAGGAAAATCCATATTGGTTTCCATTACCTTTAGAAAACTGATGTTAGGTGGAAATGAATGGTGAAAATGAATGCTACAATTATGTCATTATGCCAGCATAAATTATTGCCATTTTGTGCTTAAATATAGTTAATTTTTTGCATATATATTGCTATTTGAAGTAGTTACAAAATTAAAATATAGCTATTAAATTGCCTCAAGCTGTTAGAAGAAAATCAAATGAAGTCTTTGGACATGACCTTTTCATAAGTTTCTCTGCTAATGTAATGTCAGTCGTCTCAGGAATCTTGTATCTTTGGAAGCAGAGTAGTAGAGAAGATGTCACAGCCCTTTACCTCCCTGCCCTGACCCACCAAGACCCCCTTCTCTTATATACTCCCTCCATTACAACAGGGAGAGAGAAAAATAACCGGGGTTAACTGAAAAGGGTAATTTGGTGTTCTGGGTAAGTTGCTGGAAGTGATCCTAACAGTAACAGCCAGTCTACTTGTCTTAAGTCACTGCTAAAAGTCTGGACAAGAATTTTGATGAGGTGTTACAATAACATTGTAACTCAATCTGTCCTCAAATTGGTCTCATAAACTTCCACAGATAGGGTCACAATTGCTGTCACTTACTTTTTATGATATTTCGCTTGGAGGAAGGAAAAGCAGCTTCTGTGCTTATTAAGAGTTCGTAGCCACTGGGGCTGGAAAGTAGTACCTCTCATAAATTTTAGGACACCTTTATTCTAAACTACAACATAGGGGTACTGTATAGTAGGCTGTCAGGAGTAAGCAATATTTAAGAGAACTTGCACATAAAATCAAAAGCAATTTAACTGAACAGATGTCAAATAAGTAATGACAGTTGGCAAAGCACTATGCTCAGAGCTCTGTAGGACACTGGAAATGTAAACTAGGGTTCTTAAACTGGGGAGCCATGATGTGTGCTTAAGTAATCATAGTAAATGTAGAAATAATTATCTTAGGTAACACAAATAATGGAATAGGTGCTTTCTATTACTTCAGCCTGAAATGCGCTTCCTAACTAGTAGAAAAGCTCTAATCTTTGCAAAGCTTTCCTCACTTTTTTCTTCCCATCTCTCATTTTTTAAAATTTTTCTTGAATCCCTGAAAGCCAGCAGACTTAACATCAAAATGTTTGGTATGCTTTGTCTCTTGAGTGGAATTTTGGCTTTCTGAGGTTAAGCACTGCATATTAAAATTATCTTTGTATCTACCATAATACTCATTAAAGTGTCAGCCATAAAGTAATTGATTAAAAGATTTGATAATGTATAGACTGTATTAAAAGATTCAGTTCATATTTTCACAAATTAGCGAAGAGTTCTATAGCCTTCTTGTTTTTTTCTTTTACACAAACAGCTTTGAATTAGTAGAGATGTCTATAAAATATGAAAAAAGAAAAAAAAGAATCTGCCAGAATTCTTAGAGTTAATCCTTATGCTTTTAATGATAATCATTAAAAGCTTTTCATCATGAACTAGTTGTATGGGGAGGTAGGCTAGTAGATGGTTAATTGGTAAGTCATTTGGGAAAAAGAAATATGTTAGGTCTTCATTATATTGTATACAATAATTTAAATTCCATGCTAATCTGTGCTTATTGAAAATAACGAACTATAGAAAAAGAAAAACGTTAATTATTTTTGAGTATCTGGATGGGTAAAGACTTTGTAAGCTTGAAAACAATTGAAAAAGTTGAAGATTTTTATTAATTACATAAAAGTGAAAAGCACCATATCCCAATATAAAAAGCAGTAAAGTAGAACAAAATGTTCACTTCTTTACAGAAGAGGTATAATAATACCCTTAATATATAAAGGGCTTATGATATTGATAATTAAAATACTAAAACCTCAATATATTGGGAAAGAAAAATGGACAGAAATTTCACAAAAGAATAAAAAAAAGTAAAAAAAAAGAGAATAAAGAGTTTAACTTCTCTAGCAATTGAAATAAATGTGAGATAATTAATCTCCCATTAATTAAGCATCTATATTAAAGAAGTAAAAATGTAGATGTTAGCATAGATAAAATTCTGCTCTTATTTATATAATCTAGAAAATACTTGGGAAGCGTGCATCTCAAGTATTACAATGTCAAGTTATTTATTCAACTGTTTTCAAAGAATCATTCCCAAGAAAATATTCAGAAATGTAAGCAAAAGATACATATAAATTAACATATTCATTGAAGAGTTCTTTATAATAGAAAAATTTACAATCTGAACTTATAGTAGGATAAGCACTTATAAAATTGTTTTATTACAGGAAAAAATATATATTTTTACATATGGTTCATGAAAATTTTTCTCAAATTTTAATATGTATATATGAATATGTGTATATATAAAGTATATATATGTGGGTGTTTATATATGCATGTATAAAATTTATATTGTATATATACATATAACTGCATATATGTGTGTAGCATAAATGTATGTTGTATATATACATACATATTATATGTATGTATAATATATGTATCATATGATATAATGAAATGCAGATTCTGATTCAATTTGCCTGGGAAGGGGTCTGAAACTCTGTATTTTTAAAGACTCCCTAGTGATGTTGTTGCTTTTGGCCTGTGGATCACACTATGCCAGAAGGGTCTATAGAATATCATATAGGCACTAAAATCACATTGGAAGTTTTGGTTTTAATTTTAAGTGGAAAAAAAGATATTATATAAAATGATAATATACAAAACAAATTGAATATAGGTTACTTCTGGGTAATTGCAATATCACACACACACAAAAAAATTTGCGCTTTGACTTATCAAGATTTTTTATCTATTAGAGTTGTGGTCCCCCACCTTTTTGGCACCAGGGATTGGTTTCATAGAAGACAGTCTTTCCACAGACTTGTTGGGGAAGGAATGGCAAGCAATGGGGAATGGATATAAATACAAATGAAGCTTCACTCCTTTGCTGCTCACCTGCCATTCGGCCTGGTTCCTAACAGGCCATGGACCCATAATGGTCCACAGCCCAGGGGTCGGGGACTGCAGTATTACAGTATATAGTATGTTTATGAGTGAATTCAGTTTTATTACATCACATCTTTGACTAAAATATTTCTAAGACCTTATTAGAGACTCTCTTGACTTTGAAGGCAGTTGATGATTAGGTATTCATATTAAAAATATTTAAATAAAATATAGAAATAAAAAATAGCAAAGATATTCAAGCCACAGATATTATGGTCACAGTAACAACAATAAAAGCTCCCCAAAATCTGAAGAATGAATATGCATCTCTTCCCATTATTTTTCTGTAACCTTATAAGCTTGAACTTGAATAAAGGTAAATGATTTATCTATTTTTTGTGTGTGTGTCTGTGTATATGTGTGTCTTCTGTTCATTTATTTCCAAGTTACTTTTCACATGTCACCAAGCTTTTAGAAAGTTTCCATTTTTAACAAGTCAGCCTTTCTGAAAATGTGAATGGAAACACACACACACACACACACACACACACACACATATATTCGTAAAGAGGAAGAGCTGGGACATCACAGTATAAATGAAATAAATGACAGGGATGGTATCCATTCCATTGTTGACTTCCAGAAAGGTACCTGTTAATTTATCTTTGACTTTCTCTTTTGGAATCCAACAAGTAAAGAGAATTGTATATGATTTTGGGCAACATAATTCCTTTAAGTTACTGACTGACTTTGTGGCACACCATAGCAGACAGCGCACAAATTAATGGAAGACTGTTAATTTAGATATTTACCAAGAAGATTTTTAGAAATAAATATGGGAGAAATATTAACAGAAATATGTTGTTGTCATCAATCACGCTTTTCATGACATTTTCCAATAACTGGACAATATGGTGTTTGGTAGCTGCAGACCTCTCTGATTGAATACATATACTGTAGGTTCTGAAATTTCCCTTTAAAGAATTTTTGTATCCTTAACACTAAAACATGTAATTTATAATTTGTAACATGGAGCTGGTCAAGGTCAATGTTCTCCTTCTTCTTCTTTTTTTTTTAAAAATAATTTCCACATTCTCTTTGATGTATTAAATATAAGCGGTCTAATGAAGCTAGCTAGGATAATGACCATATTGTCATTTTAATTCATGATTGTTTTTAGAGAAAATAATATTTGCAGTCTTGTCTTGCACAAACCAGGCCATAGAATGAAAACTGTCAAGCCTCTTAATATCATAACTAATAGCATAGTTTATATCAGATGTACAATACTGAGCATCAGAGAGAATATTCTATTATAAATAGTTGTTTCCACTTCATTTTTTATTTCATGAATAGTATGTAAATGGTCTCTGAGCAGATTTTGTTAAGCAAATTTATATATATAGATATCACCTTTAGATGGTGATGTCTGTGTTAATTGCCTCACTACCACTGAATGACACATGAAATTTGTTAGGGCAGTTCATTGGATTTAAATATATTCATCTGCTATATGCTTAATTGCCATTGTTGATTTGGTTGATCTGATTGCATATAGGCTTTCTCCTTCAAGGTATACTTTCTGAAACTGGGTAAAGATAGTGTTCCTTAATAGAAAACTGTTTTTCTCAATATATACTTATAGTTATTTATGAATTCTTATAAATTTGAACTTTTTTTGTTATTTGTGTGCTAGTTAGCTTAAAAACATTATCTTGAATTGTAGATGGGAAAATATAAAGCTTATGTATAAAATCAAACAAGGATATCATTAAATATAGAAGAAACAGATTTACTGATTTATCAAAGACTGCTTCCTATATACATTTATTCTTTGATTTTTTACCTCATAAATCTATGTGTAGCTAAGAAAATACTTTTATTAAAATGAGGTTATAAGGATTTTTTTCAGTACTTACAGTTGATTCAGTTTGATTGGTGATGCTGAATTTGCAATAGATTTTCCATATTTTTAATGACATTTGGTTTATGGTCCTTAATATTGTCTCATCTATGGTTTCACTTTAGAATTGTTATAATATTTTTTCTTCATTACAATTTATTTGCTTTCTATTTTTCCCCTAAGTCTTATAACATATATTCTTATTTCTCTTCTAAGTGGAAATATATTATTCCAAAACTACTTTAAAAAGCCCTAATTAGCACAAAAATAAAACTTCATTTAATCAAGAAAATTAAAGGTGTTCACAAGATAATTTGGGCATTGTATTTCTATATAGATTATACATCTTTGAGAACTTTAGTTTGACTTATTTAATTATATGTCTTTGCAAACCTTATTTTGTGTTCCTGAAAGAAATGATGTTAGTCATATATTCTAGATGACAAAAGACTAGTTCCTGGTTCAAAAATTAAATGAACAGAAATATTTTTTCATACTGAAACAGATTTTGTCTGTTTTACAGAATATTTGACTTATTTAGCAAAGACTGTAATTCATTCATAGTTAGCAGTCTGATACACACACACACACACACACACACACACACAACTAATCTGTTACAGCTTCCTAACTCAGAAGACTGCCCTCCCTGTCTCCCACTGAAATAAGTGATCCTGAATGGATAGTGTACTGGCATGCAGAGAATGCAAGTCAGTCTTAATAGCCAGAATAGTGTATTTTGGGGATGGGGGAGAATGGAATTTATTTAGAGTCTGCTCACAGCTTAATCTGCCACCACAAATGTCAGTGGCCTTGGCTCTAATTCCTAGCTTCTTTTGATGAGCCACAAAACTTTTTTGCCTTCTCCTGAATAGCAAAGGTATAATTTGCCATAATAATCAAAACTTTGCATCATTATGGTCACAGCTGATTCAGCTTTTTTAATGTTATATTTTAAAGGGGGAAAATAAGTATGAGCCTTATGGGAGAGCTTACATTGTCTGTCAGCCTTTTTATTCCCTTTCTTTGGTGTTTTGTTTTGCTTGTAAAGGCTGCCCAGTTGCATTATCCCTGGCTTCCCTACTCTGCAAATTGCTGACTGAGAATTCTTTATTAGCAGTAGTAGGAGTCAAGGGGCTTTAGATAGAAATTCATTTTTTTGAAAGAAGAAAATTCAGGTTCTAATTGGGCACAGGACAACTTGGAAAAGCAGAACATGCACAGTGTGAAAATTTTGGCAATACATGCTCTGAATCACTTCCCGAGTATTCTCCCATCTCCCTTTCCTCCCATCTCCCTAAACAATCAACTAGCTGTATGCTAGGTTGATTCAAAAGAATGGCAAATTGCACAAGGAATTAGAACTACTTAAGAAAGCCAAAGTTTTGTCTCAATATTGAGATATGCAATATTCCACATTTAAAGTATATTTTAACTAAGTATAGATTTTTCAATAATCTATACTCTTCAATAATATACTCTTCAGTAATCTATACTAAATCTCTCAGTTTATCAAAGATGTGTAGAATTGTCCCATTCTACAGTGTGCACTAGATGGTTGTCTTCATTCTTATAATATTCTACAC